>NC_143581.1:40763161-41077637 GCF_048544385.1 Mastigoproctus giganteus | reverse complement strand
GAGGATAAACATAAAAAAGGCACCTGGGGGTGGATGGGATCTATCCAGTTATATTAAAGGAGGCAGCAAAGGAAGTAAGCAAACCCCTAGCCATAATTATGAGAGCTTCTTTGGACTCAGGGGAGGTACCCATAGACTGGAGATGTGCAAATGTAACCCCAATTCACAAAGGAGGATCAAAGGCTGATACAAGTAATTATAGACCTGTTAGTTTAACTTCTGTTCCAGGTAAATTAATGGAGGCACTGGTTAAAGAAGCACTGCAGGATCATCTAGACAAGAATTCAGTTATAGCTCAGACGCAGCATGGTTTTGTTAAGGGCAGGTCTTGCCTGACCAATTTGATTGGATACTATGATGTAGTCACAAAAGAACTGAATGCAGGGAATAACTTTGATATTATATATTTGGATCTTAGAAAGGCTTTTGATACTGTTGCACATGGAAGACTTCTGCACAAATTGGAGCAGTGTGGCATTGGAGGCAAATTGCTGCTATGGATAAGGGGATGGTTGAGTGGCAGAAGACAGAGAGTGGTAATCAATGGACACTGCTCAACGTGGACTAATGTTATTAGTGGAGTTCCTCAGGGTTCAGTGTTGGGTCCGTTGTTGTTTTCGGTGTTTATGAATGATATTGATGATGGGATATCAAGTTTAATGTCCAAGTTTGCAGATGATACAAAGGTTGGCAGGGTTGTTAAGGACACTATTGATGCTATGCTGCTGCAACAGGATCTGGAAAGGTTGTACAGATGGGCTGAGAGGTGGCAAATGAAGTTTAACATTGACAAATGTAAAGTACTACATATGGGAAACAGTAACCCCAGAGCAACATATCAACTCTGCGGTACTACACTGACAGTGGTGGAGAATGAAAACCACCTGGGGGTAATTGTGCAGGCAGATATGAAGTTCTCTGAGCAGTGCAAACGAGCTGCAACAGTAGCTCATGGTGTCTTGTCAATGATATACAGGAATTTTTCTAGCAGGGATAAGGAGGTGATTATTCCCTTGTATAAGGCAATGGTTAGGCCACATCTTGAGTACTGTATACAGGTCTGGAGGCCTCATTTCAAGAAGGATGTAGAGCTGCTGGAACGGGTACAGAGAAGGGCAACAAGATTAGTGAATGGAACAAAGGGTTGCTCTTACGAAGAAAGGCTTAAGTTTTGCAAATTACAGAGTCTGGAGACTAGGCACTGGCGAGGTGATCTGATAGAGGTGTATAAGGCTTTGAATGGTTTGAGCATGCTCAGTGCCAATGGGATTCTTCATCTTGCTCAAAATAATCACCTCAGAGGGCATAAATTCAAATTGAGGAAGGACGGATGTCGGATAGATGTGCGGAAATTTGCCTTTGGCCAGCGGGTGGTTGGTTGGTGGAACCGACTTCCGTCACTTGTTGTTGAAGTTGATAGCATAAACAAATTTAAGGCTCAACTGGACAGGTATTTCGAACGAACGGAAGGGTGACATGGGAGTGGTGTGTGTGTGTTTTTTTTTTTTTTTTTTTGGCTGATGCTGAATAAGCTTGCTTTCTTGCATCATATGCCTCTACTAATGCTAATGCTAATTTGAAGGACTCTGCAAGGCTTTAGGGGGGAAATTTCTATCAGCTTGGCCCACACTTGTAGGCAGAAGGAATATGTTTTGTAGAGACGGGATACACTTAAACAAAGGTGGTGCAAACGTTTTTGCCAGTATTATTGAGGATACATTAAAGGTTCAGGGAAACTGCTAGTTAGGGGGGGGATGTGGATAATACTGACACGTGTTTATCTGATAATATTGGTCGAAGTAACTCTTGCACATACCTCAAGAGTTCTTATCTGTTACCCCAAATGGACATATTATCTAGATGTTCTGGGGACGGAAACGTTTCAAGTGAGGGGGTAGCAAATGTCAGGGAAGAGAGCCTAAAAATCTTCAAGGGTTGTGTTAGGGTTGTTAAATATACAAGAACAGTAAGTCTTAATTGTTTATACAGTAATGTTAGAAGTGTCATCAATAAAATGAGCGAATTCGAACTTGCTGGTTAAAACAAGTAACGCGGACATAATGGGGCTTACGGGGATGTGGTGCCACCCGGAAATTGGGAATGATGAGTTTCAGTACGGCTTGTATAATGTATTTAGGAAGGATGGGGTAGATAGAAGGGGTGGTGGGGTAATGCTTCTTATCAGAAGCAGCCTGAGTGCAACGATAGCTTTCCCGGATTCAGACGTTTCACATGCTAGTATAGAATCTGTATGGTGTGAGATAGTTGGAAACAAAGGTATAATGCAAGTAGGAGTAATCTACAGACCAGGTGATTGTGAAGATTATGACGAAAGCCTCTACATGCAAATGGAATGGGCAAGTAAGCGTCAATGTCTTATTATGGGTGATTTCAATTTGCCTCTAATTGGTTGGAGTAAATGGGAAGGAAACTCGACATGGGAAACAAAATTTTTAAACCAACTAGATGACTGTTATTTGTATCAACATGTCAGGGAAAGTACTAGAGAAAAGAATATCCTAGACCTCATCATCACCCATGAATCAGATGACATAACAGGGCTGACAGTAGAGGAACCAGTAGCAGGAAGTGATCACAGAGTTCTACGGTGGATGATGATGAGAGAGGTAGCAGTAGTAAAAGGCAAAGGAATGGGTTTTAATTTCGGAAAAGGAAATTACAATGCCTTAAGGTACTCCATGACTTCTATTAACTGGGTAGATATCGCGCAGAGAATGAATTCATTTGAACTGTGGTATGCTTTTAAAACATTAATCACAGATGCCTTGAATGCATATATAACATTAAAAAAATACTCCACGAGGAGGGTTCCAAGTTGGATGAATAGTGAAGTTCATTACTGAGCAGAATGAACTTCACTATTCCTTACTTGAGCAGAAAAAGGTGGCATGGAAAAAGTTACAGAGCAATAAAAAATACTGAAGCCTATAACAGCTACAAGGTAATCTGTAATAGAGCCACAGAAAAGGTTTGACAGGCAAAGGCAGTTTATGAGAAATCACTAGCAAACAGAGCAAAGAGGGGGGATAAGGAATTCTTCACATATATAAATGCCAAGAAGCGCAGGACAAACCAGATCGGATCTTTACGTAAGGGAAAGGGGATAGTATTAAATACACCAGCTGCCGTTGCAGATGAACTCAACAGTTATTTTTCATCGATATTTACAAATGAAAAATCTTTTGTTAGCAATGGGAAATTGTGGGAGTGAAGTTGAAAAATATATAATTAATGATATTGAAATTTCGCATGATTATTTAATGAAAAAACTTTCGAGCCTACAGGCCAGTAAAGCTCCTGGAGTTGATGGAATATACCCTATAATCTTAAGGGAGGCGGCAAGTGAGTGCATTGAACCATTGAGGCTAATTATGCGAGCATTACTAGACTCTGGAGAGATTCCCTTGGATTGGAAAAGTGCCAATGTATCTCCCATACATAAGGGTGGCTCTAAGAGTGAAGTGGGAAATTATCGACCTGTCAGTCTGACTTCAGAGGTAGGGAAAATTATGGAGGCAATGATCAAGGGTGGAATTCAGGATCATTTGGATCGAATTGAAATTCCCAAGGATACTCAGCATGGTTTTGTAAAAGGAAAATCATGTTTAACAAATCTGGTTCGCTATTTTGAAAGGGTCACTCACGAGCTGGATTTAGAGATAATTGTAACATTGTTTATTTAGATTTCAGCAAAGCTTTTGACTCAGTCCCACATGAGCGGTTGCGTTATAAGCTGGAACTGGTTGGAATCACTGGGAAAATCCTTAGATGGATAGCAGGATGGCTTCAGAGCAGGAGGCAGAGGGTTGTGATAAATGTCTATTCCTCAGATTGGGTTGATGTAAGAAGTGGGGTTCCCCAAGGATCAAGATTAGGACCACTGTTTTATTTTCATAAACGACATCGATGAAGGGATAGAGGGCGTGATGTCTAAATTTGCAGATGATGTTAAAATTGGAAGAGTAGTTAATGATCACTGTCAAGCTGAGCTTCTTCAGAGAGACCTAGATAGACTTCAGGAATGTTCAGAAAAATGGCAACTATGCTTTAATCCAACAAAGTTTAAGGTATTACACCTGGGAAACAGTAATCCCAAAATAACTTATTCACTTGGTGGAGTTCAACTAAACCCAGTACTGGAGGAAAGGGACTTGGGTGTTATGATACGGTCAGACATGAAATTCTCTGAACATTGTAAACAGGTTGCAGAAAAGGCCCATGGTGTTCTATCAATGATCTATCGAACTTTTGCAAGTAGAGATAGGGACATTATAATCCCATTATATAAGGCTTTTGTTAGACCACACTTGGAATACTGTGGTCAAGTATGGAGACCACACCTAAAGAAAGACATCGAGCTTCTTGAAAGGGTGCAAAGATGAGTAACTCGCCTGGTGAGATCGGCAAAAGGGCGTCCTTATGAAGAAAGACTTTGAATATGTGGGTTGCAGAGTTTGGAAACTAGACACCTTAGAGGAGATTTGACTGAGGTGTTTATGGCTGTGAGAGGCATCAGTAAAATGAATGAGGACAGAATTTTCAAGGTTATAAATGATGCTAGAATTAGGGGACATAAATTCAAGTTACGGGAGGAAATGTTTAGATTGGACTGCAGGAAGTTTTATTTTAGCCAACGAGTTATAAATTACTGGAATAAGTTGCCTACATGGGCGGTAGAGGCTGACAGTTTTGGGAAATTCAAAGGTCATCTGGATAGTACCTTTGGGTCAGGGAAGTGCATAGTATGATAGGTTTAATTTTCTTTTCTTTTACTAATTATTATTATTTATTTATTTTTATCATTGTTTTATTCGGGGTTTTTTTTTTTGGCCGGTGCAGCATAAGCCATAGGCTTTCTTGCACCATGCGGCCATTACTAATACTAATAATGTAAGAAGTGTTCTCAATAAAATGAGTGAGTTTGAATTACTGGCTTGATGCTCACATAATAGGACTAACTTATGAGCTTGGTATCTCTCAGAAATAAGGGATAAGTTTCTCTATGGCATATAAAATGTACTTAGGAAAGATAGCAAGATATGTGGGGTTGGAGTTGTACTTCTTACCATGGCAAAATTATTCGCAGATTCAGAATTTCACATGCCATCATAGAATCTGTGTAATGTGAGATAGTTGGAAGCAAAGATAAAATGAGAATGGAAGTGTGTTACAGACCAGAAGATGGTGAAATTTAATGTGCCTTTTAGTGAAGAGTGGGCATCTTTATGTAGATGGAATAGGCAAACAAGTGTGAATAGCTTTTATTTACATTTTAAACCAAATCAAAATCACTTTTTTTAATAAATCAGATGAATATGCCTAAGGCTGACAGTACTGAGCACTTAGTGGGGAATGATCATATAGTTCTAAGTTTTGTAGAATTTGAAAGAGATTTTTTCTCATGAGAGAGGGGTCACTGTTTTAATTTCACCAAGGGGAACTATGACAGTTTGACTACCCCAAAATAACTTTTAAATTAAGAGGAATTATATTAAAGACATTAGAAGAGGGGAGAGGTTTGTGGTCCAATGCCTAGTCTTATGATCCAGGCACACATGAAGGTTTCCCATGCAGTGTAGAATGAAGTTCTCCATGCAGTGTAGTTCAGTAAATCATAGACATCTTTTAGACAATTTATCAAAGGTGTGCTTCTAGAGATAAGGAGGTTGTAATCCCACCATATAGGGTAATGTGTGAGACTACTTTTGGAATACTATATCCATTTATGGAAGCTGCACTTAATAAAACATATTGAGATCCTTGAAGTGTGCACTTAGTGAGATTGGCAAAAGGACATCAATAACAATGGAAAGACTTTGAATATGTGGGCTACAGAGATTAGTAAGATCTGATTGACGTGTATAAAGCTCTGAGGGAGTAGAGTAAAATGAATAAAGATGAAATTTTTAGGTTATAAATGAGACTTGAACTATGGATCATAAACAAGATTGTAGGAAGTTTTTTTTATTGAGAAATTTAAAGGGCAGTTGGATTGAAATTTACATCAAAAGTGGAACATATATGAGTGTTCGGGCATTTTTGCATCAGAATCACTGGGTTTCCTTGCACTATGGCTGTTACAAATACTACACTCCCCTTGTACATGTTGTTCTCAAATTGTTTCCCAAATGTATAACCTTGATAGCATTAAAATGTAACTGCTGTTTCTCTGTAAATCCATGGGAAGTCTGTCTGAAAAATTCAAACTTGCATCATTAACTACCCTCCTGAACTTCATATCTTCTGCAAATTTCTGTACTGTAATTTCCTTGTTGATATCATTCAAAAAAATCAGAAACAAGAGTAACCCTAGTTATGAACCTTGAGAGATTCCACTTATAACCCTGGCACTCTCTGAAGAGTAGTTGTTTATCAACCCTCTGCCTCCTGTCAGTCATCTCTCAGCCCAACTTCAGGACTTGTTCGTAACACGATATTCCATAGCTTGTATACCAGTTCCCACGTGGGATGTGTCCAGTGCTTTGCTAAAGTTATGCTGATAGCCTTAAAATTTAGCATTAGTAGAGGTACATGATGCAAGAAAGCAACCTTATACAGCATTATGGTCCTTGGTCCTGTCACAGACATTCTCTCAGATATGCCAGACAAAGCTGTACTTGCTACCTCGGAGTCTAAAATGCTGATGGAACTGATATTTGGGTAACACTCAAGTCAAGTGGACCCAATTTCGGTGAAGTCCGGATGGTCTGTGACAGCCAAATCCTCTGCTTGCACCTTCACAATGGTGGGATGGTTAGTAATCTGGGCATAACCTCCATGCACAAGCACACACTGGGTGACCACCTGGGTGTGAAACAATGTAAGCAAGGGTCAAGGTGTGGCACCCACACCACATGGAGGAATGCTGCCCTCCTGTGTTACCAGGCAGTACTAGGTGGTAGATGACTCTTATCAACCGGGGCAATACAACCACTTTGCTTATTGGAAGCTTGAAGTGGTGGAACCCAAGTTTATTCTCCAGAGCTACGTTCCCGTCAACTCTTCCCCATCTCTTCCATCATGCAGTGTGATTGATGACTTTTGAGGTTACGATGAACATCGTGGCGAGATCCAATCTTACTTACATTTCGAGGGTACAGAATCTTCCTTACATTTCGAGGGTACAGCTCTAAAACGGTGTTCGCAGGCCAGCTGCTAGTTAATACACCGGGCCAAACCTATTGATAACTCTCTAGGAGGCTTCCAGATCAGCTAGTGTATAATCTTGCTACCTCTACTTGCCAGATAGTGACTGGAGGAAGTCCAAGTAGTGTGTTTATGTGGGGGCCATTGTCGAGGCCATGTTATGTTAAGGATCTGGGTATATTCTTACCATGTGTACTCCATATCCAAAAATTTCATTATTTCATACAGCATGTCCCACCCACTTTTTCTTACTATTGAATACATCATGAATTCTCAAACTAATAGAGTAAGCTTATCTGCGAAAAGATCTAAAGCTCCCAAACACTTCCTAATTCATTTCACAAATATACGTGGTCTCAATTCTAATCTCAATGATGTCCATTTCCACTTGCAGTCTGCCAACACCATGTACCTTTTCTGACAGAATCTCAGTTATTGGTTGATTCAACTACTGTTCATCTCAGTTGCCCAAATTATTCGCTGTATGATTCCTTTCGCTTCAAAGGTGGTACTTGTGCATATGTCCGTTCCGATATTCCCTGTCACAGACTTGGTAATTTGGAATCTGCTCTTTTTGATCTTCTCTGGCTTAAAATCTCTCTACCTCATTGTGCCAAATTCATCTGTTGTCTCTACCATTCTCCCAACTCCACTAATCACTTGGAGTTCTTTGACTTTCTCCAGTCCAACTTTCCTAACAGCGAGGTAATTTTCCTTGGTGATTTTAATGTTCACAACTCCAGCTTGCTTCCCTTTTCTTGTCACACCTACCCAGCTGGTTGAGATGCTGAGGCTTTTGCAATTACTAATGACCTTGCACAGATTGTTCATTTACCTACAAGAATACCTGAAAATCCTAACCACACAGCCAACACGCTCGATCTTTTTCTCACAAACAACCCTTCTAAGTACATGGTCGAAGTGAGAGGTCCTTTAGGCACTTCAGATCACAACTTTGTGATTGTCTCTTCTCCAGTGGAGCCTTTATCTCATGGCTATTCCCACCCTCGTATTGTTTGGCATTACAAGAATGCAAAATGGGATGACCTGCGAGATTTCTTTTCCTTGGTTGGATTACTGTTTCAAAACTTCTGATGTCAACGTTAGCATTAGCATTAGCATTAGTAGAGGCATTTGATGCAAGAAAGCAAGCTTATGCAGCATCAGCCAAAAAAAAAAAAAAAAAAAAAAAAAGTAACATAAATAAATAAAAATAACCACTTCCACTTCACCCCTCTGTTCGTTCGAAATACCTGTCCAGCTGAGCCTTAAACTTATTTAGGCTATCAACTTCCACGACAAGGGATGGAAGTCTGTTCCACCCACCAACCACCCGCTGGCTAAAGGCAAATTTCCGCACATCTATCCTACATCTGTCTTTCCTCAATTTGAATTTATGCCCTCTCAGGTGATTTTTCTGAGCTAGAGGAAGAATCCCATCAGCATTGAGCATGCTCAAACCATTCAAGGCTTTGTACACCTCTATCAGATCACCCCGCTGGTGCCTAGTTTCCAGACACTGTAATTTGCAAAACTTAAGCCTTTCTTCGTAAGAGAACCCCTTTGTCCCATTCACCAATCTAGTTGCCCTTCTCTGTACTTGTTCCAGCAGCTCTACATCCTTCCTGAAATGAGGCCTCCAGGCCTGTATACAGTACTCTAGGTGTGGCCTGACCATTGCCTTATACAAGGGAATAATCACCTCCTTATCCCTGCTAGAAAAATTCCTATATATCATTGACAATACACCATGAGCTACTCTTGCAGCCCATCTGCACTGCTCAGAGAACTTCATATCTGCCTGCACCACCACCCCCAGGTCCCTTTCATTCTCTACCACTGTCAGTGTAGTACCACAGAGTTGATACGTTGCTCTGGGGTTGCTGTTTCCCATATGTAGTACTTTACATTTGTCAATGTTAAACTTCATTTGCCACCTCGAAGCCCATCTGCTCAACCTTTCCAAATCCTGTTGCAGCAGCATAGTGTCAGTAGTGTCCTTGACAACCCTGCCAACCTTCGTATCGTCTGCAAACTTGGACATTAAGCCTGATATACCATCATCAATATCATTTATAAATACAGAAAACAATAAAGGCCCCAATACTGAACCCTGAGGGACTCCACTAATAACATTAATCCACGATGAGCAGTGTCCATTGATTACCACTCTCTGTCTTCTCCCCCTCAACCACCCCTTTATCCATAGCAGCAACTTGCCTCCAATGCCACACTGCTCCAATTTGTGCAGCAGTCTTCCATGTGCAACAGTATCAAAAGCCTTTCTAAGATCCAAGTATATAATATCAAAGTTATACCCTGCATCCAGTTCTTTTGTGACTGCATCATAGTATCCAATCAAATTGGTCAGGCAAGACTTCCCCTTAACAAAACCATGCTGTGTCCTAGCTATAACTGAAGTCTTGTCTAGATGATCCTGCAGTGCTTCTTTCACCAGTGCCTCCATTAATTTTCCGGGAACAGAAGTTAAACTCACAGGTCTATAATTACTTGTGTCAGCCTTTGATCCCCCTTTGTGAATTGGGGTCACATTTGCACATCTCCAGTCAATGGGTACCTCCCCTGAGTCCAAGGAAGCTCTCATAATTATGGCTAAGGGTTTGCTTACCTCCTTTGCTGCCTCCTTTAATATAACTGGATAGATCCCATCCACCCCAGGTGCCTTTCTTGTGTTTATCTTCAACAATTTCTCCTCCACTTTGCTCTCAGTTATTACAAGATTCTCTAGCTTACTGCTAGAGTTGAATACACCTCTGGCATTCCCCTCGCTGAATAACTCCTCATGTGTGAATGTCGATGCAAAATATTCATTTAGTTTGTTAGCTACCCGAGCAGGGTCATCAACAGTTGACCCATCGATCTCAAGTGGACCAATCTGATTCATCCCCTTCCTTCTAGAGTTTACATAAGTAAAGAACTCTTTGCTGTTTTTCTTCGCATCCCTTGCCAAGGATCTCTCGTAATCTGCCTTCGCCTGCCTAACCTCCTTTGTAACTTGGTTACAGATCAACTTGTATCTATCATAGGCGTCCGTGTCACGTGTTAATTTGTATGTATCCCATGCATTTTTCTTCTCTGCCATATGCCTCATTAGTTCATCTGACAACCATTTAGGCCTAAACCTTGAACAATATTTCTTAGTTGGTATGTAAAGCCTAGTAGCTTCCACGATACGTTCTTTGAATGCTTCCCATTTTGAATTTGCTGTTGGCAATATCATCAGTTGATCCCACTGTATAGAATTTAAATACTGTCTCAGTCCATTGTAGTCGCCTTTACGAAAGCAATACCCCTTCCCTTTACCCCTAATGGTAGTTACCTCTTTGAGTAACTCCCACTTCAGCACACTGTGATCACTGCCACCAAGTGGTTCATTTATCTGCAGATTCTTAATGCATGAAGAATCACTACTGATAATCAAATCAAGAGTATTACTCCCTCTAGTTGCCTCCCGAACATGCTGATGTAGAAAACAATCATCCAATAAATCCACAAAAGCCTTGCTACTGTGTGAGTGACCAGCCCCCAAATTCCAGTCAATATCTGGGAAATTAAAATCCCCCATTATAAGACTCTCTGATTTACTGGCCCACTCTATTTCTCCGAACAGTTTCTTATTATACTCATCAGAGTCATTAGGCCTATAGCACACTCCTACTCTCAATTTTGATGTCCCAATGCTTATGTCACACCAAACTGACTCGACACTGCACTGTCCAGCGATGTCGACTGGCTTCACTTCCTTGGATTTTATGTGTTTTTTAACTAATAGCATAACCCCTCCTCCCTTCCTATCCTGTCTATCCTTTCTGTAGACATTGTACTCCCCAAATTCCAGTTCTGCATTTCTTATATCTGTGTGACACCACGTCTCTGAAATCCCCACAATATCTGCCTTTGATGTTTTGAGCAATACCTCAAATTCATCAAATTTATTTACTAAACTCCTAGCATTGGTGTACACACAAGTATACATGCACCTGTTCTTTTTCTTAGCTACCCTAACACAACCCATGTGTTTACTTGTACCCCAATGATTCCCAGCAGTCTCTGAAATATCCTGCATCTTATTTTCCAGGCTGCGGCTCAGATCGACGTTTGCTCAGATCGTGTCAGTGAAATTATTCTTGCAGGAATGGAATCCTTTATCCCACCTCCACTTTAAAATCTCATCCTTTATCTAAACCTTGGTTTTTCACTAATTGTGCTAAGGCTGTTCTAGAGAAGAGCGTTGCATAGCGTAATTGGCTTGTTTCTAATTCTTTAGTTTCATTTTCTGTCTACACCAATGCTCACAACAATTGTAAAGCAGTTATTAATCAGTCCAAACTAGAGTTTAAACAGGCTAAGAATAGAAAACTTGCTTCTTGCCCTAATGGTAGCCGAGCATTTTGGTCTCTTGTCAAAGCTATTGGCCGCAACTTTTGCCCATCTCTGCTCCCACCTCTGTCCAAACCAGATGGGTCTGTTGTCACTTCAGCCAAGGATAAAGCTGACGTGCTAGCATCCCATTTTTCTTTCAACTCATGTATTAATGATCTTGGTAAAACACCTCCCACCATTCCCATCATGCTCCATTCAGTGCCTCCTATGGTCTTCCGTCAAAAGGATGTCAGAAGGATTTTGACGAATCTTGATGCTAAGAAAGCTCCAGGGCCCGATGGTATTTCTCCACCTGTTCTCAAAACCTGTGCTCCTGAACTTACTCCTGTTCTTTGCCACCTTTTTTCACTTTCTTATTCCAAAGGTGTTTTTCCTTATGCTTGGAAATTTGCTCATATCCAGCCAGTTCCTAAAAAGGGTGGCAAATCCGTCCCATCCAATTATCGTCCCATTGCAATTACTTCTACTCTTTCTAAAGCAATGGAGAAATCAATTAATTGCCAACTCTTAAACTACCTAGAAACCTTCCGTCTGATCAACAATCACCAGTATGAATTCCGTCAGTGTTGATCCATTGGTGATATTCTGGCTTATGTTACCCATTTATGGACAAATTCAATGGAAACGTTCGGTGAAACACAAGCAGTTGCTCTTGATATCTCAAAGGCTTTTGATCGTGTTTGGTATAAAGGTCTTCTAAACAAGCTTCCATCTTATGGTTTGCCAACTGTTTTTTGTAATTGATTATCCAGTTTTCTCTCTGATTACTCACTGTGGGTGATGGTAGATGGCTCTTTGTCTTCTAACTTCTCCACTAATGCTGGTGTCTCCCAAGGTTCAGTTCTTTCCCCCACTCTTTTCCTCTTGTATATTAATGACCTTCTTCCATTGACTGGAAATCCTATCCATAGTTTTGCCAATGATAGCACATTGCTTTCCATTTTGAGAAACCTTGTCCTGCTCAATCAACTTCAACTTCTCGAAAATCTGCTACCAATTCCTTAAATGCCAATCTCCAGGTAATTCTCCAGTGGGGTAAAGACAACTTAGTTAGTTTCAATCCTTCTAAAACTCAGTCTTGTCTTATGTCTCGCAAAAAGGATTCTTGTGCTCCTATGCTTATCTTTGGTGATGCTCCGATTTCTAGGCAAAATGATATATCTCTTTTGGGGATTACCCTGACTTCTAATCTCTCTTGGCACAAAGCACATTACAAATATTGCTTCCTCTGCATCTAAAAAACTTGGTTTTCTCTTTCGCTCTTGGCATTACTTTCTTCCAAACAGCTGTTCACTCTTTACAAATCGCAAATTCGTCCTACCATGGAATATTGTTCCCACATCTGGGGCGGTGCCCCCAAAACCACTCTCAGCTCAGGCTTCTTGATTTCGTTCGGAAGAGGGCAGTTAGGTTAATTAATGATTCATCTCTAATAGAGTCTCTCCACTTGCTGTCTCATAGGCATACTGTTTCTGCTGCATGCCTCTTCTACAGATATTTCCATGGGCACTGTTCTTCTGAATTGGCTTCTATAATTCCCGCTCTCTCTTTCAAAATAGTCTGAACACGTTCCGCCACCAGCCAACATCCATTTACTGTCCAACTTAAAACTCACAGAACCAACTTTTCATCTTCCTCGTTTATTTATTCAACTGTCGTTTTCTGGAACAACCTTCCTTCATACATATTTCCTGAAAATTGCAGTCTACAGAAGTTCAAGTCCAATTTCAACAAAATCTTCTTTCGTCTTCTCAACCTCAAATCCAAGTACGATACTAAGTACTATAGGTTCTAATACCTCTTGTGTTTGGGGTTTACATAAAAAAAAAAAAAAAAAAACCCCTTCCCATTTCACTGATCCATTCATTCCAAATGTTTGTCTAGTTTTGACTTTTTTAAGCTATCAACTTCCACAACAGATGAAAGTTTGTTCCAGCAATCAACTACCCACTGGCTAAAGGTAAACTTCCGCACATCTATTCTACAACTGTCTTTCCTCAATTTGACTCTATGCCTCCTCATGTTTGTAATCTGAGCAAGAGGAAGAATCCCCTCAGCATTAAGCTGCTCAATCCATTCAAAGCCTTATACACCTGAATCAGATCACCCCGCAGGTGCTTAGTCGCCAGAAGCTGCAATTTGCAAAACTTAAGCCTTTCTTCTTAAGAACACCCCTTTGTTCCCTTCACCGGTCTTGTTGCACTTCTCTGTACTCGGTTCTAGCAACTCTACATCCTTCCTAAAGTGAGGCTTCCAGATCTGTACGAGTACTCTAAGTGTGGCCTGACCATTGCATTATACAAGGGGATAATGACCTCGTTATCCATGCCCGCAAAATTCCTATATATCATTGACAAGACCCCATGAGCTACTCTGGCAGCCTGTCTGCACTGCTTAGAGAACTTCATATCTTACTGCACAATTATCCCAAGGTCTCTTTCATTCTCCACTATCCTGAGTGTAACACACCCCAGTTAGTACATTTGTTTGGGGTTACTGCTACCCATATGCAGTACTTTGCATTTGTCAATGTTAACTTCGGTTGCCACTTCTCAGCCCATCTGCTCAACTTTTCCAGATCCTGTTGCAGCAGCATACTGTCATTACTGTTTTTAACAACCCTGCCAACCTTTGTATCATCTGCAAAATTGACATTAAGCTTGATATACCTTCATCAATATCATTGATAAATATACAAAACAACAATTGGCTCAACACCGAACCCTGACGGACACCCCTAATAACATTAATCTATGTAGAGCAGTACCCATTGACCACCACTCTCTGCCGTCTCCCACTCAACCATCCTTTTGTCCATTGTAGCAACTTGCCCTTAATGCCATACTGCTCCAATTTGTTGTACAGTAGTCTTCTATGTGCAACAGTATCAGAAGTTTCCTGAAATCCAAATATATGATATCAAAATTATTTTTGGCATCCAGTTCCTTTGTGACCACATCATAGTATCCAGGCATATTGGTCAGACAAGACTTCCCTTTGACAAACTCATGCTGTGTCTGAATTATTGCTGCAGTCTTGTCTAAATGATCCTGCAATGCTTCTTCCAGTGACTCCATTTTCCATGGAACAGAAGTCAAACTAGGAGGTCTGCTAATTACTTGTGTCACTCTTTGAGATCCCCTTTGTGAATTTTGGAGATACATTTGCACATCTCCAGTCCATGGGGACTTCCCCTGAGTCCAAGGATGCCCTCATAATCATTGCCAAGGGCCCGCTTACTTCCTTTGCTGCCTCCTTTAATATAATCGCATCCACCCCAGGTGCCTTCCTTATGTTTAACTTCAACAATTTCTCCTCCACTTTGCTCTCGATTATTACAAAATCATTTAACTCCCTGTTAGAGTTTGATAAAAATCTGGCTCTCTTTCTCATTGAATAACTCCTCGCGTGTGAATGTAGATGCAAAATACTCATTTAGTTCAGCAGCTATCTGAGAATCATCATCTATACTCAAACCATTTGTATCAAGTGGACCAATCTGATTCATCCCCTTCCTTTTAGAGTTTATATAAGTAAAGAACTCTTTGCTATTTTTCTTTATATCCTTTGCCAAAGATTTTTCATAATCTGCCTTTGCCTGACTAATCTCCTTTGTGACTTGATTACAGACTAACTTGTATCTACCATAGGCTTCTGTGTCACTTGACAATTTATGTGCACCCCCATGCATTTTTCTTCTCTGCCATGAGTCTCATTAGTTCATCTGACATCTATTTGGGCCTGAACCTAGGGCAGTAATTTAGGCAACATCTTCTGTGTTAGAACAGACTTGTGGAAACCGTCTTCTCATTAATATTCCCTTTCCATTCTCTTCCTCTTTTTCAAAAGATTTGGGCTTTAAATTAGTCCTTTTAAATCTATTAGCACAGTAATTACTAAGAAAATAATTGTTCTTGATCTTCCAATGATCCATACTGAAAACTGGTTCAATCATTTGATTGTCATAGTATCTAGGGGTATTTTTTGATCCTAAGTTTATATTTCACACTTCTTTACCTCTGTTTTGTGTGGCATTGAAGTCTGTGCAGCATTTTCATTGTCAAATATTAAAGGGTTTCATGTTGTTGAATATCTTACGTTTAAGTGGGTAAACTTAAAATTTAGTTTCACTTTTACCATTTTGAGCTCAGAAATGTATTGTAATCTGATTTTTATTCCTATTCTTAAATTCATGCAGATAAAATCACTGTTTGCACTCACTAAAATGTTCTCCACTCATGTTCTAGTTGAAGGTTGGATGACACATACATGCCCATCTAGCAAACCAGGTAGAAACCAACTCTTGTTACTATTGCTAACTGCATATTCCATCCACAAGGATTGTTAATTAATGCAGATTTCTCCTTATTCTAAACAAACCAGATGTGCAAGAAGGTAATAGCTGAACTTGTTCTTCTGTTTAACTCATCAACATCATATTGAGCTGAATCATCTCTGTATTTCCCCCAGATCTTCCATATATCTTCTATAACCATATATCTATAGTTAACAAACAACACATATATCTTCCATATGTGCTGTTTGTTAACTGTTTATTATGTTAATATCTCTGGTCTTGGCTATACAGATTAGGTATGTTAGGAGTGTGTTGTTTTGTAACATTATCCTTATTACCGGTTAATTGAAATTTTATTTTATTCTTTTTTGTTTCTTTCATACCAGAATTTTTTTTTTTAAATAGTCTACATTGTTTGCATAATAGTTAACTTTAAAATTTTACAAAATTTTTCTGTACAAATCTTTGACATGAATTTTTTATTATATTTCTAAATAACCATATTTCCTCTCACTTTCAGTGGTTTGGAACAAGAGCCAAATTCCTTATTCTTTCTCTTTACACGTTTGAGCACATCGTTCAGTAAAGATAGCTCTGATTGCTTATCCACCCTTTCCACCACTCTGGAGTTTTTAAGACTAATGGTACATGGGTACGAAGAAGCAACTCAGTCTGTTCCTGCTCGTTCTCTGCAGTTATCATCTACTGAGTTAGTGAATCTCTTGAAATGGAAAAAAACTGATATAGGTTTATCAGCTGAGCCTTCAGGATCAAAGAAACATTCTGACTCTAGAGAAAAATCTGATAAAAAGAATTTGCATCCACTAGTCGAACTTGAAAGACTTCTTATGGTAAGTTTTAGGAAAGCATAATTATAGTATCTATTTCTCTATGTTCATAATCGCACCCTTTTTTGAAACTTATTTACTGACAAAAAGTTGTTAATGCTTTGTAGTGATTCAGGCCAAATCATCTCTCTCTCTCTCTCTCTCTCTCTCTCTCTCTCTCACACACACACACACACACACACACACACACTATATTTCAATATTGGTTTACTATACTAAGGGACTGTACTTTTCTAGTACTGTCTACTGATTGGTTAACACCACCAAAATATATAAGCTTTTATGCAGGAATACTTTCTCCTTGCTACATAGCATTATTTAGGAGGTGAGTGCATAATCACCTGAAGACATCAGCCTTACTTCATCCTCACTTTGAAACTTGTGGTCTCCAATGTAATCTGCCATGTAGATAGATATCACAAGGAAATAAGTCAGCTTCTGGAATCATTCATAACAGTAAAAATTTCACACTCATTCATTGTATTTTTTCCTCTAAGGTGCATTGTTACTAAGCCCTGTAGTCCACGTATTCAAAGTCTTTCCTCATATGGACACTTTTTCTGATCTCATTAAATGATTATTAAATATGATGCAGTTACTGTGGATTATTATACACTTAATGCTCAGTTAGCATAAATCCAGTTAACATATTAACTTATATCCGATGATACATACATTCCATGTTAACACCCTTTGGCTGATATATGTATATATATCTGCAGTTACATACAGTTTCATATCTTTAGCACACTTATATAATGTTATCCTTGAAATAACTACTATAATTGTATACTCCTCTGATCCTTGCAATTTTTCTGGAGTACAAACAGAAAATTTATTTATTTATGAGATTAGAAGCTAATGTGCATTATAAATCCGAAAGAAAAACTGAAAGAAAGGTTTTGGTGTTGCTTTCAGTATCACTTTGGCAATCTCAAGTATTACCAGTGTGGTTAGCATTCTCAGTTTTCATAGTTTTAGTCTGACAATAACTTTTAGAAGTGTTTTTTTACTGTGTGGTTGAGGTGACTGTAAAGAGAAAACAAAATGAGGGTGCTCCTGTAACCAGGGGGTTGAAAAGAAAAGATGTAATTTGAAGAGAAAACAATAAGAGTTTAAAATGGTGAAGGCATGGTATCATTGGCTGTGAGTTAGGATAAGCTCACCTTAACAGTAAGTATGATTGTGGAGAATAAAAAGCGAATTATGAAACATGAAAGTGGGTTTGAGCAGTCAGCGAATTACTTCCACTTGTGTGCATGGTATTATAATGGAAAAAATGGAAAAACTTTAATATGATTGATGAAAATGTATTCGTAAGAAAAAAAAAACAAATTATTTGCAAACCTATGAGAATAGATAATTTAGCATACATTTGATTAATGCAGTTTTCCCGAGAATAAATTGTGCATGTTAAAGGTGCATTAAAAAATTCTTGGATTTTGAGTCTGCTTAGTCTTTGATTATTACAAATGTGTGTTTAGTATATTACAGTATTTTAATTTTTTCTTTTGATTATGCTGTTTTAATTATTATTTTTTTAAAACCGCAATAAATTGCGGTTATTTGAAAATAATTGGTTCCATATGTGTCATTTTTATGTTATTGTTATTTTGCTTATAGGAATGTGCTAGTGATGAAGAGGCCTTAGAAAGTTTACTAGAAAGTGTGTCTGGACTAATTCAACTTCTTAACGAAGGTATCACAAAACAGGAGAAGATTGACAAAGGTGTGTGGTATACTAATTCTTGAAAATAATTCCCTCTAATGTAAAAATTTTCGCTTAATGCCTGTATAATGCTAGCTATGATTTCCATCAAAAAGCAAATTGCTATTTAGAACAGTTGACTGTTGTTAGTAATAGCCTATATAATGTCCATGATTTTCATTGCAAAGAAAATTGCCACTTACAGAAATTGACGGTTAGATTTTTCACTGGCTATGAAGAATTAAAGTAATTAAAGATAACAATTGATAATTCATTTATCTGTTTTGATTTGTAATTCTTTAAGTTAGTATGTGGAATATTTATTTATATTAAACGAAACATATGAAGTTAGATCACATTTACAAGTGCCTCTGTAGCCAGGTGGGCAGGAGCAGCAGTGCGCAGCACACGCTTCTTGATTAGACCGTGGTTCGAGCCTGTGACCACCAAATACAGAGGATGCGGAAAGGTCAGGAAATGACCACCGCATATCCCTGGAGCAATATGGCCTTAGTTACTAATGCTCCTAAAAACCAAATAATAACAATAGATCACATTTGCCACCATTAAGTTTTACTATATTTAATAACCACTTATATACCACATGAAATTAATTATATAGTTTATTAAGCTAATAGCTTAAACCACTTTACGTTTAAGGTGATGTTTCAGGCATTATTACCGATACCCATCATCATCATAAGATGCCTGAAACATCACCTTAAATGTATAATAGTTTAGGCGATTGCCATAATAAACTATATTATTAATTTCACTGGTATATGAGTGGTTATTAAATATAATAATAATCTTAATGAAAAACAACCACATAACATCCTTCCCTAACTATATTTACCACCATATTATACCTGTTTAATATAAGCCAAGAGTTTTATTTTAGTCACGGCAGCATTGCATTTATTCATTAAAATACTGCTCTGGGATAATTCAAAATATATGGTTGAAAGTAGTTACCATGTTGCTTTCAAATAATATGACAGATAGTGCATATAAGGAGGTTGCAACAGTAGATGTATTACAGAAGTCGGTAGAATAGAACAGCATTCATGTTGAATATCGGAAATTCGGAGGACAATATGATGCTTTAGGTTGATGTTGTGCTTTAGTGAGTAGTTTTCCAAGGAAGGTAAAACATTAACACCATACTCAAATTGCGGTTATTTCCTGTTGACTGAGTATAATGAAGTATTTATGTCAGTGATGGTGGAACGATTAAAAAATGACAGATATTGGAGTATTAAGGAAAACACACAGCAGTTTGTGTTTATATGGTATTTAAACAGTGTGTGTTTATATCGTGTTTCACAACCTTAAATATAGTATTTAAAGTTGTGAAACATGATTTTAAAATGTGAAAGGTTACTGGTAAGCAGGTGCTACATCATCATTATCATCTAGGACAGTGGTTCCCAAACTACTGAGATCTAGGGACCTTTCAAAAACCAAAAAAAGTTTGCTTACCCATATATAGTGTGTGTGTGTGTGTATATATATATATATATATATATATATACACATACACACACACACTGGTGTTCAAAGGAAGTGCATCACCCCTTAAAATTTTAATTATCATCCGAATAACGTAAGTATTATTTCTCACAGATTGCATCAGATAAGATTGACATGTGTAGGTGATGACATAATATTGCATCAGCTGTTACTTTTAGCTATATAAGCATGTCTGCAAGAGTTGCAGTCATTCCTTGCTTGTGACAGTATAGTGAGTTATGTGCAGTTGACGCCACGAAGAAAGAGTGCCATTGTTGCTTTACGCGAGGGAGGATGTTCTTCCCATCATATTGCTTATAGAGTGTCTTGTAATCAGTTGACAGTGAGTAGATTTCTTTCCAAACTCAAGAATACTGATTCTGCTGATAGGAAAAAAGGAACCAGACGCAAACGAGTCTCTACGCCAAAACAGGACCGTGTTTTGAAGCGCTTATGCTTTAAAAGCTGTAAAGCTTCTTCGTCTGAGCTGAAAAGAGAATGGGAAGAATATACAGGAGTGGTAGCAAGTGCAGTAACAGTCAGAAGATGCCTCTTCAAAAATGGACTTGTAGCCCATCATCCTAAGAAGAAGCTTCTCCTCACACAAAACAAATGAAAAAGGGCCGATTAATGCTCCTTACACCATGCTCCGACTGGTGTAAGGAGCATGTCAAATGGACCCTGGAGCAGTGGAAGTCAGTTATTTTCTCGGATGAGAAGAAATTCAACCTGCATGGCTCTGATGGGAGACAAATGGTTCGCTGTAGATGTGATGAAGAATACCATCCAGACTGTATGGTGTCTACAGTGAAATTCCCTACCAGCCAAATGATATAGGGGTGCATTTCGTATCGCGCAGTAAGTCACCTGCAGTTTATAAAAGGTTCCGTAAATGCCAGTGGATACCTGGCTATAATGGAAGGCAAATTGCTGCCAACCATTAGAGACCATTTCAACCTGCCAAGTAACTGCATCTTTCAGGATGACTCTGCTCCTTGTCATCGGGTGAAAAGTGTAAGTAGGCATTTCTGTAGTTACTTTAGCTTCATTTCTGCATTAGTGGTTCGACAGTAATGGGTTTATATTTGTTACAGGTGAAAAAATGGTTGGAAGAATGGTCCATTACAACTCTTAGCTGGCCAGGGAATATCCTGGTCCTGAATCCTACAGAGAACTGTTGGCGTCGTGTGGAATCTGCAGTTGCCAGAAAGAAACCAAAGGCCCTTCATGAACTTCAGGAAGTCATAATTCATGTTCAGAACCACGAACTATCAGTTGATTATCTTCAGAAATTGATCTTGTCAATGTCTTGACGGTGTGCTGCTGTCATCAGGGCCAGAGGCGGTGCACCTGGTGAACTTTTCATTTTGTTTTCCATTTAAAATGATAAACTGAAGCAAATTGAGGGCTTCAGTTTATCATTTTAAATGATAACATTTCAGCCATAATTGTTGTGTTTACCAAAACTGTTGTATAAAGGTTGGAAATGCTCATTTTGGAATATTTTGAGAGCACCTGTCAAATATTACTTAGCTTTGCCTTAACTATTAATAAATATCTTTTGTTCAATATTTCTATTTGTGATGCTAGTCATTAATGTAACTTACCATCGCGAAAAAGGGTTAGAAATGTGAAATTCCTAGGTGATGCACGTTCTTTGAACACCAGTGTGTATAAATGTATTAATTAAATATTAACATTAATACAAATTACATATACTCTTGCATCCTTTAATGCTGCTTTGTTCTTTTAGGTTCATCTATCATGCCTATTTTATTAATCTTGCTTTCATCTACTGTTTACCTCTTTTAGGTGTGACTCTTTAAACTTTTCTTTTAAAGAGTTACATTAAAAAAACCCATCTATGTATATATATATATATGATAAAAATGTAGAAAAAATATGGAATTAGAGAAATAGAGAATTATAGAAGAAAATAGAAAAAGAGTATCAGATCAGATTAATGCCATCAAAATATTGATTAAACATTACGTCAGTCTGTAAAACATCTATTACAGTATTTATTTGAACTGAATACCAAGGGAATCATATGACTAATGAAATTTTAATAAGAATACAGAATATAGATATTTGGAGTAAAAATATACCTATAGAGCCATATGGCCAAGTATTTAAGTAACCTAATTTGGACTTCATTGTAATACCCTATAATTAAACACATAAATTATAATAAAATGCAATAAAATAATATAATAATAAAAATAAAATGATGATGAAGCAAATTACTGATAAAAGGATACAGTGAATGGAATGTTGACGAGGGCTAGCTCCATTCAATACATCCTAGCGATAATTGACTAACGCTAACTGTTTCTGTTTGCCATTTTGCCAGTTTGTCTAGGTTCAAATATTCTAAAATTATAAATTCCAATACTCTAATATTATAGATAGAATCTATGTTAAATTTAGCAGTAAACTGGCAGAATGACTAGCCTAACAGATAGCAGTGAATCAAAAATAATGAAAGTGAGTGCCAACTATTTTTATTAGTGAAAATTATTATTGAAAAATATTTATGTAGTTAAAAGGAATGGCTTTTGCCAATTTAAGGTGAATAGGAGGAAGATTAATAATTAATAATAGCAATAGACCTCAATTTCCCTCGAAATTGAGTTGGTGAATGATTTTTAATTTGGATTCAGATCTGTATATTAAGGATACATGATATAAGAAGAAAGTTTTTAATAAAATTATGCACTTATTAGACTAGTTTGTATTGTTTGTTTGATGTTTTTTTGTAACACTGAAAGTTGCTTATTTTTCTTTTGTTCGCTACTCTGGAGAACTTGTATCAGAGCATTGCCCCTGTTTTTATTATTATTTTTATGGCAAACAAAGGATTTTGTGTGTGTAATAACCCTCTTACCAGAATTTGTTTATTGCACTCCTTATATATTGATAAAATTTGCATTACATTATATAATTCGATAATAATAATAAAATGGTAACTTTTATTATTACATAATAAAACTGACTGCTTTTGGTTTGTATGACTGCTCAGTTATATTAAAATATCAAAACATATCTTTATAACAAATTTTTTATAAAGATTAGTATTTAAAAAGATGGAGAATTTTAAAATTATCAGCTGATCTATAATATGTTGGAAAAATTGCTGAGAAAATATTATAATATTTAAAGTTATTTTTCTCTCTGTTTCAGAAATGTTAGAGCCCTTATTACCTAGTCCAGAAAATCAGTCTACTCAGTTTGCAGCCCGCCCTGTATTTGCTGTTGGAGAAACTGAAGAAGATCGTCTTAGTCCAGCATACTGGCTTGCTGTTCCAGGAGTGGAAGAAACAGATCAAGAGCCAGAACAGGTATATTAATCTTAACGTGTCACTGAAATTATATTTTATTTTAATATTATTTGAATCCTTTATTTATTTATTTATTTTTATTTTTTTTTTTTGATATATTGTATCTTCAACAAATATACATTATGGACCTATCTTGAACTGTAGCCAAATTCTGAATAGCATAGACAAACTATGAAATGTCTATATTTCTATTTAAAACAAACTTATTGCAAAATTCTTGGTCATAACTGGAATTGCCTGTCTGCATTTGTTCAAATTAGAATATTTCCTGGCCATGCCTAGAATGGGTTATATGTGTATAGACCATGTGTGTTGGGTTAAATTGTAACAAATAAAATAAGGGATTAAGTGTAAATAAAAAAAAATCTGGTATGTAATCTGGCAGGCATAATGAAAACTTCTTTAGATCACGACACCGTGATTGTTGTAATAAATAAAAATACTTATTTTTTTTGAAGCAGTTGTTTTTTCATTAGACTGTATTGCAGCTACAGAAATTATTGATCTATGATAACTAAGATGCATAATTTTTTGACTCAATTAAATTTTTAATTCATATTAAAATTTTTATATATATAAATCTACAGATGTCCATACCACTATTCCAGGAATAATGTAGATTGCAATCACAAAGATGGGATCATTATTGAAATTACACACCAGTCCACAAATGTTGGGGACATTTGTGGATCCGGCATGGCTGTCATGTATTGTGTGAAGATTTGCGATGTACTGATAATAGTCGAATCTTTGTGTTGATGTATAGATACGTCACAACTATGAACTTTGGGTGTGTCTTTTGTATTGAGTCACACTATGAAATTATGATAATGGCACACCATTGTCATCCAAGTTTTACTCAAAAATAATATTTTTCTCTGTTGAAGGATGGAGTCAGTTTTGATGTACATGACTACATAAACTTTATAGATTCATTAATATTATTGAGATTCATGATATCGTTAATATTCATTGATATCTTACATGACTACATAAATTTTATAGATTCATTGATATTATTGATAAATCTCTTTTATGAAGAAATCTTATAATTCACTTTGTAGAAATGTTTGATTATTCTTTTTTAAATGATCTGTTTCTGTAAAGAGTTTGTCATTATTTGTTCCCTTTCTATGGTAGAATATGAAATCATTACAGGGATTGGTCATATATAAATCCTCCAATGAGGTCACACAAGATAATGCTACATATACAAGTTCTGTTGGTGATCTTTCTCATAATTGTATGCCACTTCATGAAAGGTTTCCCCTTAGAGATTTATATCTTTGATTTAGAATCATAATTTATGATTTTTATTTTTGGAGTTTGTGCCATATGTTTTGCTTGGGAAATTTCATCCATGCTTGTTTGACAGTTTCATCCTCTTCATACTCAATATACTATAATGTACCAATCACACCATTTATCATTCCATCTACGTCTATATTTGCGGTAATCATATACAGTTTTTCCTTTAACAAAGAAAGTATATATGGGAGATCCACTGTTTCGGTCATTACAGTTTTATTTCTCATACTCCTCAATTGTTCTTCAGAATTGTGTCCTTGGTACACATCCTGGCAATAAATTCGTGAGTTCCTTCCTGAGATAAAACATAATTATTATAGTCATTAAGATCATTATTCTTTAGAAACAACTGAATACCATCAGGACATGACACACACCTTCTTTAGGAACAAATCTTTATTAGATAATTTTAAGTTCTTCAGAAGTTAATGCTTCTCCATTACCTATTTTTGTAAGTAATGCTGAGAAGTACTGTAATGAGTGCCATAATATTGGCCCGACCAACGAATTCTTTGAAGATTTATATATGGCTGTCACATGCACAGGAGGTAATTGGCATAAATATCCAATAATATATATGTTCACACCTCCGAATGAGAGTTCATGAATTCCTGTTATCTGCTTTAGACACATATCTATAATCTAATGAGTCTGCACTTATCATACTAATTTCATGAATTATAATCGCATGTGTATGTCTAAAGGCATTTCTATATTGTTGGAGGGTTTCATTAGCAAGTGGCTGGTTATTCGACCCACTGGATCATTTACTATTGTTTTCATATATACTTTTGACAGAATTTTTTTTTTTTTTTTCCCACGGAATGACGGAACTCACACTATATATACCGTATTTTCCGGCTTATGAGATGCACAGGCATACAAGACGCACCCTAGTTTTGGCCACATATTTTGGAAAAAATAATAACCCTTCTATTATCCTTCGATACTGTTTATGGCGAAACTAAGAAATGATCTTTTACCGACTGGTGTAAACAAATATGGCAACATAGCATGATACGGGACATAATCAGTGGGTAGGTATTAAAAAACTCCATCATAACAGGGTGTCCTGAAATTTATAAAAAAATTATTGATAAAGAAAATAATAATAATAAAATTAAATAAGTTAATATATTTTTCTCAAAATAATGGTATACGCTTGGGTAAATGTTCAACCAATAATGAAATGTTTGTTTCTGAAAAAAAGCTGACAGAAGTAATGTAACAGAAATTCTTACTCGCCCCAAAACAAATACGGGCGTCACTTTCTCTTTGTAAAAGACGGTTGGAATTGAAAAATCCCGATCCAGTCTAATATATATATGTATGGGCCGTCACTAGCATGGACGGGAACTTGCTCTCCCAGATTACCCGAGCTCCAACTATATTTTCTTCAATCATAATACTGTCTTTTCCTAAAACTACCATTTTTCCACACTCTGGGCTATTAGTGTAATATGAGGGTAGGATTGTCTATTTTTATTCTAATTATCTACTTTGCTTTGCCTCCAGTTAGCTAAATGGCTGTAATATTAATTATAAACAGGTTTTAAAGGAGGTTGTATGCATTTCCGCCTTTAACCTTTGTCTACGCTCAGCAATCGTCTTTGTTTGTTCATTTTTATTTTAGCTTCAGATTTATTTTTAGTTTCATTGTTCATACCATTGTCTCGCCCTCTGTCGTGTCAACCTTAAATTACATGCCGGCAATCTTTATATCCTTCCTCATATCTTAAATTTTACATTATTGCATATAATCCCCTCGTTTGTTGTTGTTGTTTGTTATTTAGTTTTTATGAGCATTAGCAACTAAGGCCATATTGCTCCGGGGATATGCGGTGGTCATTCCCTGACCTTTCTGCATCCTCTGTATTTGGTGGTTACGGGCTCGAACCCCGGTCTAATCAAGAATTGTGTGCTATGCACTGCTGCTCCTGCCCACCTGGTTACGGAGGCCCCCATGTATAATCCCCTCCATATTATATTTTGATCTAATGCTATTTTGCCACAGTATGTACTTTACGTTAGAAACAGAGGACACTATATTGTCGTCTTGTTGGACTATTCTGGTGGTTGGCACTTGGACACCAGGATTGTGCGATATATGACAATATATTCATGTATATATATATATATATATATATATAATTAATATTATTGACTTATTGCTTTATATGTATTCATTTTTTTCCTTCTTTTCTCACTTCTTTAGTACTTTTTACTTACTTCTTTCTTACATTTTACTTACCCTTTATCTCTACAACTTTTCTTTATTTCCCTTATTCCTACTTATGTGGTGCTTAATATCTTTTCTAATTATGAACTTTTTTTATTGAAATTTTTATACCTGTTACATTTAAAAAACAGAAATTTTTACTGAATGTTGATTGATTTAGTAATGAATAATTTTTTAATAAGTTGTAGCATTCAAAAATAATTTATACTTACATGTTTATATGCAATTTATAATATGTTATTGTACAGGTAGGGCGCAGCTTGAGTTATTATTATTATTATTAACTATATGGTGCAAGGAAGCCTGAGGCTTATGCTGCACCAGCCAAAAAAAAAAAAAATTTAATACCCCAAGAGAGAGAGTTGTTGTTATATGGTTTTTTTAGGAGCATTAGCAACTAAGGCCATATTGCTCCTGGAATATGCAGTGGTCATTCCCTGACCTTTCCGCATCCTCCGTATTTGGTGGTGACGGGCTCGAACCCCGGTCTAATCAAGAAGCGTGTGCTACGCACTGCTGCTCCTTCCCACCTGGCTACGGAGGCACCTGAGAGAGAGAGAGAGAGAAGAAAAGAATCACCAAGAAAGAGAAGAATGATAATATCCAGCTCAGGACCCTGGGTGTGCCAAGCCCATAATCACCAGATGTGAGGCCCCTGGGGTTTTTGTGTGTGGTTATTAGCAAACTAAGTTTTACAAAATGTATTGCTCTCATTATGAAAGCACGTTATTACAAGTTGCCTATTGGACTAGCACTTCAAATTAAAACACTAATCTGTGGCTTTATGGGTAACAGTTTGCATTTCATATAAATAGCAATGTACTTTTCCCATGGAATAGTGTCTCATTTGAAATGCTAGTGCAATACTGAGGCAACATGTGGTGACTTTCCTTCATAATATGGGACTGATGTGTTTAATAACAATCTTAATTTACTCATGATACTTTCAAAACTAGACATTTGCTGTAGTTTTATCTAAGTTATAGTTTATAATGTAAATGGTCTTAGCATGTTCAAATGGAGCCTAATTCCTACAGAAACTGATTGCCATTTCTTGCCTTAGGTACCATGTGATTTGATTACTATGGCTGATCAGTTTTGTCCAGAATTTGATCTTCGATCAAGTCTTGAAAAGCTTTCTCTCTCCACTGAAACTGATCCAGAAGTGAAAATAAAAAAGAAATCCTCAAGGTTAGAGATTTAGTTATTAGAAATAAAATGTTAAAAGGAATGCTTGGGAATGAATAGTGCTAATAAAAAAAATTACATAATTAACTGGCAGAATTTGAGATGTACTGATAGGAATATAATGTGATGTATGCATGGTTATTATAAGATGTTTACAAGAAACAGATGTGGTAACTGGAGTCCTATCAGCTGTTCACTTTATATATTATTTATTTATTATTTAATGCAGTCTTAATTTGTTCTTACCTAAAATTGAGACCTTTGTCCTAAATTTAGCTGAATAATGTATTATAAATTTTCCATGCTGGTTTTATCTTATTTGGTATGAATATCTCTCTTTCTCTAATTGCATCACTCATTTTTTGAAATGTTTGAGTTAGAAGTGCATACAAAGATAAGGTGCAAGTTTCATTCTTCAGCTTCATTTTATGCGTACACTACAGCTTGCTACAATTAACCAATCCAAATGTGATTTTGAACAGGCTAAGGAGTATAAAATTTCTTCTTGTCCAAATGGTAGTTGAGCATTGTGGACTGTTGTCAAAGTTAATAACCTCAACTTCTGTCCATCTATACGCCCATCCCTGTTACAACCTGATGGTTCTGTTGCGTCCTCAGCTAAAAATAAAACAATTTATTAGCACCCTATTTTTCTTCTAACTCTTGTGTTGATGTTCTTGGTTAACCAAGAACATCGACACAAGAATTCTTCTAAACATCCTTCTGGTCTTCTGACCAGAAGGATGTTTAGAAGAATTCTTGTGTCGATGAGAACAGAACCTGTGCTCTTGTTCTGTTTCACTTTCTTTCTTTCTTCTCTTCTTCCACTGACTGGAAATCCTATTCATAGTTTTGCTGACGATGGCACACTACATTCAAACTTCCAGTTTTGATATGATTACACTAGCCAACACAATTTTTACCTCCAAGAACTTAAATGCTGTTTTTAACCAAGTTTTATGTGTATATTTCAAAAATCACTATGATAGTTTCACATCACATCACAGTTATTAAATACAGAGGGAGTTACATTTTACCAAAATATGCCAATTTCGCATAATCTAGCCAGTAATGTATGACATGCTGATTTATTTTAACAGATATAAGCTAATTCTCTTAATTTTAGCAATTGATTCTGACCTCGGTTTTCTTGTGATCAACATAATCAGACTTAGGTTCTTAGGTTCAAATTCTGATGCAACGATTGAAGAGAGCACACTTAGTGTCTTTGGTGAGGATTTTTGTAGACTGAAGAACAGAAGAACATTATGTTGTGCAACATTGGAACAAGCAGAACGAGTTCATACCAGGACAATGTAATGTAAAATATATTCCTTTAGTGCAATCAAACAAGGTTCTTCTTCCACCTCAGCACATCAAACTTGGATTGATGAAAATCAAATCCTTTTCATGAAGAGACTAGATAAAGAAGGTAACAGATTTTCATACTTGAGAAGTGAATTTCCTAATTTAACATATGCCAAACTTAAGAAAGGAATTTTTGTAGGCCCCCAAATTAGGAAACTCCTGAAAGATGATGTGTTTGAAAGGAGGTTGAATTAGCAGCTTGGCGATCATTTAAGGCAGTAGTACATGGTTTTTTGGGTAACAGGAAAGAAGAAAACTATGAAATCTTGGTGTCTAATTTACTCAAGTGCTACAAAAACATGGGCTGGCCAATGTTGTTGAAAATTCATTTCTTTCATTCCCATCTGGAATATTTCCCCCCGAAAATCTGAGAGATGCAAGTGATGAACAGGGGGAGTGATTTCATCAAGATATTTCCATAATGTAAAAGCAGTACCAAGGTTGCTGGGATCCTGTAATGATGGGGGATTACTGCTTGTTCCTTGTGAGGGAGAGTAATCAGGAATACAAGAGAAAATCCCTTAGTAGCAAACATTGTTAAGGACAATTACAGGTATGCAGATTATATATTATTGAAATATAATTATTTCGCTATGATTTATGATGTTTTTTTCTGAAGTTAAATGAGTTATAGAGAACATATATTTTTTTTACACTTGTATTATACATATATCCATTTATTTTAACATTAAACGTTGGTACATCTTTTGATGTAAACATGATAGAAACTTTTTATGGTGATTTTTGGAATCAGCGTATTTATTTCCTCTAGAATCACATATTTTTTGTTGGTTAGTGTTATTAGTAGTGACTCTCAACGTAACAGAACTGTTAGATGGCAGTGATCAGTGTATTGATGGGAGATTTATATAAAGGTATATATAAACTGGTAAAGGGAAGGGATTTTGATTTTGCAAAGGTGAATGCATTGGTTTTAGACAGTTTTTAAATTCTTTTCATTGGGACCAACTAATGGTAACAAATGCTAAGTGGGAAACGTTTAGAGAAGTCAGAGAAGCTACTAAGCTCTTGGTATCAATTAAATGATACTGTTCAAGGTTTAGACTTAAATGGATGTTAGATGGATTGATGAGACTAGTGTCAGAGAAGGAAAATGCATGGGATAATTATAAATTATCAGGGAACACAGAAGTGTATTGTAAGTATAAACTAGCCTGGAATCCCTGATAAAGGCAGATTATGAGAATTATTTGACTATGAATGCAAAGAAAAGTAGCAAAGAATTGTTTGCTTATATTAGCACTAGATTGAAAGAGATGAACCACATTAGTCCACTGCACGCGAATGGCATAACTATAGATGATCTTTTTCAGGTTGCTGATGAGCTGAATAAATATTTTGCACCTACATTCGCCTGTGAAGAAGTTTTTAGGAATGAGAATACCAAGAAGTACACCAGGTTATAACTGGTAGATAAATGATTTCGTGATAACTTAGAAGAAAGTGGAAGAGAAATTGTTGAAGCTAAAAGTAAAAATGGCACCTGTGGATGATGGGATCTGATATATTAAAAGAAATAGCAAAAGAGGGAAGTAAACCCTTTAGCATAATTATGAGAGCATCCTTGGATTCAAGGAGATCCCATTGATTGTAAATGTGCAGATATCTTCCCAATTTATAAAGTGGGATGAAAGAGCAAAGTGAGTAATTGTAGACCTGTAGCCAAACTTCTGTGGCAGAAAATAATGGAGTCAGTGATTAAAGAAGTAATGAACTTATATGGCAATCACAACAGAGGTTTGTTAAAGGAAGGTCTCGTGTGACTGGTCTGATTAACTATTATGAGGTTGTCACAAAACAAATGGATGCAAAAAAATCGTTTTTACATTATATACTTAGTTCATTAAACCTTTTGACATTGTTCCACATAGAAATCTGCTGTACAGATAGGAGTAATGTGGCATCAGGGGCAAGTTTACTACTATGGATAAAGGGATTGTTGAGTGGCAGCAGATAGATTGATTATTAATGACTACTACTCTTCGTGAACTAATGTTATTAGTGGAATTTCTCAGGGTTTTGTGTTGGACTTCTTACCGTTTTAGGTACAGTGGATCTCCACTTTACAGTTGGTTCACTGTATGATCAAATCACTTTATGATGGCGTCACCATAATATAATGCCGTTCTTTATACGATATGTAGTAAGTGCCAGTCGTTGTGATCACATTTGCGAATTGAATTTTAATTCTATTAAATGCTGATTCTAATAGGCGAAAATAGGAGGAATATTATCCACAGGCTATAAAAGTAAAGATATAAAGCAGAAATTTACACTTTATTACCTTACCAATTAACAAAATGATATGTGAAAATTGGAAGAATATTTTCCACAGATTATCAAAATAAAAATAAATTTATGCTTCCATCATCATCATTCTACTCCTCCATTTGGCAGGGGTTGAGTCCCTATTTAGATATCGTCCTCCATTGTTGTCACTCTCCTGAATCTTGCATCGTTTTTTTAAAAATTTGAAAGCCTGTGTTTTCCTTTAGGCATTGGAACCATTCTCTTTTGGGTCTTCCTGGTGGTCTCTTATTTCCAATTCTTTCTGTCGGTACTACATTAGGCAGCCTATGTTGTTTCATCTGGTATGCTTCTGTACTTAGCTTAATTAATACATACTGTAATGTGCACATACTAACTAATTGATATTTCTGTTCACTGACTTTTTTTTTTTTTTTTTTGGGTTGTAAAATTTAAAGCAGTAAAAAATATTGTTAAGCACCAATGAATAACAAAGACTATGACACGCATAAATTGCAACTAACACAATTCGTGCAAGTGAGATACAGAGTAACAAGTTTACCAAGCTTAAAAAATAGGAATGAAGAGAAGATTCTGAAAATTTATTTATGTTTTCTAGATGATTGAAGAGTTCATGAAAGGGGAAACACATTTCACCATAATAACGTAAAAACCCAAAGAATTCTAGCTATCGGTATTATCACAAATGCAATAAGATCGAGTTTACTACCTATTTATAATGCACTAACAGAAAGTTCAATAAACTGGAAAGTGCAAATTGTTTTTATTATTTTATGGTAGTGACCTCCAGAAATGTGCTTTAGAAAAATATCACAAAGGCATTCAAAATTGATTCTTATAACCGAACATATAATAATGATGAAAGTGTAGTGCATTTTAATGATTTGAATTTTTGAAATTCAATTCTATAAAGCTGCTGATTCTACTAACCAGCGATCATATTAATTGTGCATACTTATTTCACTTTGTCTCCAACCGCACAACGTGGTCCTTCCTCTCAGCCAATAGCAGCGTTTGTAAACATGTTGGCCATTTTGTTTTTTCACTCTTTAGTTGAAGTGATTTGTTTTAATCAATATATTAGTTTTAATAAATTTTTTTAATCAACATGTACAATTTCCATTATAAAAATCACCTTTTAGACAAATAAATACTTAGTTATATAGCAAAAATTTCAACTTCTGATTGAACGAATTACCAAAAAAGTGTGTTATTGGGTTCACATTACAATATTTTCACAATACGATGGTGTCTCTGGAATGGATTAATATCATAAAGTGCGGTCCACTGTATTTATTAACAATATTAAGCAAGGCATCTAATTCATGTTTAAGTTTGCTAATGATAAAAAAGCTGGTAGTGGTTAGTAATGGTAATCGGGGTATGCTACTTGAACAAGACCTGTATAAATTAAGCAGATGGGCTGAAAGGCAGCAGTTGAGGTTTGATAAGTTCAAGGTAGCATTAATTCCAGAATAACACACCAAGTGAGTGGTACCACACTCATAGTGATGGAGAACAAAAGAAACTGAGGTAATTGTACAGCCCTGCAGTTTTACGAGCAATGCAGATGGGTTTCCAAAAGAGGCCATGAGGTTTCTACCCATGATATATACACATTTTGCCTGCAGCAACAAAGAAGGTGATTTTTATTTATTTATTTTTTTTTTTTAAATCATTAAAAGCAATTTTTGAGCTGTGTCTTGTGTACTGTATACAGTTTTGGAAGCCTTATTTTAGGATGGATGTGTATCCGTTGGAATGGGTGCAGAGAAGAGCAACAAAATTAGTCAGGGTCCAAAAAGGGTTTTCTTTCCAAAAAAGATTTGAGTTCTGCAAATGCAGTGAGATCTGATTAAAGTGTTTAAATCTTAAATGAATTAAATAAACTAAATGCTGATTGTATCTTTAGTCTTTCTTGGATGACAAAGACAAGGCGACACAAATTTCAATTTGAAATGGATGGTTGTAGAATAGATGTGTGAAGGTTTGCTTTCAGTTAAAGAGTTATTGATTGTTCCATCTGGTGTTGTGGAAGTGGATAGTCTAGTCTAATATAATCTAATAATTTGTCTAATCCTGCTTTAAATTCATTTAAAAGCTGAATTAGACAAATTATTAAAAGGGATGGACAAAAGACAGGCATTGTCCCCTTTCTATCCCAACTGATACTGTATAAGTTTGCTTCCTTGCATTATTTTGCTACTGCTAATACTAAATGCACACAAATTTATTAGGTGCGACAATGAAGTTCCCAGACTGGTGCAGTAAAAGTATTATAAGCACTTTAATTGAATCTTTACTTTGCAGGGGCAGCAAAGTAAATCTTTACTTTGCTTCCCCTGTAATTGAATCTTTACTTTACAAGGGCAGCTCAGTTGATGATCAGTCATTTGTCTTGAATATGAGCAGATACATCATACACTTGCAAATTTAAGTCACAAAATTAAATTTTTTTTTACCTTGAAGGCTTTAAAGTACTTTTTTTTGTTATATTTCTTTCAAAAGTAGCCATAAGTATCTTTCATGCAAAAGCAATGTCAAGTCTATGGACTTTATAGTATAAATTATATGAGGCTGATTACAGCTGACCAGTGATTGGCCTCATATAATTGTTAGAGCTTCAATTTCAGTAATTTAGTTATAACACAATGAAAGTTTTCTAAAAGAATCAAATTACATGTAGTTGATATGCTTGTTCCAGTATTGTAATTATTCAGATGTCTTCAAAGATGGAGCTGTAATCATTTGTGCATTTTATTTTTGATGCAGATCACACAATTTTAAGCATATATACAAGGCATGATTTTTAAGTATATTTGATTTTTAAATGGAAACATCAGTGTCCAGTTGATAGTGTTGTAAAGAAACACTGCAGAATTCATGTTTGTTTACACAAGTTCTACTCTGTTCTGCTGTGATGCAAATATAATATATTGTCATAACTATGACACCATAGTAATTTGCATCAAAGTAATTTTCATTAATGTTCAAATGGGGAGAATTTATAACAAACATTCTGCTTTCTCTCATTTGTTCAGATGGAAAATAATAGAATATCTATGTTATAAACTTTACACCTTTGAAGTGATATTAAAATAATTCCTGATTTCTTTCTGTTAATGAATTTTTATTTCTAAAATTTCAGAATTGTCCCCTTAACTGTTATTTTGTTGTTATTTTTGCAAATGGAAGTAATCTGATAGGAATGTCCACTTATTTATTTCTCTTTTCAGTAATGGCTTAGGGAAACGAAAGTATCAACCCCTAGTTAATCCTAGTAAGGCTGAAACCAATAGTAAAAAGCCATTCAGTAAGTGTTAATTCCTTTGAATTCACTATATCTTAAAAAAATTCAAGTTTAAGGTTATATATGTTTATACAGAATTCTTGTATAAGTAATCCTGAGCTTACTCTATTTTGACCTATATTGATTTACAGAAGTGCAGCCTGCAGTTCTTTTTATTATAATATTTTTAAAATGTGTGTGTTTGTGAGAGAGAAAGCAAGCAAGCAAGCACCTGTCTAGATTATATATCAATTTATTTAAATTATTAGATGTAACTGTTTTATATACATTCAGTGTAAGAGACTACTATGCCTGTCTTGTACAGTACAGCAAAGCTAGAGCAAAAGATATATTCATTTTTTTTTTAAATTTTGCACCGACTTCATAACCAAAATTTTATATATTTGCAAGCATATTAGTATAATAATTTCTATCCTAAAACCTTCTAATATATGATCTCTAATTCCATTGTTTAATTAATTAAACATTATGCAATCACAGTATACATTTTTGCAATTTTATTAGAATGCTGGTGGTATGTCCTCAAGTTTCAACAAACAGTATCTAATGCTGTACCGTGTAAAAGTGGGATGTGAATTGATGTTACTTAGGCCAAGATTATGATTGGAACTAAAAGCATTAAATAAATAAAAGCATGAAATTAGAAAAATGAAACAAGATAAAATAAAATACTAAATAACAGCATGAAATAAAACTAAATAAACAAGTACTACTGCCTGTATACATAGATAGGCACTTAGCAGGGACCAACACCTACACCAGTGTACAAGTAATTAGCAACACTACTAGCTGTTTCTGTGAACCTCATTCCAGTTTTATATTATGGTAAAATATAATTGATAACATCTAAAAAAGAGGGAGAATATATCACATTAAAATAAAATATAAATATAATATTAACATTGGGGAGGGGGCTGTAAATTTTTTGCAACAAACTGGTATAAAGGTGCCTTTGGTCAGTCTGCCAGATGGTAACCTGATTAAATGATAAAAGAGATGATATTTAGACCAGTGTTACTAGCACATATTTTTTTAATTTCATGTTTTTATTTATTTAATGCCTTTAGCTTTGTATCTTGCCTTAAGTAAAATCAATTCACAGCTCACTTTTATACAGTATGATGTTAGATACTGGTTGGTGATACCTGGGTATATAAAATTAAGGACATAATTCTAATGAAATTGTGAAAATATATATATGTACATATACACTCAGTGATCACTGAATATATGTATACATTCAGATGACCACCCCATCCGTAATGGACTATGCCGCATAGATCATGGTATAAAAAGCTGTGTTAAAGCAGTGGTAATTTGTATCTGGTCATCAAGTTAAAGTGATAAAATAGCAATTATGGGATGTAGTAAAGATATCATGGGCATGATTGTTGGGAGTTCATGTGTCAGGTGTTTCCATATCAGAAACAGCACATCTTGTTAATTGCTCGTGGTCCACTGTAGTATACAAAGAATGGTGTTGAACAGGTCAAACCACCTCCTGCTAACAGACTGTAAAGGATAATGCAAGGTGGATGTTTGTGGTGAGTGAAGAGTGCAGTGCATTGCATGGGCTCAATGGCAGGTCTCTGTATTGTGATGTCAATTGTCACACAGTGACAGTTGACATCACAATACAATATTGGAAATGTAAGAATAATATTCCAAATGATGATGTGCCACACGCTGAGACATGGGGTTACACAGCAGACAATACAAGAGACATCCTCTCCTTCCCATTGATCATTGTTGATGGCAAATATTGTGGTGTCAACAACATGCTGGTTGGACATCATAGGATTGGAAATGAGTTTGCTGGTTAGATGAGTCTAAACACCTGGTGTAGCATGCTGATGGGCACCTTCATGTGTGGTGCAGGCAACATGAGTCCATGGTGCCCATATTTTATTTTTTATCTTTTTTTTTATATTTTTTATTTATTTATTTTTTATTATTATTATTTTATTTATTTATTTTTTATTATTATTATTATTACTATTATTTTTTATTTTTTTACTTTTTATTTTTTTTTATTTTTATTTATTTATTTTTTTTTTTTTTTAGGCCCTTGCCACTGAAATCTTAGGAAATTAGGTGGCAGGGCCTGCCAGAGTACTTACTTCTAATGCGATCCCTCTATGCCTGACCTGCCTCCTCGAGGCTAAGTGTGGGCAACGGGGGGGGGGGGGGGTCCCACTAGGGGCCCAACGGCTAAAAGGTCAGAGGAACAACACAACATGACACTACACAACATAAACATGTACCTTACACTTTTCAAAATCTCTGGCCTTCACAGTGTTCTGTGTTTCACAAACAGAGTACACAACACGGAGATGGGGGAAACCCCTGGGGCCGTTAGACATTGAACGCTTTACACTTTGTGCATGGTGCCCATTATCCAGGCAGGTAATGAATAGTGGGCACCGTGCATGATGGTTGCTTAATATGGGACATGGGTTGATGGCAAGAACTAGGACCTCTGGTATGAATGTACCAACATTTCATTGGTGAGAAATTGGTAATCTACATTGCTTTGCAAGTATAAATGTTAACTACCTCCTCAGAATGGGAGCTCTTTTTACAACCAACTTCCACAAAACTGTTACTGATTGCTGTTGCAGTTTTGCTGTAACTGACTCCCACAACAGCAGCTGGGTTGTAGCTTTGTGGAAGTTGGTTGGAGCAGTTCCAACTCTGGGGAAGCAGATTAGAATTATGTCTGCAAAACATCAGTGTACATCATCATCATCATCAATTTCTTCTTCCTTTCTCTCTTTGTATATTCAAAAGAGTGTAAATACTGATTTTTATAATCCACTAAATAGATTACTCATGTATGTAGAGTTGTGTTTGTCATTTCATTGCATTACATGAGCCTTTCTCTTGCCACCATGAGATGATGGCACCATTAAAATAGCCGTAGCAGCATTACTTCATGGCAAAAAACCGAAATAAATAAGATATATTAATATATTCATGCCCTAATAGGAAGGTGTGATTATTTTCATAGTGCAATTCCCCATTGTAACTCATTTGCTGTAACAAAACATATTTTTATTTTTAAAATTGATGACTGTAAGAAGCTTTCTCCTTTTTATTTTCTCCCACAAATCATAGTTGGCTAGATGATCTGTGCTAAACATTCAGAAGTTCTAAGAGAGCTATATAAATGCATTTGCTATACAAGTCAGCTTGTCTACAAACTATGATTCCACTTTTATGAGGTTTTGGTGTTAAGATAAGGAATAATAAACTTTATGTAAAAAATTTTACCAAAGTTAATTTTCTACAGATTTTTTTTATAATTATGACTGAATATTAAATTCAATAGTGATATACTCAGTTTAAATTTTTTGTTTAGTTGCTCCTATGAGAGGAAGAGGTTTTGCAAGAGGTGCTGTTCATTCTAATAGATCTAATGATCCATTTAGATCTAGACCACCTAATACAAGTCGTCCTCCTTCAATGCATGTGGATGATTTTGTGGCGATGGAATGCCATCAACATCATAATCAGCAACAGATAATACCTGCTCCACCTCCACCACCTAAAAGATCATCGAAGGTAATATACTTTTAAATAAATGGTTATTTATATCATTAATTCTGTTTATCCTCATGATAAATAAAATGAACCATGAGATTAATGAAATTTAAGGATAAAAAGTACATTCCTAGCCTACAGGAATTTGTTAAGATTGTCGTATTGTATAAGTACCAGAAAAATTCCCCTTTGGGTTTGAAAAACTCAGTAAACAAATAACTCCGAGAGTTTTATTAGTGTTCTCTAGTGAGAAAACCCTTCGTTAATACTTTAAATGAAAAATCATTATAAAACTGCAAAAAAAAAAAAAAAACTTTGAGAACTTCAGTATTATTAGATCATAAAGGATGAAGCCCTACAAAACTTTCCCTTGAAAGTATTTAATGAAACTAAATAGATTATTTAGCCCAAAACTTCCCATTTCCAATTGGGTTCAAAATAAGATAAGCCTTACCTTGTTTATATAAATATAACATTAACCCAAAATAATTGTGAGATTATTGTTGAATAATTTTATTCAGACCTGATATCAACTTAAAATGCTTTAAAATTAATCACAACAGTTATCATCCAAATCTGTTTAACCCAGTTGGTGCGGTCAATATATGAAAAAAACTTTGAGAACTTCAGTATTATTAGATCATAAAGGATGAAGCCCTACAAAACTTTCCCTTGAAAGTATTTAATGAAACTAAATAGATTATTTAGCCCAAATAGATTTATAGATTAATTAGCCCAAATAGCCCAAATCTATTTAGCCTAAATAGATTATATCAGCCCTTCTGGTTCTTTATTCACTATTTTCCTCCATGTGATATTTTTTTTTATTAGACCTTTAGTCTTAGCTGTACTAAACCCTCTTTCTTCTATTGTTTGCTTGACATCATCATCCTTCTATTATCCTTCATTTTTGCTTTGAATCTTTCTTTGTACATCCATTTTGTCTGCTCAGTGCATCTTTTTTTTTTTTTTTTTTTTTTTTGTTAGTTGTTGGCGCATCAGTTTCTATGGCCATAATGCACCTCCCAAAGTTTTTGCATTTTACTGTGATCGAAGCCCGAGGCGGGAATTGAACCCGCGACCTTTGGGTTGCCAGGCATGCACTTTACCTACCTGGCTAGCCCAGTCGGCGCATCTTAAATTTGCTTCACTTACCTCTGATTGGATGTTAGTTACCAAAGGCTTTTTCTTATTTCCTCATTTGTAGTATACCATTTTCCTATTACATCCATTTATTTTTCTTAATCTCATTTCTGAAGATTCTAATTTTTGATAAATTCCTCTTATTTTTATTTATTTATTTATTATTTTTTTTTAAGTTTTGCTTTTGCTCCAAATGAATTTCGAGCAAAAGCAAAACTGTTTATTTTTATTATTTTTTTAATGGTGCATTTAAATCATGTGAAAACTAAGGATGATGGTCTCAAATTAATAAAACATGTTTTTAAGCTTGACATTGTAGCTTCAGAAGTCAGGAAGCATTCACCTCAGCTGGAAAGCAGACATGAAGAGCACCAATTTCAGATATTTACTGTGGAGAATTTAATCATGGTTAATGAATTTGTAACCAAAAACCATTTATTTTCTTCTGTCAGGTCTGATGCATAAATGGTGACAGAAGTGAAATTATGTCAAAAAAAATAATGGGCATTTATCTTTCATAGTTAGGCACAAAATTTCCCAGTCATCACTGTAATTTTAAAGAAATGTTCCAAAGTTGTGTTCAATCAGATTCCAGCTGGAAAACAGTTCTGTATTAAAAGTTTTCTGGGTTCCAGTTTCTAAAGGTTGGCAGGTGTATGTGCCTTTGTAAACCATTTTGCTTCTACTAAATAGCAGATTCTCATATTATTTATAAATAATATGAGATAAATTTATATATAAAGCTTTGCATACCACCTTTCAGATGTGGTTAAAATCAGAACCAGGGTTTTTAAGGCAGAACCAGACCAGAAATCATATAATAAGTATAATCTCATTGCTGATGTATTCTGTGCATTGCCTTCTTGAATGTTTTAGTGCATATATTTAATGATTATCTCGAGTGAGCATGCTGGTACATATTGTGTACCAGCACCCTTACTTAAGATTGAACAGAGGGTTGCTCACCTTGCGTGTGTTGGCACTCTGTCTAAAGTCGAGAAAACATGCATATAGGAACACTGCCAATTATTATTTTTTTTCTTTCTTTTTTTCTTTTTTATATGAACAGCATTGTTCATTCGGAATCCATACTTGACAGCCAAATCATTAATCAGGCCTGCTGTTTGAAAATTTGAAAGCAGTTAAGAGACTCCATTCATTATTTAAAGGAAGGATCTTTGGTCAACTGAATTCTTTGCCACAACAGTATATAAAGCCTTGAATGGTTTGAGCATGCTCAATGCTGATGAGATGCTTCCTCTTGCTCAGAATAATAACCTGAGAGGGTATAAATTCAAATTAAGGAAAGACAGTTGTAGGATAGATATGCAGAAGTTTGCCTTTAGCCAGCAGGTGGTTGATTGTTGGAACAAACTTCCGTCGTTGTAGAAGTTGATAGCTTAAATAAATAAATTCAAGGCAGAACTAGACAAACATTTAGAGTGAGTGGATGGGTGAAATGAGAAAGGTTTTTTTTTTTTTTTTTTGGCTGGTGCTATATAAGCTTGCTTTCTTGCATCACGTGCCTTTACTAATGCTAATAAATAAATAAATCTTTATTATTGTGGGATAGATGTTACACAGAAAATACAAATAATTACCCAACATAGCATGTAGGGTTTAACAATATAGATAGAGGATTATGCTAGCTCACGGTAAGCCAATCCATTTTCTGGTGCAAGAGATTAAGAGACCAATCTGTTCAATTATCCACTTTATGCACCATATTTAGTCTTACAATTCTTTTTCTTTTTTTTTTAAGTTGAAAAATTTAAATGAAAGGAAAAAGATTTTTCAGCACAGGTAACATTAAAGAGAATTTTATAGTGTTGTAATGGATATTTTCAGAAGAAAGGTTCCAGAAATGAAGTTCACACACACACGCACACATATATATATATATATATATATACTCGTTATAACGGTCAAACATGGTTATAACGAGCATCAAGGTACCTACAAAATTTCCTCGTTATAACAGTTACTCAGTATATCAGTGACGAGTTAAATATACTTCCTATTTTTTTAAATTCTCAATAACCTCATAAAAATAAAGATTCAAGAAAGAAAAGCAATATTAGAGAGAAAAGGCAAATTTTTCCACTTCAGCCTTCAAGATTGGACCGTCTGTTGAAAATCCAGCACTTCTTTGTATATTGAACCATTGAAGCAATGCTTCATCGCCGTTTGTAACCTCACGCTTTCTAATTTTTATTTATTTATTTTTTTGTTATGTTCTTTTCCAGTGCCAATATGTAAACATGTTTATTCTTCTTCACTGTCATTACTGTTGAAGAGGATGAAAACTTTACACACTTCATTTTTTGCACCACATTCTAATTCACAAATAATTTCGACTTTTTTGCGAATTGAGAGAGACTTTCTTTTGTTAGTAGACATGTTTCCGAAGGAAGGGTTCATTCTAACTGATTTTATTTAAAATGACAGTAAAGTGATCTGTGTACAAAGTTCTTAGAAGGCCCGTTTCCAAAGTCCTGAAATAAATTTATGGTTCAGCGAATACAAGACAATCTCAAATAGGGTAATGGAACAAGCGGATGGTAGTGCACTATTGTATAGCTCCCCGTTCCCAAAAGGACAAGGTCCTGAACCGGCAGCTAATCCGATGCGATGCGAGTGGTCATAAAAGCTAAGTTGCCCTTTTCATTTTTGCCTATTCTCAGAATTGGGTTTTTTCGACTACCCAAGCAATTAAGAATGTTTGCATAGTTACCAAAATTTATATAGTATATCCATGTAGTACATTCATTATAACAGTGAGAAATTGTATGGGAATATGCGTAAATTAAAATCATTATGGCTTTTTGCCCATTACAGCCATGATCTCGTTATAAGTTCTGATTACTGTAAAATTATTCCCCTTTATGGTTGAACCTTGTTTTTTAAAAATTTATTTGGTAAGTCTAAGTATTAGTACTTGATTGTTTTTTTTTTTTTTTGGTAGTTGTTGGCACATCAGCTTTTGTGGCTATAATGCACCTCCCAAGGTTTTTGCAGTACTTTGATCCAAGTACCGAGGCGGGATTCGAACCCGCGACCTTTGGGTTGCCAGGCAGGCACGTTACCCACCCGGCTAGCTTGGTCGGCTTACTTGATTGTTTTGTTGGTATATATGATAACAAATGACTACACTTTTGTTATAAAAATTTTTGAAAATAATTTTATTCACTTTTCTGTTATTGTAGGAGAGTTCCAGAGGAAGAGGAAGAGGCGGAGGAGGTGGTGGAGGTGGGGGAGGAGGAGGAGGCGGTGGAGGAGGAGGTGGTGGCGGTGGTGGAAATGGATTTGAAAGTAACAGAGTTTTTGGATCTACTAGGGGACGTTTCTTTAGTCCTCCTGGGTCATATGGTAGAAGAGATGCTACTCGAGGTGATTACTTAAAACATTGCCGTATATCAGTAGTACTACTAAAATTTAAGTTTTAATTAAGGTATTTAGTTTGCTAATTTCTCAACAGGTGCATGGGAATGGTGGACTTTGTTCCATCCCCTGATGATAACAAAACCTTTTACTGCTCAGGAACAGTCTGGCTAGTTCATGATGAGATGGTACTTTTTCAGAATAGAATAAATCATCATTCAGTATGTTGAAGTTGCACTGCTAGATTAACTTCAACCACTAACAGTGCTTGAGATGTTGCCAGATCAGGTCAGTTGGGCTAAAATCAGTTAATATCCAAAAATAAAGTGAATCAGTACTGCGATATGATAAATTCACAGCAAGAGTGATCTTTTATTTCATACTTTAATTCTTCTATTCTTCTTTTTTATTAGTTATTGCAGGCAAAGGAAATAAATCCTTAAGATACCACCGATCCTCATACTCCATTGGATAAAGTTAAATAACCACTCATTTTTCCCATGTTTGAATTGACTTCTGGTCTGGAAATGGGTTAGCTATTGTTTTTGAAGTTATTTCCTTTGAGAAATTTTGGAGAGATTTTGGTTTGTAAGGTTATGGCTAGTGGACCTTAGACTTAAGTAGAAGATAATTTTCTAAATAAGGGGGAAAAAATTCTTATTTTTAAAGTGCCAATTAATGAAAACAACATTGTTTATATAGCATACCATTTGTATTTGTTTGTTATTTTGGTTTTTAGGAGCATTAGCAACTAAGGCCATACTGCTCGGGGATATGCGGTGGTCATTTCCTGACCTTTCCGCATCCTCCCTATTTGGTGGTCACGGGCTTGAACCCCAGTCTAATCAAGAAGCGTATACTACGCACTGCTGCTCCTGCCCACCTGGCTATGGAGGCACCACCATTTCTATTTGACCAGAGGAAAAATTAATGACAAATAATATACAATCACATTATAAGTTTTTAAGGGTTGGCGTGAAAAAAATTCTGCACGAGACCAGTATTTTCTAGTTTGTAATATTGCCTTGCTGATGCTTCCATTTAATGAGTCCCTTTATTTCTTATCCAGTTTCTTATCCAGCTTTTGGCTCAGTCAGTTAAAGAAGGCTTAAAAATGTATTTTGACTATTTTTTTTTTCCCTCTCCAAATAAATTTGGAGAGAAATAAATAATAAATTCCAAATAAATGAAAAGGACCTGGGGTAATTTTTCAGTCAGATATGAAGTTTTCTGAGAAGCTTATGGGGTCTTGTCAATTATATACAGGAATTCTGTAAGCAGGGAGATAAGGAGATGATTCTAAATAAATGAAAAGGACTTGGGTTAAATTTTCAGTCAGATATGAAGTTTTCTAAGTACTGCATACAGGCCTGAAGGCCTCATTTTAGGAAGGATGTAGAGCTAACTGGAATGAGTATGAAGGGCAATGAGATTGGTGAGAGGAACAAAGGGTTGCTCTTACCAAGAACTGCTTAAGTTCTGCAAATTTCAATATCTGGAGACTAGGTTCCTGTGAGGTGATCTGATTGAGGTGTATAAGGCCTTGAATGGTTTGAGCAAGCTCAGTGCTGATGGGATTCTTCCTCTTTCTCAGATTACAAACTTCAGGGGGCATAAATTCAAATTGAGGAAAGACAGTTGTAGAATAGAACTTTTAGAGTGAATGGATGGGTGAAATGGGAAGGTGTTTTTTTTTTTTTTTTTTTTTTTGCTGATGCTGTATAAGCTTGCTTTCTTGCATCATATGCCTCTACTAATGCTAATTTGTTTAATGCTTTCTGAAGTATATACCTATATGTTTTGCCAAGTACTTTTGAAATAATGAGTCTGTTTATCCATGGACTGTCTTAAAATCTCCCAGTACTTGCTGCCTTCTCAGTATTACAGTCAATACAGTAGTAATACACTGGATACAGTTTATAATAGATTGCAGCACAAAAATATATTTTAAAATTGGAGAAAGATGCACCTGTCAGTCACTGTTCTCAAATTTTGGCTTATAAAAAACCTGAAATTCTCTGGAATTCAAATCCAGAAATTGATGAAACTGAATCAAGTTTAGAAAGTAAGAATAGAGGTGGAAGATAGTATTAAATGAGAGAAGAAGTAAGGATGAGTAATAAACAGACACATCTGTGATGGAAAAAAAGTGGTTAATATGATAGTGTTCTTATAAATATTAAGTTGAAATCATTAATATATATACACTATGTAGATTGTGCTGTTTTTCAAGTTGCATGCCTTTTTAAAAAGGACAAATGTCTGTGGTTGAAATCTTTACTTAGTAAACCAGTTTCTTTTAAATTTTTAAAGTTACTTATAGCAACAGCACTTGGACTGCAAGTCTAATAATTGTTATATCTTATAGTGATAAAATAAAGAAAAATGCATGGATTTAAAAAATATTAATGGAAAAAGCACTGGAGGAGAAATATACTTTAAAAGTGAACAAAGCACAAAGAACCCAGTGGTATCTCCCTTAGACACTTGATAGATAAAAGAAGCAGCTAAGATCACTTCATAAATCCAGAGAACTGGTGGCTATGCTAAAGTTTGAGCATAGCTGCAAGTTCTCTGAATTTACAACAGAGAATCTATCTTTTCATCTCAATTTGACACTGTCTCTGTCTCGTCATCATACTAGAGTTGGTATAATAGTTTCTGTCCTTTTTGCAAAAACACCATTTATCTCTTTTCCCAAAGTTTAAAATCATTAACATCTGAATTTTTAAAAAATTATGTGAATTTCTTTTTAATTTTGTTAAAGGACTGGATGTGGCCACAATAAGCACTTGAGAATACGAGGTGCATTCAAAGTTTTTTCAAACGCATATTCTAGATTTGGGCAAGGGTACAAATTGACATAGTAATAAGAGATATTCTTAATAGTATCTGTACAACATTTCAGCCATATAACTTATTTCTGTTTCCTTACTCTGTCTTTAGAATTAATTAGTAACTCCATTTATTTTTGGCGGGTGTGATTCTGAAGTCTGCCGACAGTCAAGCCAAAAATGGAAAAATTTGAGCAGCAAGCAGTTATAAACTACCTAAGAAAAGAGAATGTGGAATTACCTGAAATAAATTAACATTTGAACAATATATATGGTGAATCTACTCCATTAGAGTGTACAATCCAGAGGTGGTTTATTGAATTTAAGTATGGCCAAGAGAGCATCAAAAATAACCCGACTGGGCAGCCAGCAACAGCCCAAAATAAGGAAATGGTCAACAAGGTGCATAAATTAGTTCTGGACATTGGGTTGAACAGATAGTTAACAATGTAGAGATTAACTCTGGGATAGTACATGAGCAGCTATGCATGACAAAAGTGTCATCACAATGCCTCACCTCACAGATGTGAACTGACAGGAACAACAGTAGCCATACTGGGGTTCGAGTCTTTGCCATATCCACCTTATTCATCTGATATGACTCCATCTGACTTATTTGTTTTAAAAATTGAAACGGCATCTTCATGGAATGCGTTTTGTGGACAATGAACATCTGAAACAGGCAGTGACTGAGTGGTTTGATGGGCAAAATACAGACTTTTACAAGGAGGGGATTTTCAAGTTGAAGCAGATGGAAAAAATGCATAGCTGTGGGTGATGACTACATAGAAAAGTCTTAACAAAACGTTTTGAATGCCTCTCATAGTTTGCCATAATTGTACAATTGGTCCTTAAAAAAAGCAAACTTTATGCCACAGGTTCTCATTTCCACCTCTCAATTTAGAAAGCAATAAAGATTTATAAAAAAACTTTAATTACATTAGTTTAAAGTTTAAGATTTATTTTAAAAGAAAATAAATTATGCATTTTCAGCTCATAATTAGCATTGCCAATAGAGTGTATAAGCCAAAAACTGTTTCCTATCAGTAAATTAGTAATGGCAGCCTTCCTTTTCAGTCACACTTATAAAAGACCAGTGAGAGATAAGTACAGACAAATATGTCATGAATTTCAAAACAAGTTGACATGGTAAAACTTTAAATATGGTTAAAAAAACACACAAAATTGTTGTTGGGCAAGTTTACAGGTTGTATTGTAGAGATGAATTCTGTGCTGATACATTCCAGTGAAGTGTTACAACTTCAGATATTTAATACACTTATAGCAAAAGCTGTATGACATTTGAACAAATTGATAAATTGATTGTGGACTTAGTTTGGTGGGCAGCTGGCTTTCTGTTGTGAATTCCTAAGACCAAAATATGTTTGCTAGCTTCAAACCCCAAATAATTTGCAAGTTACCAGCTGACTTTTGGAAGTGTTAAGTCAAATATTATTTAACTTAAATATAATTGCATTTGGAGAACTAGTTATTGCAGTTTGGTTCGAAAAACTGGAATGAGTTTGTTGAAACAAGTTGATTTTGAAAGGGGAAAAAAAAAAAAAAACGTATTACTGAAGGTAAAGAAATAGATGTTCTGTCAATTTCAATGCGAGCACCTACCAGATGTTATTTTGAAAGTAGAACGAATTGATGTACGGTGGTCCTTGGTTGGGGAATTGACAAGTGTACAAGGAAGCATGAAATATAACAAATTTTCTCAAGTCATGTTTGATATTTTAACATAGAAATGTTGAATGTAAGAGGAGAAAAACAAAACTGAGTTCAGATCTCTTTCTGGTGCTGCTTTGGAAATTCTCTTGACAGCCAAGTATGAACAGCAATGCCATTTTTATAAATAAATCTTGTACTCAACATTTCTGGAGAGGTGCAAAGTGTGCTGCAATATCTTTCTTAAAGCAATTATAATCAGTTGATGTCTAAAAGACAATCCAAACAGAAATCCACAGACAGAAAAATGTTACATAAACTAATGTTTAAAAGCATATTGTGCTGGTACAATATCCTATGGCTGTATTTTAATATAAAATATGTATTTGTCAGTGAAATTTAATTAGTAGTGCAGTGTGCACTCTAAAAAAAACCTCCTGCTTTTCCAAAAACCTGCTTTCTTCCTACCTACATATATAATAAAAACCTAATATCTCCAGCTTTTAAAACATCAAAAGTTGATGTCTATGGTTTTAGTATTGAGGGTATCTTAGGACTAAGGTAAAGTTTCAGAAGATTGGAGATAATGCAGATATCTCTTCTATACACAAAGGTGGTTCTGAGAGTGATTTAGAAAACTCTAGAATAGTTGGTCTGACTCTGGCAGGAAAAATTATGAAATTGGTGATTAAGGATGCATAATAAAGATTAACTTTAATAGGGAAATCATTGTGACTGTTACTGTAGACCAGGGGTGGGCAAGCTTTATAAATGGCAGGCCAAATAAAATGTCTGTGAGGCACACATGGGCCAAGTTATTTTATTTTTTTTCTTTCTTTTCACAATTTTTAGGATTATTAAAATGGTGTATAATGAAAAAAATTGTCATAAATAGTTTAAATATTCATTGTAATATTTATACATATATGTACATATAATTGAATTTATTAATAAGAAAAACGAAATACAAATTCAAGATAAAATTACAAAAATACAATTATTGTAACAAAAATTGCAATATTTTATTTTTATAATATTTAATGAGAGATTTGATACTGTTTATTTTTATCAGTGAATCAATATCTGGATCTGTATTTGTCGTAGCAGTGCTCAGAATATTTTCTAAATTTACTTTAGAAATTCCATTAATTCAAAAAGATATATAATAAACGGCGGGCCATTTATTATATATACAGCAGACTCACAATTAACCGGGACACTTCAAGACTCCAAATTTAAAAAAAAAAAACCAGAAATCAAAAAATTCAAGTAATAACTAGAATAGGTATAAACAGATATTTTGCAAGTCGTAAATAAGCGACAAGCGTCATTATAAATCATCATTGGGGGATTAAGTGTAAGGTATTACACCTGGGAAACAGTAATCCCAAAAAAACTTAGTGGTGGAGTTCAACTAAACCCAGTACTGGAGGAAAGGGACTTGGGTGTTACGATACGGTCAGACGTGAAATTCTCTGAGCATTGTAAACAGGTTGCAAGGAAGGCCCATGGTATCCTATCGATGATCTATCGAACTTTTGCAAGTAGAGATAGGGACATGATAATCCCATTATATAAGGCTTATGTTAGACCACACTTGGAATACTGTGTTCAAGTATGGAGACCGCACCTAAAGAAAGACATCGAGCTTCTTGAAAGGGTGCAAAGAAGGGTAACTCGCCTGGTGAGATCGGCAAAAGGGCGTCCTTATGAAGAAAGACTTCGAATATGTGGGTTGCAGAGTTTGGAAACTAGACACCTTAGAGGAGATTTGATTGAGGTGTTTAAGGCTCTGAGAGGCATCAGTAAAATGAATGAGGACAAAATTTTCAAGATTATAAATGATGCTAGAACTAGGGGACATAAATTCAAGTTACGGAGGGAATGTTTAGATTGGACTGCAGGAAGTTTTATTTTAGCCAGCGAGTTATAAATTACTGGAATAATTGCCTTCATGGGTGGTAGAGGCCGACAGTTTGGGGAAATTCAAAGGTCATCTGGATAGTACTTTCGGGTAAGGGAAGCGCATAGGATGATAGGTTTAATTTCCTTTTTTCTTTTTTTTTTTTTTATTAATTATTATTATTTAGTTATTTATTTTATTTTATTTTATTTTTTTTGTTTTTATCATTGTTCTGTTCGGATTTTTTTTTTTTTTTTTTTTTTTTTTTTTGCTGGTGCAGCATAAGCCATAGGCTTTCTTGCACCATGCGGCTGTTACTAATACTAATACTAATTAGCGTACCTATTATCTTGCAATCCCTGCTGTCTTCCCATGCGCCGCTCAAAAAAAGAAGGAAAAAAAAAAAAAAAAAGAGAGAGAGAGAGAGACGCACCAAATGTTTAGTTTGTTTTATTGCGTCGCATCGATTTGTTGTGTTCCGTTGCAGTGCAAAAGGTCAAATTTTGTTTCGTTATTTATGTCAGGGATGTTGGAATTTTTTTATAGTATTTTTTTTTTTTTTTTTTCTTAGAAATTGCAAAAATGATGGGTAAACGCAAAAGAGTTGAGTTTTCAGTTAAACAAAAACTTGAAATTATTCAAAAGTTTGAAAACATGCATCTGTTAAATCTCTAAGGAATCATTATAATAAGGATGTATCAAAATGGCCAAACATTAACAAGTATCGTGTGGAATTCAGATTTGTCAATAATAATGTAGTAGTAATACGTTATTAGTCATTCCCAAGTTACGTAAAACTCGACGAAGTAAGGAGTCCTGGAACGTATCCTTACGTATGTTGGGGAGTTTTGTATTTTTTTCCTGGAACGTATCCTTACGTATGTTGGGGAGTTTTGTATTTTTAGATTAACCGGGAAATCGATTATCCGGGATTTGTTTTTTACCATCTATCCCGGAAAATCGAGAGTCTACTGTATTTTGAAAATGACCATGGGCCAGATTACAACCCTGCTGTAGACTTTGACTAACCAATCTGGTGATTGGTTAGTCAAAGCAGCTAAATACATAAAGAATAACTTTGACAAATTTTGTTTCCTCTCATAATCCTACCATTTGCCTAAGTTTTATTTGCTTGTTTAATTCTACAAATTCATGAATTGTACACATAATCAACTTAACTACATACTTATATATCCTTTATATCTACAATGGGAGTTACAAAATTAATATAAAAACATGGGATAGCTTTTGTGAAATACTGACAAATCATTCTTTATTGTTTAAAAAAAGGCAGTTTAATGTTGTAACATTTTTATTGATTTATGAAATTTTTATTTATTCTTCCTGAAGTTATTTACCTGTGAGAAAATCATAAAATATAAACATGAACTATTCACTTCCATTTTCCAGTTCAGAAAACTATTAAGCACATAAATTCAAAATTACACAGTGCAGCAATTGTAAAACAAGACTGATGCTATAAAAAATAATGATCTCATGTATGAGTAAACTAACCTTGGTTTATTCAAAGTAACTTTCTCCTGCTTCTGCACGCAACGATCACAAAGCAACTGGAAAGACTAGTGGAAGGCTGTGACTGGTATACTGTTCGATGTTCTCATCACAACTCTGAATAGTGCCAACATCATAAAACTAACAGCCTTTCAGTGGTACCTTGAGCTTTGGGAGCAAAAAGAAGTTGCATGGGGGATAAGTCTGGTGAATACAGTGGGTGTGATAGCATGCAGACTTTTTTGCTAGCCAAAAACTCTTGAACAGTGAGAGCCTTGTGGCTTGGTGTTATCAAGCAAGAGGAACCAACTGCCGTCTTCTCCATACTGTGACCACACGCGCGGGCGGGCGGGCGTGCATGCGACAGGTTCTCTGCAACAAATGTTTCAAAACATTTGTTTTGAACACTTTGTTGCTTCGTTGTGGGGTCGTACTGAAGCCCACATCTTGTCACTTGTAACAATAAAATTCAGGAAGTTGAGTTTGCTTTCAGCGGCCTTGGTGAGTTCTCTGCACTGTTCAGCTTGCATCTGTTGTTGACCATCTGTTAACTAATGTGGAACAAACTGCACAGTCCTTTGTTTTCTTTAGAACCTGGGTTATTATATGTCAAATGGTTTCCTTATTAATGCACAGATCTGAAATCATTCGGAGCATTGCATGTCGGTCATTGGCAATGATTTCCTTCACCTTTTCAATCAACTCTGGCATTCAAACCATTTTTGCTGGGCTTTGATGTTCATTGTCTTCCAGTGATTCTCTTCCATGGGTGAAATGTTTATGCCACTTGAACACACATGCATGAGATAGACAATTCTCTCCACACACTTGCTTCATCATTTGAAACATTTCCATGTCACTTTTGCCCAGTCGAACACAAAATTTAATGTTTGCTCTTTATACCATTGTCCCTCCACAGCACGGACACAGGAGAGACATGCAGTTCAGCTCACACTACATTCTCTGAAATGGCAGAAATTTTTGCCGACTTTGACTGCTGTGTTTGAGGAACAATCACTCTAATTTCATTTCATGTTTACTTTTAGTAGATGGCAGCACCAGCATTCGTCTCATATGTCCAATTTTCCAATTGCCACACCGTCTATACACGCACATGTATGTTTTGTTAAATAAATAAAGGAATAAACAGGTAAATAATAATTGAAACAAAAATGCATTTTGTATAACAATAGAACTTAAAAAAAGGAGTATCAAATTTCTGTAAGAGATGCTTTGGCTGGAAGATCAGCCAATGGCTGGAAAAAAAATAAATACCAAAAGTATGATATATGCAGAAGGCAAAAATAGCTGCCCAAACAGTCTTGCTAAACCTGATAGGTGCTTTACATCTGTAATTCTGTAGTAATTGTTAATTTCCAAAAATTGCTTAAATAAAACTTTTATTTATATTGTAGGAAGAGGCTAAAAGTTTCAGCTATTAACCTTAAAACAAAAATTAATGTTCAGTAGTTATTTTGAAGAAAGACCTGTCATATCCCATGTGACTACACTGGAAAAAATTCATAAGAAATATTGAGCTGCTGGAAATGCATCTAAAAATAAGGCATCGCTTTGATTCCTGTGTGACCAATAGAGTAACAATTTAGGTTGCAGTTTCTGACAAACTAAATTATTTGATTAAACATTATTGAACTCATGATGCATCTTAATAAATGCATATATATTAACCATCAGTTCTTGGAAATTTTTTCACGTATCAGCTACTGAGGCCATAGTGTGCCACAACTATTTTTTAATTAATTTTGCATTATGGAAGTCTGTAACCTTCCATACTGCAAAATTAATTAATTTTTTCTGGAAACACCAAATAGTGAATTTAGTTAGCTTAATTCTTAATGTATTGTTAATATTATTGTTAATTTTAGTTCTTTATTTTTGGAAATTCTGTAGGAGGTAACAGAGGAGCAACTCGTGGAACATCCAATGCATGGAATGGAAGAAATTCAGGTTCAGTTGCAAAGACACAAAGTGGAGGTACACGAGGATTTGGCCGTGGCAGGTAGGAGAGTTTATGGTTGGAATTAATGATATGAAGGGAAAATATTCATTATATCTTCTAACACACCATATCTTTAAAAATTAATGAGAATTAAAAAGGATAAAAGTGCTTTCTCCTATCTCATATTTCTATTGGGGAAGTAAGATATGCTAACCGACCAGGCTAGCCAGGTGGGTAAAGTGCCTGCCTGGCAACTCAAAGGTCGTGGGTTTGAATCCTGCCTTGGGCTTGGATCAGAGTAAAACAGAAGCCGATGCGCCGACAACTAACAACAATAAAAAATATATATATATGCTACATATATCACATTTGCCAACTACATTAATTAAACTAAAGGTTTGTGAATACGTATATAGTCAAATCAGTGTCTTTAATATATTCAAACAATTTTTAAAAAGGTCTGTTACTCAACGGGCTGAGATCTGTATTAGCACTCTGTGTATGGAGCTCCATGGTTCTCTGTGGGAGAGTAGTGGTGCATAAGCCAAATGTCACCAATCGTAATTAGCAGTCTTTCCTTGCATAGTGCAGTGAATGCCATAATTGATCCATGGAGCAGTGAAATTTGGTTCTATGGCACGACAAATCTTGCTACATTCAATTCTGATCAGGTGGACGGGTGAGTATAAAGAAGGTAGGGTATAATGTGGCACTGTTTCTCACAGTATGGCTTAGGACCTTTAATGGTTGTGCAAGGAACCATGAATACTGACACCCACGAACCTTAACATTTTGGAAAATCACAAAAATAAACATGGATCTGTACCAAATAACTGCCACAATAAGGTAATTCTTTGGTACAAACCCACCTTTATTTCAACAGGATATTGGCCCATACCATGTCATTGGTGCTGTTCATGAATGTACTAAAGTTGGAATGGCAAGCACAGAGTCACGATTTGAACACTTATGGGATGAACTGGAATATCTGCTGAGGGCCAGACCAACATATTCCACATCTGTAGCTCAACTGGTCATCGTTCTGCAGGAGGAATGAGAACTGTCCCCACTGAATTCAGCAATCTATCATTTTCTGAATTTGGTGGGACCTCCACTCATCCTCCTGGCAGAAAGCCTACCCAAGGAGGGTGGAGTATGTCGCAATGGCCAATGAGGAACTGCTGGGCTATTAAAATGAGTGTCAGTGACATCAGTGTGAAACTGATGTATCCAGATAATTTTTGGAGGGTAGTGTACACTGGTAAAATCACAATGTTACAAACTTTTTTTTTTTTTTTTTTTTCAAACTTGACTGTTTCAGCCAAAGATGTTTCATATTTGTTATGACTGAACTTAAAGAATAGTTGAAAAGACAAAAGTCCTTTCATGTTTGCTTATTCCACAGATATGGAACCAACTCTTCACCGAATTTTCCCACCATTGCACTCTTTCAAATAAATGGCACTTCCCAAGAAGTATTTTACTATTTATTTTAAAAATAAAAAAACCTTGACAGTTGTTTTGGTAGCATCTCATCAAATAATGTCGTGATCATTTTGGAAAACATATGACTGTATGAAATATTATGCCTTTTAAGTTAATTGAAAAAGAATTGCAAGAAGTAACATATAAAAAAGATTTTGTCCTTGAGAATGCAAAATGAAGTTTGGTTTGCTAGCCAGAAAAATAAAAAGAGATGGTATTGGCCATTTCATTTTTTTCCAAGCTTCATGGTCAATAAATGCTGTTTATTCTTGAAGGTTTGGCCAGGAGTGTTTTCATATTTGTTATAACTATATATATATATATTGAATTAAGGGCAGCCAGAAATTCCTGGCAACAATGGTTAGAGTTTCCACCTTTCAAAATCTCTGATCCACAGATGATTTGGGTAGGAGGTGAAAACAATCCTGAATTTTTCGTTATTCTTAGAACTTTTTAACCGCACCTCATATCAACAGTTAAGCTGTCATGTTGGCCAAGTCCAACCTTTTACGCCCACGGAGAGAAGATAGATACTGTATACATGAGTGGACATTCACTTCTAATTGTAATGAACTCATAAAGTGTGTGAATTTTATATTATATTGGTTAATCAAAATTTAAATTATGGACATGATAGCTAAAGGGAGTAATTATATCATTATTTGCATTTCAGTCATATGGATTCAAGAACGCCAAATCAGAGGAACAACAGGGATTCTTATACTGGTGTCCTTCAGGGAAATACTCCTGGTGGAAGGTTTACCAGGAGTATACGTGGAGCAGGAGGAGGAGGTGGAGGGGGTGGTGGTGGCGGCGGCAGTGGAGGAGGAGGTGGTGGTGGCGGCAGTGGAGGAGTTGGTAGTGGACAAGGACATTGGGCAGATTCAAGGTCCAAACAACAGGATGGCAGGTAAGTGGAAGATGTTTTGATTCCAGAATTATATATTGTAACAATTACATACCTTACTATACTACAAGTCTTCAAATAGATTTATTTATAGCCTTCAAAACAGGAGGCTTATTTCAAGTTATATGGGATGAGTATAAAGTTTACATATATGAGTAAATAGATCCAGGGTTGTCTTTATCCCATTTGGAACCCCTCTTTTATAATTAGTATTTGCAGAATGCATTGTAAATCTTTCTATTGCATTAATGTGTATGGATTTTTTTTGGTTTAAATTTCCAGTAATAAGTATTATTATTATAGAAATATACAGATTGTCCGTAAAAAGTATGAATTATTTTATCCATGGTTACACCTGGAGTGGGGGAACCAAAGTTCATGCAGTTACTCTGCAGTTACTCTGCAAAAACTGTAAAATCATCTCTATTGTTGGTGCTTGAGAAAGTTTGAATTGACAATTTTTGTGTGAACAATGTTGGGTTCAAGTTTTGTGAATTTTATTCTGAACCTTTTTTTAGTTGACTTTCCCCTTAAATCATTTTTTGAGATGTAACATCCCTGGGAAAAATGAATAGCACTAAAATATTTGGAGACACTCAGATTCAAGTTCCATTGGTGATAGGAGGAATTCTTAAAGGCCTTATCATTTTGCACTATGGCCATATTAGGCAGAGGAAGTAGGCACCCTGCTATGAGTTATTAGAGGTTTTCAGTCTGTTCAATGTGTATTATGTCCACATTGTTGGTCTGCCTGTTTTTAAAGATAAAAAAAGTCTCTAGAGAAAAGATATTGCTATCCTCACCTGAGACCAACTAACTTAGCTAGGCTTTGAAAAAAAGCTTGTAAAAGTTCCTTGTGTCAATGCAGAATTCAACCCTAGGCCTCTTCCATTTGGTGTGGGAAGGATGATGTTTATAACCACTGTGCTGTCCATGAAGACTGATAATGCCAGTACTGAAGTTGGGAATTAAATATATTCTCTCTGTAAACACAAATTTATTTCTAATTTGGAAAAATATTTTAGGATTGCCAAATACTTCAGAAACTACTTCACTTCTCTTTCTTTAGAGGCATAATTAAAGGAACTTTAAGCTGCAAATTATATTAGAGCCACCTATACGTGTATGCCAGTGGCATGCATGTATAGGCAGCAGGTAATATAGTTACAGTGGCATGCCACCTGCCCCAACAGATAACGGGACAGGTGGGTTTTATAACTGACATCCAATAGCAACAACCCACAAGCCCTTACATTTCTTGGAGCTGTGGGCTGACATTCTGAGGCAAATGACATCTTTATTTGTGAACTTGTCTGTGTGGAGCAGAGTAAATCAGATGGCTGTTGGGGGGGGGGGTAAGGTACTGTTTTCTGGAGTTCATTTTTTTTACAAAGTGAGCCAGGTAAGGGGGAGAGTTTCCTCTGCTTTTTGGGTATGGTAGATCCAGTCTAAAATTCTCCCCACTTTTGTTGCTTTTGTCATTCTGTAACAAATTAAAGCTGTGATATTTATTGTAACAGTAATGCATTAATGGGCCCTATTTGTTACTTGTGTAGAGAAGTTTGCTTTCAAATTCAATTAAAGACCAGAGTTTGAAATTCTAGCATGCAGTCATATATTGCTACAAAAATTGCATAGCTTATTGCACTGAAAATCTGGCTGCCTTTAATAATTGATAGGTATGCAGTCACAGTAAATACCTATACACTTTTCTGTCCTTGATGGTCTAGAGAATAAACAGAAATCTCTTCAATCAGAAGTGGAGAAAGTAGGGCATGTTCAGCCTGAACAGGCATAATACAATTTAAACTGTGTGAACTGGCACACCATGATCAAAGTAGTCAGCGTGGGAAAAAATTCACCAAGCAACTAACCCAACATGAAGTTGTGAATTATCACTTTCTGCTAGGTTGCTAAGCCTTCACAAACTTTGTTATCCTGACAAATTTTTATATAGTATCCTTTAATCTATTCTTCTTTATTTGTGCATATCCTGAAACACAGAATTTCTGCATCCACTTTAGCGTAGTCTTCAAAGCACGTTTTCCTCTAAATTTAGGTGAAGACATGCATCCTCAAAAATTTCTTTGCTATTATCGAAGTCCTCTTTGTGATAATAGAGGAAGAAGAATACAAAACTTCATTTGCTGCATCATTCAAGGCAACAACAGCATGTTTGAAGCAGTCGGAGATAATTTTTTCATCAATCTCATCCCTTGCTGAAACAAAAAATATGTTGTGGGCAGCTTGTCAGTATTGCATTGTGTTTTGTTTAATGGAATTCTTTGATAGTTTTTCTTAAACCTTTGGATTACACTTTGATCAAGTGGCTTGAAAAATTGCTATTGCATTCAGTAGCAGGTACTCAACAGAGCCAGTGACGAGGGGATAGCACAGTTATTGACAAACAACAAAAATTTTGCTATTCATCTTGTGATCTAAGTTTCTGATCCATATTTTGTAGATTTTTGATGATGTCCACGCCTTTTAGTATGCCCAATACCTTTGAAGCATTGGGCTTCTGGACATTGCCCCAGTGATTAAAAGAGGAAGCTTCCTTGTGTCAGAGATGTTTGCCAATAGGAGAATGGTAATTGATTGTTTTGCCTTTTTTTTACACCACATTTCTTACCTTTAAAATGTAATTGTAGTAAACCTAGTAGTAAAGTCCAGCGAAGTCCAGTTCCATCAGCATTGATGATGTTGTTCTTGTCATATATCAATAAAACATTTATTAAATGATTCTCTTTCATTCCTTCATAGCTTTAGTGTCAACAGCTGCACACTTATTTGAAAGGCAGCCCATGACAATCATACATTTTTTGAACCATCCATTGGAAGATCTGAAATATTCAGTATTCATCTAATGCACAAATGATTCAGCTGTAATTTTTAAAAGATTCCCATATATGGGAATGTCTTGTGTAAGAGTGATCATCAGCTATTCCTGGATACATTGCCTTTTGTGCTTTCAATTTTTCAGAATGGTGAACAGTGTACTCTCAGGAATAATGAACTGTGGTCTTGTAACATGCACCATTATCTACAGCTTGTAGAATCCTAATGATTGGCAAAACTACCCTAGTCGAAGTTAATGTTATTACACCGACAAGTAGTTTCTCACCATTAGCCTGCAAGCGTGTCATTAGCTTCAGTAAATTAACATTCTTTTATTTTGATAAAGCTAATATTAAAAAAAAAAAAATGGCAGAAATTTGGGTCATTATAAGAGAATTTGTTCATCTTTCACGGTTGTTATAATGGATGTAAAATAACATTAGGTTTATAGGAAACTGGCTGGAACCTACCCGCATGGGTGTTATAACATTTTGAGACATTAAAAGGAGAGTTGCTTTTAAAGAGCTTTGACTAAGTACTGCATGCCGTGTACTAAAATAGAATTGATATTTCTGATTTCAATGTTTTTATAAAGTATATTAGATGTTCTCAGGTATGGTTTTCAATTTTCAACTGACAATCGGTTATAGAGGATAGGAAAAATTACCCTTGCAGTCATGCTTTTCTACTGTAGTTATTCACATTCTTTATGGAGTATGATTCCACAAATGTACTTAAAATTCATTTTATATAAAAATCTTCTAAATCAAATCTCAAAGTAATTTCAGTTTCAGAACAAATGTCACATCACAGATGTAATTGTAAGTAATTAATATTGTGAACCTGTCTTAAGATTGATATAATAATAATAGAAATGGGTGATCCAAGAGCTAACTTTTTTTTTTTTTTATAATTTAGATTCATGCAGACAGGCGGTTCTGGTCGTGGAAGAAGAGACGTTGGTGGTGGTAGACATGCAAGGGCATTTACCCGATAGTTTTAGTTGCACATGCAGAAATTTGTTGATGGAAAAAAGAATCTGTGTTTTTCCTACGAGGAGCATTCCTTTGCATCTGTATATTTTTATCACTGTAATTGACATTAAAAGCCTCAGACTTTTGATATACCATGCACTTTATTTCTAAAATTTTTTTATGACAGTTTAAATCAACATCCAGTAAGATTGTATTTGGCACTAAAAGATTATTAATTATAAGAAACAGACTAAAAATACTGCATCCCACAAATTCCAGCATTTCTAGATGTTATCAAAAGTATTGGGAGAATTTTAATATTGTTGGCTCATCTTTGGCCTTCAATACTGCAGGTAGCCTACATTGCAAACTTCCCTTCAATTTTTTATAATTTTTAATAGAAATATTTTACAGTTTCTCACACAAGAAATCTTTAATTCACTTGTGAAGTTAATTTCACACATGGTTCTCCAGTTCATCTACAGATGCTCAATGGAAGTTAACATCGGGCTCTGACCGTGTTGTGTCCACTGATAGCATGTTCTTTTCAAACCAGAGCATTGTTCTGCTGAAATATGTGGTCCTTTAATGAAAATTTCAACAACACCAGAAGTACAGCATTATCTCAAGTAACACAGTAGATCATAGTATCACTAGAGTATCCCTTAATTTTAACCATTTACAAAAATTAACAGTCAAATGCCATAATACTGTAAAGGGCATCCCCATGTTCTTTATTATATTGAAACAGAATACACTGTGATTCATCATTCCAGAGAATGCATTTCTATTGCTCTGAGGTCCAGTTTCTGCTGTGAGTTTGGCACTGTTGCAACTGTCACTTAATATTGACTTGTGATTGTGCACCCCATCTGATACATGAAACCATCCGTATGCAATTCTCTACATACAGTAATCATGTTAAAGGTCACTCCCAAACAGCCCTAATCTTCCTAGGCAAATTGCCAAACAAAATCACCACTGCAGCAATTTTGTTTGGCAATGTTTGACCATTATGAAGGCTTTTTTCCCCCCACAATATGATGACATTTTACAATTCAACTTTTGCATTTCTTTTCACTTTCATGTGATATTCTTTGCATTGATCCATAGAAACTTCAGAACTACTGAAATCCATCTAACACTATGTGCTACAGTGTGTTGGCACTCAACCACTTGTCTGCATTTGAACTTGGGGATCTCCAATTCCATGTTAAATTTTGTATTGAGAGAGTGAATAAGATACATTCAGCAGACAAGTTGATGCACTATTGTAATGCTCTCCATCATTAGCATAAGCAGCATTTTAAATATGTGATTCTATGGCATTGTAATATTTTTGATAATATAGTTATATATTTATATAACATAAAACATATGTAATAATATACAGTTCTTTGCATGATTTTTGTACTTAACTGATTGTTGGTATGAATATGGTGGTTCTGTCCCTGCTGGGTTGGTATTGTTTGAAGGTCTTGGAGATGTCTTCGATTCCTTGTTTTCTGTTAAAATTAATAACCACTCTTACACCGCATGAAATTAATAATATAGTTTATTAAGCCCAAACCACTATATACTTAAGGTGACATTTCAAGCATCTTACCAATACCCATCATCAGACCATGCTATTAGGGGTAGAAAAATAGAAAACATTACTACAATTTGGGAATGTTTGTAATTAATTATATTCCAATAAATATTAATTGTGAATTTTAAGCCTAAAGGATTTTTGGTTACAGAAAACAGATTAAGAATAAATAAATACATATGCGTAAAATTCTTACCTACTATCAGATTCCTGCTTGCCAATGCTTCCAAAACCTGATGTGCATATTGGCAAGAGGTGCTGCCAACAGTTAATTTATGGGTGAGGGATTAAATCTATTGACCAGTAGTAAGGTGCCAAGTTTTACTATCCTGGATCCAGTAGTTCTTGTTGGAGTGGAACCCTGGGGTGAACTTTGCCCTCATACTCCTTATCATCTGTGGTTTTTGTACAGGCTGGTTCTGGGGGTCTGGAGGGTGTTGTGTACAGGCTGCTCTTCTAGATTATTTTGTTTTTTCCATTTCTTCTATTTTTGTGTTGAATTGGTGGAAATATTGAGGGAAATAATGAATTAGATTCCTTGTTTTCTGTTAATTGACAAGGCTCCGAACATTTTTATGAAGGCTTCTTTAAATTTTTCTTGTACTGGTTGCCTGTAGAGCTGCGTCAGATTTCAGGATTCTTGCATATTGTACATCTTTTTTATGTTCTTTGATTCTGCAGTTGAGTCTTCTATACAATTCTCCTCTGTATGTGTCCCCACACTCCTATAGTCTATTTTATAAATAGGTCCTCTAGGGTTCTGGAGATAATCTGCTCACTGGTGGTTTGGTAGGCAGCCAAAATGTATGAGATGATAACCTATTCGCAAATTATCTCCACAATATGAGAGATGCCAAGAAGTACTTAATTTTAATTGCATGTAAATTTAGTGCTGTTGAAGTCTCAGCTTATGGAAAATTCAACCAATGTACATACAGGTTAGTGCTTTGCATAATTTTTATATGTGGCCAAATTGTTTAAAGGAAACATTTTGTATAAAAAGCATCATTATGACGCATCATGTTATGAAAACTCTTGCTTTAAACATTTCAGCTACATACAAAAATAAAGGGTTGAGTTACATAAAAATATACAGGATCTGCTTAACCAAGGCTAAACTCTTGAAAAGGGTGGCAATTCCATATTTTCTTGCTCCTTTTGCACTGATTGTTGGTATGCATATGGTGGTTCTTCTGTCGCTGCTGGGTTGGGGTTAGGTGAAGGTCTTGGAAATGTCTTCTGTTGCTCTGTTAATAACACATAGAGGAAATCCGTTCTTGAAGACAAGCCTAGTTATTATTTGGAGTTCTTGTTGGAGGTTTTCTTCTTTACAAATTCTGTATGCTCTGAGAGAGAGAGAGAGAAGGATTTGAGAACACCGATTTTTGTTGAGAAGGGAGGATGGCAGGATTTGTGTTTTAAGATGGTTCCAGTGTCCGTAGGCTTCCTGTAAACTTCCATCAGTAGTTCTGGGGGTTTTTAGGTGAACAGGATGTCTAGGAAAGGAAGGCTGCTGTTATTTTATATTTCCATTTTTAATTTGAATTTTTGATGATGGTTGTTAAGAGCTTCAAAAAATTTACAAAAAATATACAAAAATTTTTGAAGCTCTTAAACTATCATCAAAAAGATCAAATTCGTATAGAAGACTCAACTTCAGAATCAAAGAACATAAAATATAGAAGAATCCTAAAACCAACACAGCCCAACATGCATTCCAGTACAACAGAAAAAAATTTAAAGAAGCCTTCTTAAAAATATTCAGAGCCTCATCAATTAACAGAAAACAAGGTATCAAATTCAATCCTCAATATTTCCACCTATTCCACAAGAAAATAGAAGAAGAAATGGAGCAGGAGAAAAAGGAAAATAGTCCACAGATATCCAGAAGAGCAGCCCACATACAACACCCTCCAGACCCCCAGAACCAGCCTACACAACAACCACAGATAATAGGAGTATGAGGATAAAGTTCACCCAAGGCTTCCACTCCAACAAGAACTACTGGATCCAGGTTAGTAAAACTTGGCACCTTACTATTAGTTAATAGATTTAATCCCTCACCCATAAATTAACTGTTGGCAGCACATCAAGCCAGTATGCACATCCAGTTTGGAAGCATTGGCAAGCAGGAGTCTGACAACAGGTAAGAATTTTATCCGTATGTATTTATTTATTTATTCTTAATCTCTGCTTTCCAGCATAACCTAAATGGAATTTAACCAAAAATTCTTTAGACTTACAATTCACAATTAATATTTATTGGAATATAATTAATTGTTTGTTTGTTTGTTTGTTTGTTATTTGGTTTTTAGGAGCATTAGCAACTATGGCCATATTGCTCCGGGGATATGCGGTGGTCATTCCCTGACCTTTCCGTATTTGGTAGTCACAGTCTTGAACCCCAGTCTAATCAAGAAGCGTGTGGTACGCACTGCTGCTCCTGCCCACCTGGCTACGGAGGCGCCATATAATTAATTACAAACATTTCCAAATTGTAATAACCCTTTCTATTTTCTATCCCTAACAGCATGGTCTGATGATGGATATTGGTAAGATGCCTAAAGTGTATAGTGATTTCTGCTTAATAAACTATATTATTAATTTCATGCAGTATAAGAGTGGTTACTAATTATAGTAATTAATTTTAATGGAAAACAACCATGTAACATCCTTCCTTAACAATATTGAATTGCTAAAGCAAATAGTTTGCATAAAAGGAATCATTATAATGTATAATCATTCCTTTTTTGCAAAACCTTTCACAGTCTGTTACCTTACTCTTATACCTCAAATAATTAACACTTCCCATACAGAAAAGTATATTGTTACTTATTCTCAGTTTAGTGTCACCAACTAGACTGTACCTTTTAGAGATATTCTGCTCGCTGGTGGTTTGGTAGGCAGCCAAAGTGTAAGAGATGATAACCCATTTGCAAATTATTTCCACAATATGAGAGATGCCAAAAGGTACTTAATTTTAATTACAAGTAAATTTAGTGCTGTTGAACGTATGGAAAATTCAACCAATGTACATACAGGTTAGTGCTTTGCATCATTTTTATATGTGGCCAAATTGTTTAAAGGATTGTATAAAAAGCAAAGCATCATTATGACACATCACATTATGAAAACTCTTGCTTTAAACATTTCAGCTACATACAAAAATAAAGGGCTGAGTTACATAAAAATATACAGCTCAACCCTTTGAACATCTTCAGTACTCTGAACAGAACATCATTTTTCCTGACATGTGGCATATTCAAGATGTGGTCTAACAATTGCTTTATATAATGGCATAATCAGATTTTAATGGAATAATCACATCTTTGTCTTTACACAAAATTCCTATATATCATTGACAGAACTCCATGAGCTGTCCTAACCTTCTATCTCTTCTGTCATATCAGACTGTATGGTTACACTGAAGTTCATTTCATTGTCAACTTTCTTGAGTTTAGTGCTATCAAGCAATACATTGCTGCTACTGGTTATTGCTTTTTCCATTTTTAAAAACTCAGCTTCCATTTCACAGGCCATTTAAATAATTTATCTAGGTCTCGTTAAAGTAGCATACCCAGTCAGAGGGAATCCATATAGAGGGTGTTCAGGTGACCAAATCAATGGCTTTCTCTTAAATCTTCTATAAAAATATCTGCCATTAGTGAGTCCACCCCATACTTCCATATGCCTGTATATAAACGTTCCCTTTGAATTAGATTGGAATCCAGATTCCAGATCCAGTTGCAATAATTTAATTATTACAGTGTTGAGTATTTTGTTTGTTTGTAAAATTCTAACCTCCCTCCCTCTCATTTTAGTTTTTACTCTCTCTCATTGGAATGTTCATAAACATGTTAGTCTACATCATACTCACCATAATAGTGTTATTAAATTTATTTCTTGATAATGTTGATGAAGTCAGTCAAATTAAGTGATTATTTTTGAATGGACTTAAAAGGGAAGCTAACCATTTGTCTAAATTTTTTGCTGGACTGTAATTGCTGCTAATGATGGGATTACCTTTGTGATTTTTATATTTCCAAACAATATTGGTGCTTCACTGTTGTTACATATGATGAAATTGTGTATCCTTATATTATTGATTCCTTTGTCTAGTAACTGTTTGGTCTCAATTTTTATTTCTCTACAAGCAGTCAACGTTTCTTAATTTCACTGTATATTGCATTAAGACTAATAATAAATTTGCAAGAACTGTGGGAAACAATTGAGTCAACATGAATCTACATACTTGTGTCATACTTTTGATACCTCATTGAGTCAATGCTACAATAAATCCAGGCTGTGCATAATAAAGTGTCCACCCAGTATATTTATAGTAGTACTTGTGTTTAGTTAAATACAGAACAGGCGATATATCGATTTACTGAGAAGAAAATTACCAAAACTTCGTTTCAATGTCGTAAATAACACTATGTAAATATAATATTAATAAAGTAATATGGACATGAAATTGGTTTCAAGATTTAAATTATGCAAATAATTTCTTGGTAAACTATCATATCACCCATCAATTATACTATTTATAATTCCACACAGAATGCTTACCTACAAAGCTAGGATTTGCCTCCAAAATTACCACAACAACAGCTCTTTATATAACCAGGTGTAACTACTGAAATGCTACTTGTTTTAAGAAATTAAACCCAACAATGTGATTGGTGCAGTAAAAACTAAGTTTAAAAAAAAAAAAACACCGAAATCTACTAAGAACTCACTAGCTTATGTGGAACTGAAAATAACTGCACCTGATTCAGTTTGTGATGACAGCATTGTTCACTTTGTAGTCTGACACTGAGAACAAAACATTTTCACACAAACACCATTAGTCCTATAGTATTTCACAAATTAGATAGTTATAAGTGTAAACAATACTGAAATAATCTATTTGTTGTACTGTACTGTACAGTATGCAAATGAGTAAGTTCATTGCCAATTGGCAATATTTTTTTTTTTGGCTGATGCTTTATAAGCTTGTTTTCAAGCTTGTTTTCTTGTATCATTTGCCACTACTAATACTAAAATGAGCAGAATAGCCATCATTTATCAAATTGTGTCCTTATTAAGTATGTAGTCAGATCTCCTTTGCCCTTGACATAAATAGAACCTCTACATTCACAAGAATATCCTCTTCTCTCTAGTAAGTGGGCAGTGGCTTCCGTGACCTGTTAGGAAAGATCATTAAACAGAAGTAATTCACAGAGGACAAGGAATAATGCTATATCCATGATTAATTTACTAAATGAAACTTGAAATTAGACAGTGATATTTGTTAATTCATACCCTGCCAACTCCCCAGATTTCAGTGAAGTTTGTGTTATGTTACCAAATTTATAGATATAGGCTCAAAGCCAATTTTAAGTGTCTGTGTTCATAAGTAGAACAGACAACACCTTATTTCATCTACTGAGATTGCATACTTGGTATACACTATAATTTTTAGTTTAATTTTATCTATTCAGTACAGGAGTCTTTTTTGTAATTTAGTTGTGCCTTTGTTTATTTGTCTAGTTTCCCTAAGATGTTTTAGGCTATTTCCCCTAATTTGCTCATTAAAAAAGAATACTGTGAAAATGTAGCTTACTTAAGGATTGGGTTCTTTTTTGTGAATCTTCAATATAAAAATCCTTCATTGTTTATTATTATTATTTTTTTTGTTTGTGCAGGTATGAAAAAAAAATATATATATATATTATTTTCAAGAATGGAATAGAATGCATTCAGATCATATACAGCCACTCCCCAGCTTATGTAATACTCGACTTTACGCAAGTTTTTGCCGGCTGGACCAAACAAAAAAAATTGTGGAAAGTATTCTGCATCCCATAGGAATAAATGGAGGTATCGTGAAAATATTGTAATGTGAACCCAATAACACTGTGTTTTTTGGTAATTCATTCCAAGACGTCAGAAGTTGAAATTTTTGCTATATAACTAAGCTATTTATCTCTAAAAGGTAATTTTTATAATGGAAATTGCACTACACTTCCATCGTTATCATATGTTCTGTTATAAGAATCAGTTTTTAATGCCTTTGTGATATTTTTCTAAAACACATTTCTGGAGGTCACAACCATAAAACAATAAAAACAATTTGCACTTTCCGGTTTATTGGGCTTTTCTGTTAGCACAATCTATTATAAACGGGTAGTAAATTATCTTATTGCATTTGCGATAATACCGATATACTGGAATTCTGTGGGTTTTTACGTTACTGTATTTTGGTGAAATGTGTTCTTCTTCGCTGAGATCTTCAATCATATAAAAAACAAATAATTTTCAGAATCTTCTCTTCATTCCTATTTACTCATTACAATGGTGAAGGGAAAGGGACCAACAGAAAGTACAAGTGCTGGCAGTGCTAGGAAATGAAACAAAATTGATTTAGAAATGAAGATGATTAATTAAGAATTACGAAGCAGGAAAAAGTTTGTCATCTATTGCACAGAATTAGGTCTCGCTGCTTCAACAGTGAATACTATTTTAAGGGACAGTGCACGTATAAAAGAACGTGTTAAAGGATCAACGCATTTAAGATTAACAGTGATCACAAAACAGCGTTCAGGTGCTATATCAAAGGTGGAAAAGCTATTAATTAATAATATGGATGGAAAATGAGATTCAGAAGCAAGTGGCCCTGAGTCCAATGGGCATTCAAGCAAAAGCAACAAGTATTTATGAAGATATTAAGGTTAAGTACGGCAAACCCCAAGCCAAGTTCGTGGCAAGCAATGGGTGGTTTAATAGGTTCAAGCACTGCGCTGGTTCCAAAACATTAAAGTATGTGGTGAAGTCGCCAGTGCCAATTCTGCAGCTGCAGAGAAATTTTGTGATGTGTTGGAAAAAACCCTTTCTAAATCTGCATAGCCCTCAACTTCCGCAGCGGCCTGCTTATCAGCTGGAGAATTAATTCTGGCAACGATGCTCATAAGATAAAACTTGTTAACATTATGCCTGTCTCCTCTCTCTTTTTTTAATGTTATAATTTTTCCTGCACAAGAGATAAAAAATTAAATAAATAATTCTGTTTACACATTTGTTGAACATTTCTTTTTTTTTTGCTTCAATCAAATTTGCAAGTTCTGCATAAGCATTTAGGGAAATTCCATCTGGCGTAGAGTTCCGTGGAACGCAACCCTTACGTAAGTCGGGGAGTGGCTGTATGACAGAAAGCATTACAACTTATCTTGGTTTTAAAATGCATAAAATTTTTCTTCACTCTGTGAATATACTTTGCATTGATTTCATAGGAAAACAAAAGAAATCACTGCTTCTTTAAATTGTTCTGCATCACAGCTTATTTCAGTGAAAAAATACAACCCATATTTTTCATACATATTTATTGAATTTACAGTCAGTCCTCGTATAGCACGATAGTTGTGTTCCTAGAAACCCTCGGTGCAAAATCGTGCAATATAAACAACAGGCCCTATGGGAAAAATAGGATTAGGTGCCGACCACCCAAGATTGGACACACATTTGTAACCAAAATATTACCAAATACAATAAATAATCATAATGAAATACTTAGGTATTTTATTACGACTATTACGTAAAAAAATACTACTAATGTTTTTGCTTCTATCGTAAGCAAACATGTTTTTTGTTTGATTTTCTATCCAAACAGATGACAGCCGTTTCATCTCTTCCAATTCTTTGTGTCTTAATCTAATGGATTTTAATTACACTTTGAGTTGTTCCTGCTATGAAAGTTGTTTTTATTTTCTCTGCATTCTTTGTAATTCTCAGCGTTGCCTCATTTAGGTCTGTAGCACGTGCAATATCACATGGTCTTTCATTTCGCTCAAAGCGTTTCACAATTCAATTTCATATTTTTTATCTATCGACAGAGGCGGACTGGCCATAAGCCTTACCGGGAAAACCCCAGTGGGCCGGAGGCCGGTGTAATTTTGGCCATAAACAAAAGTGGTATGAGGCCACTATAAATTTTCCCGGGTAAGAATTTTTTACCCCGTCCACCTCTGTTTATCGATATTGCTTTTCTTTTTCTCTCTGAATCTGCAGTGTCTTCACCAGGATGCTTCCTTTTCACACCTTTTAAGTATTTTACTCATTTTAGGGAATAAAGCACAATACAAAACGAGGAGGCACGCTTGATACGCAAAAACAAAGCTGCGCGCATGTAGAAACTGAATAAACAACACCGTAAAGGCAGAGATCCACTATTAACACCTCACATTTTACTAAAGCACATTTCTAGGGGTTACTACCATAAAACAATAAAAACAATTTCCAGTTGCGTTTCTGCTAGTGGAATCTGTTATAAACTGGTAGTAAACTCGATCTAATTGCATTTGCGATTATACCGATAGCTGGAATTGTGTTAGTTTTTACGTTATTATGGTGAAATGTGTTTCCCCTTCACTGATATAAAAAACAAATACATTTTCAAAATCTTCTCTTCATTCCTATTGTGTTGTCGGTTGGGGTGATTCTCCATTCGACTGCCATTTCTTGTAAACACAAAGGCGAATCATGCATAAGCGAATTCGGTTAGTGTTATATAAGATATCGTTCCCCTATTTATAAATTGTGTATGATCGAATTCGTGTAGTGTAAACACGTATTATACGAGGACTGACTGTATTTGTTTTTAATTTCTTTTAATGTCAGCGTGTTTTTGTAAGTTGCATTAATTAATAATTTTGGCTTTTTTCTATACTATGTATACAGGATGAAAAAAAAAAATAAAAAAATAAAAAAAAAACATTATACAATTTCAGCTATTTGTGAAACACTAACTATGCATATGAGAGTAAATTTTTAAATATCAAACAATAAACTGAATTTTTTTTTTTTAAAATATTTGCTAGAAATATAATTTCCATTGTAGCTACTTGGGAAAACACATTAATGTGGTTTCTCCATGAGAATGAGCATTTTGTGTTATCCCAGTTTGAAAAGAAATTCAATGGATTAGCATGCTATTATTTAAAAAAAAACACACACACACAACCCATAACATACACAATTGCCTTAAACTTATGTTATGGTGGGGGTGGTTTTTTTTTTTTTTTTTTGTTTTTTTGTGAGGCTTATGAAATTCTTATATATAAAGTACTTCGAATTTATCAAATTTATTTACTGTGTTCCTAGCTTTAATGTCCATGCAACTGCATGCAGCTGTATTACTCTTAGTTACCATAACACAGCCCATGTATTTACTTTTACGATGAGGACCCACAACATGGCTTGAAATTCCCAACACCTTGCTTTCCAGGTTGCTGCATATTCCATTAGAAACATTGCAAGGACAAATCACTTTCACCTCTGCCTATGGCTATAATTAATCTATTCATCAGTGTATCTCTCCATTCTAGAAATTTTCTGACCCACCTAGCACTGCCTTGATGGCATCAGCAATTTTTGAAGACACAGGAGAGAAACAAAAACTAATTTTGTTTCCTAAAATGGTCAAATTTAAATAGAAACGTTAAATCCAATACCCAACATCTATATACCTGCAAGACATTTAGATGAATGGTTTGCCTTTTAAAGCATCTCCAATTATGGATTAAGCCACGAAACATCCACTGATCAAAGAATCTTAGACCACCTTGAACTAGACATATTACCAACGAAGAGAGGAGCTGGTATATTTGGTTAAGGGACCAGAGAGTATTTATAGTTAAGTACCTTCCTTATATAAGGAAAGTCCATTGTTATGTAATTTCAGAGAGAAGGGAAGTATTAATGAAGTTAAAATATGAAAGAGGAAAAACAATAGAAAAAGAACCTTTGTCACCCTCAACTGCTCTCCATATACAGGGTTGTTAAAATTAAAGTATCCCTGTGTAGAGGGCTCTGGAGTGAGTTCTAAGGCTCATACTGAAGAGAAATTTGGACAACAGGTCAACAATAAATGCACTTGCCATTTATTGGAAAAAAAAAAAAATTAGTTAAATTTGTCACTATACGGTGCTGTGGCAATACAAATCACTTGAAAAGCACTACAATTGTTTAATTTGTCCTCCATTTTGGTCAACAACAGTTTCCATTCGAAGAATAGCATTTTCTACAGCAGAACGTAACATGTCAACTGGAATAGCCAGCACATGACGTTTAATGCTGTCCTTCAGGTCTGCAAGAGTTTGACATCCTTCCTGATACATCTGGTTCTTCAAAAAACCCCACAACCAGATCACATGGGGTGAATGAGGTGAGGTCTGGTGATCGGGGTGGCCAAGATGTCTGGAAACAAAGGTTGATGACCCGTTCATCTGTAAAGTGTTGCCTTAGCAATTTTTGGACACAACGGTCGATGTGGGGTGGTGCACCATCTTACATGAATATGGTATCCTGAAGGTACCCACGTTGTTGCAGCTCTGGTATTGTGAAATTTGCCAACATTTCATAATATCGAGGTCCAGTTGGTGTTACCTATTCAAAAAAATATGGCCCAGTCATGAATGCGGCTGTAAATCCACACCACACTGTCACTTTTGGAGAATGCAACAGGATCTGTTGGATAACTCAAGGGTTTTCTGTTGCCTAAATGGGACAGTTGTGCGTATTTACTGGTCCATTTAAGCAGAAGTGAGCTTCATCACTCCAAAGGATGTTCCATGGCCAAGCGATATCCACTGTCATTCGCACCAGAAAGTGAAGTGCGTATGTGAAACAAATATCTGCATCACCATGTTTTAGCTGCTGTGGCATGTGCATCTTGTAGGGATAGTACAGCAACACCTGACGCATTACTAGCCTTACAGTGGAATACGGCATATCCACTTCAAGCTGGCACACTTGTGCTACCACATGGAGATTGACTTGATAAAAAACCACGACAGTCATAGCCACATCTTCAACACGAGAGGAGTCTACTCATTTTCGACCTCTACCTGGTTGAACACCAAGATGGCCTGTTGCTTCAAATTTCACAATCATTTTGTGGACAGCACAAACAGGTGATAGGCCCACGCCTTATGCACTTCTGACGCCAGAATTCTCTGATATCCGCAGCTGCATTGTTGCTGTTCTGATAGTACAGCTTCACTAATAGTGCCTTTTCCTGCAATGTTGGCATTGCTGCTATAGTGCCGGCAAACATCTACTTTATGATTTTGAAGAGACTGCTTTGCTTTTATACAGTACAGTAGAGCTGAGTAGTGGTGCTGTGGCAATAATTTACGATTATGCAAATAATGTAAGTTATTTGCATAATCCTAACTAAGGTAGTTACACACCATACAGTGATGGCGCCTCCGTAGCCAGGTGGGCAGGAGCAGCAGTGCGTAGCATACGCTTCTTGATTAGACCAGGGTTCAAGCCTAGTCTAATCAAGAAGACCGGGCTCGAACCGGTCTTGTTGATTAGACTCTGACCACCAAATACAGAGGATGCAGAAAGGTCAGGGAATGACCACCGCATATCCCCGGAGAAATATGGCTTTAGTTGCTAATGCTCCTAAAAACCAAAATAACAAATAACAACCATACAGTGATAAATTTTGTAACTAATTTTCCCCCCCCCCCAATAAATGGCGAACGCATTCTTTATTGTACCTGTTGTCCAAATTTCTCTTCAGCCTTAGAATGCACTCCACTCCAGAGCCCTCTACATAGGGATACTTTAATTTTTAACAACCCTGTATTTTGTTAAAATAGCTGGTGCAATTGCATCAACAATATCCAGAATGAAGCTTATATGCAATGCTTCCAGCATCCTCAACATCACAGTAAATTTGCAATAAACATGTTACATGGCTGACTTTTAGGAATAGAGACAATGGACTTCTTTTGGTAGCATGCAGTAGTACCTACTGAGCTGTCCTGCATTCTTACTACTGAATAACTCGGTACTAGAAGAAAAAACATGCAAAAATATATAATAATCAAATCATGTCAGATACCACAACAGAGCTAGGCAAGATCTCACAATGAAACTAACATCAAGGTTCACTGAATTCTCCTACTAGTAATTTTTTAAGTAATACAATTAATATTAAATTTAATTTTCTGTCCTTTGTAACATCCCATATATCAAAAAATAGGTGCCTCAATAATTTTGTCTTTGGCATATAGCCATAAACATAAGTAAATCTTTTTAACATATATCTCCCACCCTTTCTTGCTAAAAACAAAACAAACTTACAAAATGAGACTTAAAGAAAACTGATATAAGAGGGCTGTTCAATAAAGAATGATACAGTTTTTCATGAACAAAATTCACATGATGTGAATTTTGTGGTTGGTCGAGTTTATGCCTGTTTGGTTTCGCCTATGCAACAATGGACGTGACATGCGAGGAACAGTATGTTGCTCTTAAATTTTGTTTCCATTTCAAGAAAACATTAGCTGAAGTGTATGAAATGTTAAAAGAGACGTGGTGAATTTATGCTTCCATACAGCACAGCTTGCAGATGGTTTGGATGTGATTCAATCGCAAAGGTTGGTAGCCTGGAACTCCAACTGCTGTCACCACAGAAACCACAAACACTGCTTCTGTAATTGTGACAGAAGATTGTCACATAACAGTAAGGCAACCAGCAGAGATGTTGAGAATATCAGTAGGAAACACACAGTATTGTCCATGACTGTTTGCATATGACACGTGCTTGTGCATGCTGTGTTCTCAGACTACTCACACCTGAGTGTGATAGTGAGGTTCTGAATAAGGTGATAACAGCGGATGTAACATGGCTTCATCATTTCAAGCCAGCAAGTAAGCAACAAAGCTCTGTTTGGAAAGTACATCATCACCAACACACACAAAAAATAAATCAAAAGTTGTGGCTTCTGTAGGAAAGGCTATGGTTGTCTCTTTTCTTGACATTTAAGGAATTATTTACCAGCATGTTGTGCCGTGTCGTACAACTATTACGGGACCTTACTACAGAACTGTACTGCACATTGCAGGATCACATTCATTGCAAATGACCACAACTGCATGCAGGTGGGTAGATGCTGCATCATGACAATGCAAGACCTCACATTGTCCATGCTGTCATCAAGTGCTTAGCCAGCATTAATGTAAAATGCATTCCTCATCATCCTACAGCCGTGACCTTTCACCCTGTGATTTTTTTTTTTTTTTTTTAATTTGCAAAGTTAAAGAAGGAGTTGTGAAGAAAATGTTTCCAGTCATCAGAAGTTATAAAGACATCTGAGGCAATTCTCAAAGGCATGTAAAAAAGAAAATGGCTTCCACCATGTTTTTGAAGAATGGCAGAAACATTGAAGTAAGTGCATTTCATCAAATGGGGACTACTTTGAAAAGGGCCATCAAAATATGGACAATTGGTAAAGGTATGTTGTGAAAGTAAATAAAAAATAAAAAAAAATATGATCATTCTTTACTGAATAGCCTTCATATAATTAAATGTTAAAAAACAAAATTATGAATGCATGTAAACTATCTGACATTACTAATCAATGATAGGTAATAACAATAAAATCATACCTGTATTCTTCCTGTGATACCACAGCTATCCATACGACTAGCAACATTTACTGTGTTTCCCCATATATCATACTGTGGCTTTTGAGCCCCAACAACACCAGCAATTACTGGACCATGATTAATACCTATGAAAATAAAATTTCTTAGAAATCAAAATTTTATTTTGGTATTTAATCTGGGACCAAAGAATTGAAGCATAATGCAACATTGGAAAAAATAAAGAATAATACAACTTCAGTAAAAATCCTTCATTATCTAAGTTTCTCATATGCTGGTGGCCATAATTAACAACAAAATTAATGATTTGGTTTAAGTACTAACCAACAAAAGTCTGAAATGTCAGTACTGCTAAAGCCTACAGTGATCTAGCTGTCCTTTCAGTAAGTCCCATTATCAAAGACCTTGAGGCTAATTTCTAACAGTAAGCTGAAGATCACGTAACACATTAAAGCATTAGTCAGTAAGATGAACCACTTAACTGTCAAAACAAACTCTACATAAAATATGTAAAATCTACAAGAAATCTATGCCAACTATACTAAAAACTACAGAATCAGGCAAAAACAACTACCCATTTTTAAAAATGAAATAACTGCTATGCAAATTGAAAAAGACCTTGTTATTACGGTTTAATAGTATACATCAAAGCATTTATGTTACACTCCTCAGCATTTGTAAATGATGTCCCTTAAATGGCCACCACCACTGCAAATAACAATTTTCACTTTATCCATTGCTCTATGTAATATTTCTGGAGGTTTTCTTTGAATTTCATCACAAATCTTTCGGTTCAACTGCTCACGTGTCCATGGATGGTTTATATAGACTGGATTTTGAGAAACCCCATAAAAGAAACTTGCAAACATAAGTGTGGTGATCATGGTGGCCAATTTATGTTACCGAAATGAGACAATATGATTTGGAAACAGTTCCTTTAAAGTGTGGAAAGCCTTGCAGTATGTGCTATAGCACCATCTTGTTGAAACCAGACATTTTGTAAGTTGATTCCAATTTGGTGAAGATCATTACCATACTTAAACTTACAATTTCTTGCAGCGTGTTCATATACAGGGCTGAAGTTACTGTAACAGCTGAAAAATTAGTATTTTCATAAAATATTGAATGAACCAATGATGCCAAAATAGACATCCCACACTAAACAGTAACTTTTTTACCTGTGAGGTGGTTGTTCACAAAGGTGACGGAGTTTTGGCTGCCCAATATCTAAAATTTCATTTACTTACATACCCATTCAAGAGATAGTAGGCCTTGTCAATCGAGATTAAACAATTAAGCCTGGATCATCATTCACTTTGTGTAGTAATAGTTTGTTGAAATGCAAGTACGTATCCAAATCATGAACAATTAATTGTTGAACCATTTGCATTTTATACAGATGAAACTTAATATTAATATGCAATATTAGCTTTAGTAGAGCATATGATTCAAGAAAACAGGCTTATATAGCATTAGCCAAAGGGGAAAAAAAAAAACAAAAAAAAAAAAACACCTTCCCATTTCATCCATCCATTCACTCCAAATGTTTGTCTAGTTCTGCCTTGAACTTATTTAAATTGCTGACCTTCGCTACAACAGATGGAAATTTGTTCCAATGATCAACTGCCCACTGGCTAAAGGTGAATTTCTGGACATCTACTATTCTACAATTGTCTTTCCTCAATTTAATTTATACCCCCTTAGGTGAGTAATCTGAACAAGAGGAAGAATCCCATTAGCATTAAGCTTGCTCAATCCATTCAAGGCCTTATACACCTCAATTAGATCACCTCGCAGGTGCCTAGTCTCCAGAAGCTGCAATTTGCAGAAGTTAAGCCTTTCTTGGTAACACCAACCTTTTGTTCCACTCACCAATCTTGTTGCCCTTCTCTGTACTCGTTCCAACAGCTCTACATCCTTCCTAAAGTGAGGCCTCCAGACCTGTATACACCACTCAAGGTGTGACCTGACCATTGCCTTATACAAGGGGACAACACCCCCTTATCCCTGCTAGCAAAATTCCTCTATATCATTGACAAGACACCATGAGCTACTCTTGCAGCCTTTTTGCACTGTTCAAAAAACTTCATATCTGAGTGCACAATTACCCCTAGATCCTTTTCATCCTCCACTACCCTGAGTGTAGTACCACCCAGCTGATACGGTACTCTGGGGTTACTGCTATCCACATGCAGTACTTTACGTTTGTCAATGTTAAACTTCGGTTGCCACCGCTCAACTTTTCCAGATCCTGTTGCAGTAGCATACTATTATTACTGTCATTAACAATCCTGCTAACCTTCGTATCATCTGCAAACTTAGACATTAACCCTGATATACCTTCATCAATATCATTGATAAATACCAAAAACAACAATGGGCCCAACACCAAACCCTGGGGGACTCTACTAATAACATTAATCCATGTAGAGCGGTATCCACTGATAACCACTCTGTCTTCTCCCACTTAACCATCTTTGTATTCATTATAGCAACTTACCCTTAATGCCATGCTGCTCCAGTTTGTAGAGTATCAAAAGTTTTCCTAAAATCCAAGTATACGATATCAAAATTATTCTTTGCATCCAATTCCTTTGTCACCACATCACAGTATCAAATCAAATTTGTCAGACAAGACTTCTCCTTAACAAACCCATGCTGTGTCTGAACTGTAACTGCAGTCTTGTCTAGATGATCCTGCATTGCTTCCTTAACCAGTGATTCTATTATTTTCCCTGGAATAGAAGTCAAACTAACAGGTCTGTAATTACTCGTGTCACCCTTTGTGAACTGGGGACACATTTGCACATCTCCAGTCCATGGGGACCTCCCCAGAGTCCAAGGAAGCTTTCATAATAATGGCTAAAGTTTGCTTACTTCCTTTGCTGCCTCCTTTAATATAACTGGATATATCCCATCCACCCCAGGTGCCTTCCTTATGTTTATCTGCAACTTTCTCCTCCACTTTGCTCTCAGTTATTATAAAATCATGTAGCTCCCTGTTAGAGTTTAATAAACTTCTGGCATTCTCCTCCTTGAATAACTCCTCATGTGTGAATGTAGATACAAAATATTAGCATACACTTCATTCTGATAATGTTAAATTCTCCTGATTGGTGACTACCAGATGTTCAAAAACTTCATAATGTTGCTCTGATTCTTTCAACATTTTCTAGAGTACATTCCACATGCATCTGACCTGGAGGTTTCACATATGTTACAAATATGTTCTAAATTTGTAGCAAATATATTATGGTCTTTCAACTTGGAACACTGCCATTTCTTCTGATGTTGAGTACTCATAACAAAATTGCCTGATTTAAAAAATGTTTTGACAGCAAATACACAATGTTTATTTGACCACTGCTCTATCTTTACTGAATGCTTTAGCGCATATTCTAGGTGGTAGATGCCTCTCATCAACCGGTGCAATACCACCACTTTGCTTATTGGAGGCTTGAAGTGGTGGAACCCATGTTTAGTCTCTAGAGCTAAGTTCCGGTCAACCCTTCCCTATCTTTTTCATCATGCAGTATGATTGATGACTTTTGAGGTTATGATGAACATCGTAAGGAGATCCAATATTCCTTACATTTCGAGGGTACAGCTCTAAAACGGTGTTCGCAGGCCGGCCGCTAGTTAGTACACCGGACCGAACCTATTGGTAACTCTCTAGGAGGCTTCCAGATCAGCTAGTGTATAATCTTGCTACCTCTACTCTGCCAGATAGTCACTGGAGGAAGTCTGAGTAGTGTGTATGGGGGGAGCATTGTCAAGGCCACGTTATGTCAAGGATCTGGGTATATTCTTACCACGTGTACGCCATATCCAAAAATTTCATTACTTCATACAGCATGTCCCACCCACTTTTTCTTACTATTGAATACACTATGAATTGTCAAACTAATAGAGTAAGCTTATCTGCGGAAAGATCTAAACCTCCCAAGCACTTCCTAATTCATTTCACAAATATACGTGGTCTCAATTCTAATCTCAGCGATGTCCATTTCCACTTGCAGTCCACCAAACCCCATGTACTTTTTCTGACAGAATCTCACTTATCGGTTGATTCAACTACTGCTCATCTTAGATGCCCAAATTATTTGCTGTATGATTCCTTTTGCCTCAAAGGTGGTACTTGTGCATATGTCCATTCTGATATTCCCTGTCAGAGACTTGGCAATTTGGAATCTCCTCTCTTTGATCTTCTCTGGCTTAAAATCTCTCTACCTCATTGTGTCAAATTCATCTGTTGTCTCTACCATTCTCCCAACTCCACTAACCACTTGGAGCTCTTTGACTTCCTCTCTTTGCAACTTGACTTTCTCCAGTCCAACTTTCCTAACAGTGAGATAATTTTCCCTGGTGATTTTAATGTTCACAACTCCAGCTGGCTTCCGTTTTCTGGTCACACTGACCCAGCTGGTCGAGATGCTGAGGCTTTTAATGACCTTGCACAGATTGTTCATTTACTTACAAGAATACCGGACAATCCTAATCATACAGCCAATACGCTTGATCTTTTTCTCACAAACAACCCTTCTAAGTACACGGTCGAAGTGAGAAGTCCTTTAGGCACTTCAGATCACAACTTGGTGATTGTCTCTTCTCCAATGGAGCCTTTATCTCATGGCTATTCCCAACCCTGTGTTGTTTGGCATTACAAGAATGCAAAATGGGATGACCTGCGAGATTTCTTTTCTTTGGTCGGATTACTGTTTCGAAACTTCTGATGTCAATATTTGCTCAGATCGTGTCAGTGAAATTATTCTTGCAGCAATGGAATCCTTTATCTCACACTCCACTTTAAAATCTTGTCCTTTATCTAAACCTTGGTTTTCCAATAAATGTGCTAAGGCTGTTCAAGAGAAGAATGTTGCATATCGTAATTGGCTTGTTTCTAATTCTCCAGTTTTATTTTCTGCCTACACCAAAGCTCGCAACAATTGTAAAGCAGTTATTAATCAATCCAAACTAGAGTTTTAACAAGCTAAGAGTAGAAAACTTGCTTCTTGCCCTAATGGTAGCCGAGCATTCTGGTCTCTTGCCAAAGCTATTGGCCGCAACTTTTGCCCATCTCTGCTCCCACCTCTGTCCAAACCAGATGGTTCTGTTGTCACTTCAGCCAAGGATAAAGCTGACCTGCTAGCATCCCATTTTTCTTCCAACTCATGTATTAATGATCTTGGTAAAACACCTCCCACGATTCTGAACACGCTCCATTCAATGCCCCCTGTGGTCTTCCGCCAGAAGGATTTTGACGAATCTTGATGCTAAGAAAGCTACAGGTCCCGATGGTATTTCTCCACTTGTTCTCAAAACCTGTGCTCCTGAACTTACTCCTATTCTTTGCCGCCTTTTTTCACTTTCTTATTCCAAAGGTGTTTTTCCTTATGCTTGGAAATTTGCTCATATCCAGCCAGTTCCTAAAAAGGGTGACAAATCCCTCCCGTCCAATTATCGTCCCATTGCAATTACTTCTACTCTTTCTAAAGTAATGGAGAAATCAATTAACCGCCAACTTTTAAACTACCTAGAAACCTTCCATCTGATCAACAATCGTCAGTATGGATTCGGTTAGTGTCGATCCACTGGTGATATTCTGGCTTATGTTACCCATTTATGGACTAATTCAATGGAAAGGTTCGGTGAAACACAAGTAGTTGCTCTTGACATCTCAAAGGCTTTCGATCGTGTTTGGCATAAAAGTCCTCTAAACAAGCTTCCATCTTATGGTTTGCCAATTGTTTTTAATAATTGGTTATCCAGTTTTCTCTCTGATCACTCACTGAGGGTGATGGTAGATGGCACTCTGTCTTCTAACTTCTCCACTAATGCCGGTGTTCCCCAAGGTTCAGTTCTTTTCCCCACTCTTTTCCTCTTGTATATTAATGACCTTCTTCCATTGACTGGAAATCCTATCCATAGTTTTGCCAATGATAGCACATTACATTCCACTTTCCATTTTGAGAAAACCTTGTCCTGCTCAATCAGCTTCAACTTCTCGAAAATCTGCTACCAATTCCTTAAATGCCAATCTTCAGGTAATTCTCCAGTGGGGCAAAGACAACTTAGTTGATTTCAAACTTTCTAAAACTCAGTCTTGTCTTATATCTCGCAAACTGCAGATTTCTAGGCAAAATGATATATCTCTTTTGGGGGATTACCCTGACTTCTAATCTCTCTTGGCACAAGCACATTACAAATATTGCTTCCTCTGCATGTAAAAAACTTTGTGTTCTCTTTCGCTCTTGGCATTACTTTTCTTTCAAACAGCTGCTCACTCTGCCATGGAATATTGTTCCCACATCTGGGGTGGTGCCCCCAAAACCTCTCTCAGGCTTCTTGATTCCATTCAGAAGAGAGCAGTTAGGTTAATTAATGATTCATCTTTAACTAAGTCTCTCTACTTGCTGTCTCATAGACGTACTGTTTCTGCTGCATGCCTCTTCTACAGATACTTCCATGGGCACTGTTCTTCTGAATTGACTTCAACAATTCCCGCTCTCTCTTTCAAAACAGTCCGAACACGTGCTGCCAACATCGATTTACTGTCCAACTCCAAACTCACAGAACCAACTTTTCATCTTCCTCATTTATTCATTCAACTGCCGTTTTCTGGAACAACCTTCCTTCATACGTATTTCCTGAAAATTACAGTCTACAGAAGTTCAAGTCCAATGTCAACAAATATCTTCTTTCGTTTTCTCAACCTCCAACCCAAGCACGGTACTAAGTACTATAGGTTCTAATACCTCTCGTGTTTGGGGTTTACATTAAAAAAAAAAAACATTCTGTTCCAGGACACAAACTGCAGCACCCCACTGCAACTGCTATGAAATGATGTCACTTTTAAAACAGGTAATTGTTTTTGCCTGACCCTCTATTATAACTACTTTGTCCACCCACGCTCTAATATAGTTTAAATTTGGGTATAAACTGCCTTTACGCAGACATATGCATTTGTCACGTACCAGGACATGCACTTTGTTCTGTTCCAAAAGAGTCAAGGTTAACCTGGCTCAAATGCAGTGACAGATTTACGCTAGTTCAAGCACATCCTATAGCTCAAATCCTGTAAATACAAGTGTATATATCAAAAAATGTCACCAATGCTGAAATTGTGGACTTCATCCCCACTTTGTTAATTGAGTGATGGATGAGTTAAACAAGAACTGGTAACATAACCATATTACACCACCTTTAATGGCCTGAAGGCACTGACCTCGCCAACCACTGCATAATTGCTTGAACATCACCATTACATTAAAAAATGTGATCAGTGTTATCCCTCTTATCAGAATTTTCATGCTTCAACTGGTAACTATCCCCAATTAAAATTAATAAATAACACCAGAAGACTGAATTGGGTGTAACTGAACACCTTATAACAGTGTTTCAGTTTTGCCCTGTTTAAGACTCTGAACACTGCAGTAATCAGTATAATTCTATAAGTAAGTCAGTGTAGATGGTTAGCCTTCCTTTGAAATTTAGGCGCCTCCGTAGCCAGGTGGGAAGGAGCAGCAGTGCGTAGCACACGCTTCTTGATTAGACCGGGGTTCGAGCCCGTCACCACCAAATATGGAGGATGCGGAAAGGTCAGGGAATGACCACCGCATATCCCCGGAGCAATATGGCCTTATTTGCTAATGCTCCAAATAACTAACTAACTAACCTTTGAAATTTATGTATTTCCAGCATTGTTTATTTAATTTAAATCTTACTCTTATTACCTGCCTGTATATATAATTTTATTTCACTGGTTGTTTCTCTTATTCCTCTATTATTACTTGTGAAATTCCAAGCTGTCTTGGCTGTAATGGGTTTAATTATTCTGCTGTAAAGCAAGTAATAAATATTATTTATGACAAGCAGTCATCTATTTAAGAATATTTTGTTTATATCAGTTCACTGCAATGACATCAATATCTTATAACCCAGTTTTTAATAAAAAAAAAAAAAAAAAAAAAAAAGGGTGCCTCCGTAGCCAGGTGGGCAGGAGCAGCAGTGCCTAGCACACGCTTCTTGATTAGACTGGGGTTCAAGTCCATTACCACCGCATATCCCCAGAGCAATATGGCCTTAGTTGCTAATGCTCCAAAATAACTAACTAAGCGTTAATAAAAAAAAAATAATCAAAATCAGATTCCACATAATTAAGTTATGAAAATTGAGAGATATACCAGAATTATTTTTCTCTTTGCAGTGAGATAGTTTATTTCACTACATGGGGCACTGCATTGTAGCAGTGCCCCATGTGATGTAATCATTCATTAATTCTCTGTGAGTTTGTTATATATTCTAACAGTCTATAAATGGTATCTAAAATCATCCAAAAGCTACAAACATGTCTGAAACTAGTCAGATACAATTACCATATACACTATGAAAAGGACACAGAAAATAGTCTTTATAGTGGTGATATTAAAAGTTAAAATTATTTATGTAGGTGAATAGGTAAGAAACATCAATCTAGCACTTAACTTAATTTGAACCACAGTAATAGCAATTCATCTAAATTATTATTATCATTAACCATATGGTGCAAGGAAGTCTGAGGCTTTTGCTGCACCAGCCAAAACAGAAGTAGAAGGGACATGCTGACAGAATACTACTAGATTTAGAAAAGTAAGAGATCAGTTATGAAAATTATGGAGACAGCTTGGATTGAGGATCAAACCCTGGATGATGCAAATTTTATTCCAGGACTAGATAAATGTCCTGTTACTTCTTCAGGTCCACTGAGCAAAGAAAAAAATAGTCTAACAAACCTTACTCACCCTAGAAACACACTTGGAACATCCAACTAACCTTGAGGATCTAGTTGATAATGATAGACTGTTTTCGCCACCCAATACATCACTGCTACATCCAGTGAACTTGGCAGCAGTTAACAACATTCAAAGGTTGTTATTGTCACTGCATTATTACAAGCCAACTGAACACTGGCAGATGAAAAAAAAAAAATTAACCATCAGTATAAAATTATGGATATATACTTGTATTATCTCACAGGAATGCATCCTCTGTTTACATCAGTTATTTCCATAGCTACCAACTCTGTATTTACAATGGAGAATCCATACTTTTTTACTGAATTTTACCCTTCTCACTATTGTAATAATATTAGTCATAAAGAGGTTCTCCATCTTTTCCTTTTTCACAAAAATAAATAAAACTATTTTAAAGTAGTTTTTTTATTTTTTTTTTTATTTTGCACCTGCTTATTTTCATTAATAATTTGGCCATGAGGCATGCTATGGTAGTCTACATTGCAAAATAGAAATGCATGATGATAATTTGGTTATTTGGTTTTTAGGAGCATTAGCAACTAAGGCCATATTGCTCCGGGGATATGCAGTGGTCATTCCCTGACCTTTCTGCATCCTCCGTATTTGGTGGTCACGGGCTCGAACCCTGGTCTAATCAAGAAGTGTGTGCTACACACTGCTGTTCCTGCCCACCTGGTTACGGAGGCACCTGAAGAAATATGATATAGAATTTCAAAACAGATAGATGCAAGGTTTTCCATATATTGTAAAATATGAAAAAGATAACACGTTTGTCTTGTATACTGTATGTAGATGTGATATTTCAATTCTAAGTGACAGGAAATACAATTTAATCCGACAGTTACAAATAAATAAACATAATGACAGAATGCAGTATATAGAAAGCAATCAAAAATAGATGTTGCATTTCATGGTGATGATGTAATACATGCTCAATGCTTACTTGCTTTATTCACAGAACATAATCTTCTTCCTCTGAGTTGTGCTAATCATTCAAGTTGTTCAAAAATGTTTCCCGATAGAAAAATAGCAAAAAAACATGGCTGGTTATAGAAGAACAAAAGCAACAGGTATTGTTAGTGAACCTGCACAGATGGGGAAAGAAAAGGTACTGACAGCCTTGAAAAAAATGGGCCCTTTTCAATTCGCTACAGATGGCAGTAATCAAAGTGATTTCAAACTATATTGTATTGTATTGTGGTAACATTTTTGTAATTAAAAAAAATAATAAAATAAATTTCAAATTGAAAGCAGCTTGCTCTCAATGCCACCATTGGTAGGGAAACTGCAAAGTACAACGTGGAACATCTGGATAACCTGAAAGTATGTGTGGGGTTCTCCTTCAGAAAAAAAAAAAAAATGTTTGGTACCAAAGTGTTGATAATATGCCTGTTTATGATAGCCTAAAACTGGAGTACAAATGTATACGTATTAAAAGATGAGATTGAACCCTTGGTGGTAATAGGCTATCCATGTTATCATACTCATTTGTGTGCTGAGAAGGGAGCTACATGCTATCCTGTGAAAGGGGATGAAAATTTGGTGGACAATGCTAGAAGGAAATGCTAAAACAAAATAGATTTAAATAATTTCAACTAGTGCATGCTACTGAAGTAAAAATGATTCTGAAGCATGCATGTACACATTGGCTGCCTTTAGTTAAATGTATAACTAGCCTGGTAGAACAGTGGCAACGTCTGACAGGTCTCTTTAAAAAAGAGATAGAAATGATGAGAAAAGCAATATAAGAACTTTTTTAGAGTTACCAAATTTGAAAAGTACAACAAGCAATCACTAGTGAGTGGCACTAAATCGTGTTCAAATCCAGTTAGTGATCCAAAAGTTCTGGAAGAAGACAAATTGATGAACTCAAGGAAAAAACATCCGAATTGCAAATTTCTGGTAAAAGCAATACTAAACAAGCTGATAATTACAAGCTTGTTATCCTCATTCGTGCAGAAAGTATATAAACAGAAATGGAAGATTTGAAGACTGTAGGTAAAATAAATGTGCACAACATTCTTCAATGTATCTAGGCATAATGACCTTGGTACATGGATGTGAGATACATTGCATTGAAGAGCTATGTTCAAATTTTCAAGCACTGGCATAACATTTAAAAGAAACAAGAAATTTGCTTTATTCAAGCCAGAAGAGAGAATTATAGGCATGTTATCCTCACTCATGCAGAACGTCTGTTTATATACTTTCTGCACGAATGAGGATAACAAGCTTGTAATTATCAGCTTGTTTAGTATTGCAGTAACTCCAATACAGTAACTCCAACCTATCACAAATCTCCACCATATAATAAAGTCTCTCTCTCTCTCTCTCTCTCTCTCTCAAACATCATGAGTTAAAAGGAAAAAAAAGGCATTTCCCACATCACTTGTTCATCAACTACCCGCTGGATGCAAATTTTCACACTTCTATCCTGCAACCATTCATCCTTAATTTAAATTTGTGTATGTTGAAAGAGTAAAGATGCCATCAGCATTTAGCTTACTCAATCAATTCATAGCCTTAAACACCTCACCAGATCTCCTGACAGGTGTCTAGTTTCCAGTCCCTGCAATTTGCAGAACTGAAGCCCTTTGGTTCCCCTCATTAATCCCATTGCTCTTCTCTGTGCCCATTCCAACAGATCCACATCCTTCCTAAAAATGAGGTTTCCGGAGCTGTTGCAGTACTCAAGATGTGGCCTAACCATTGCCTTGTACGGGATAATCAAGCTCCTTGTTCCTGTATATCATTGATAAAACCCCACAAGCTGTCCTGGTAGACTGTCTGCACTGCTCAAGGAATTTCATGTCCAACTGCACAATCATCCTGAGTGTGGGCAGTTAATCCCAAAATAGCATACCACACTATTCTAGGATTAACTCTGCCCACATATAGTACTTGGCATTTATCAATGTTAAACTTAAATTACCACTTCTCATCCATCTGCCTAATTTTTTTTAGATCTTGTTGTAGCAGTATACCCTGATTACTATCATTAGCCACCCTACCAACCTTTGTATAATTTGCAAACTTAGACATTAACCTGATATGCCTTCATTAATAAATATTTAAAACAACAATGGGCCCAGCATTGATACCATTGCTGAATGTGCAAATCTGTTCATTTCTTTCTCATTATTTATTAAAATTCATGAATTGTCTTGAGACATTTATTATTTTATCTTTTGAATGCATTTTGCTTTGTCCTCCATGATGGTAGGTTTTGCCACTTATCACGTTCAGAGAATTCTGGGTTCAAGTGCTGTCAGACTGGAGGAATTTCTAAAGGCTTCATCAATCAGGGATGTAATTGGCTGATCTGAAGTGGAGGGAATAAGGGTTCCATGATTTATTCTGGGTTTTCAGCCCACACAACCTGCACAATCACCCTGAGTGTGTGTGTGCAAATATTCACCTGTACAGATATAACACACGTGGCATAATACGATCTAAGTCGCTGGTTCACTCAAAATCCAACAACAACTATTTGTTGTGTATGATGTGACATAATTATGCTTTTGAGATTTGAGCTGTTAATTGCTCTTAGTCTGTAGTTAACAGTTATTTCTAAAATTGTTATAACTTCTCTAATTGTTTAGTTAATGTGTTAGTATCCTCACACTGAGGTGTTCAGTGCCTTTGAAAAAGTTTTTTTTTTTTTTTTTAAAGGCATCTATCATATTAAAAATGACAAAAATCTATTATAGACATAATTCTGCCTAACCAGAAATGTATTAAATGTGTATAAACACTTTTTTCTTTCTTTTTTTTTTTTTTGAAGAGAAATCAGAGAAAATCAACTATGGCGTTATACTTATAAATATTTAATATTGTAACCACTTACCAATTCGAAGTTGAAAGTGCTGGAAAGATTCTCTGTTTATCTGATCCAAGGCATTCATTAGTGCAATTGCAAATTCTACTAGTATTACAACATTATATTCACCTCGACTTTCATCCTAGAAAAGTGAGATTAAACTATCTACATTATGATTTGGAAAAAAAATAAAATAATTGCCATGAAACTTAATCTTAATAAAGATCTAAACTATCCTATAAAGTTTTAATGTAGTTAATTATATCACAAGGTTTGTAAATTTTCCAAATTATGTGCACCAAAATATATAATTTAGTAAAAAGTAGCATTTATATGTGAATGCCAGAGAAGGTAGACACTAGAATATTAGACCAAAAGAATTATGATTATACCTCTCAAATCATTGAGGGCCATGATCTCAATATATGCAATAATTAATTAACTACATGTTAATGACCTTGCCCTAAACCGTGTATTCACATTCAGAATTTCTTCCATAATATTGAGTAAAAAAAAAAAAAGTGGCAAGGTTAGATTGATTTGGCCTGGGAGCAAAGCATTTCTCAAGGTCAATTGATAGTTCTTGATTTCTAACATTCTTTAAATTTACTTTTATTAAAAGTAGTTCTTTCTCTTAAAAGGCTTAAGGAAAAAACCCGGAAAGGAAAATCAATTTTATGTTGTGCTTTTACATATTAGTTAATGCAGCCAGTAACCTGGCACAATAATAATGTACAGGGCCAAAAAAAGTTAAAATATCTTTTCACATCTTTTACACTAATAAAACCATTGTATACCCTAATTTGAACACCAAACAAAAGAAGAGAAAAAAAAAAAAAAAAAAAAATTTCCACAAGATATCCAATTCTTCCTGATACCATAGTCACCAGCTGCTGTCTCTAAGCAAGGTTATACCCTGAGTGTAGTACTACACAATTTGGAATGTTAATCTGAGATCAAAGCTATCCATACACAGTACCTTGCATTTATTAATGTTAAACTTCAATTGCCATTTCTCCTGATTTCTCTATGTCTTCTGCCAATGATTTCCTCTGCCAATAATTTACACACTTTGGTGTTTCAGTACTCTTAGTACAATTTTTAAAAGAATGGCCTCGCCCAGAACAATGGCCACAGAACTCATCTGACTGGCAATATTTGGTCACATGCCATGCACTTATAACATTGTGTTGGTACCAGCAGGTCACACACTCGGTGCAACCCCCAATCTATGAAAATTTGAGTCCGAGCCACCAGAAATCTCCAGATAGCTCTAGGAACTTCAATCACATAATTCAACCCAGAACCTCTGGCCTTATTTAGAGTCAATATGGCCACCTCAGTCAACACTTTATCTTTAGAAATCCCACAGTCTGTTAGATTCCTCTGCCATAATTCTTCGATGAAATGTTTCTTGGTAACGTTTGGGTCCACATCAAAAATCATTAGCTTCAGGATGTTCTGAAGGGCCCTCTCTACTTCCAGGTCCAGCTGTTGGAATTGTGTGCATTCAGAGATCTTGATATTATCCTTTTGTGATGCTGCCTCCACTGCAACTCTTCGGAAACAGTTAAAGAGATGCATTGGAAAGTTAAAAATTTGAAAATCGGAAACAGTTAAAGTTAAATTCGTTATTGTGTCAGACAGGGCTTAAATGCATCGGACACAGTTAAAGAGATGAATGAAGTACATGGTTATGAGTGTCTTGGTAGGATGGCCATATTCTGGTGTGACCGAACTTTCCAGTGTGAAGCGATTTGTCCATCAAGACAAAGCCGTATGGGGCCTGTGCCAGGCCCCATACGGCTAATATTGTACAGGCAGTAATCACTGCCAAAGGGTGCCGAGATTCTGCCACATCCCCCTTATTTACTGGACTTAGCCCCATGTGATTTCTTCCTGTTTCCAACATCTGAAGAAAACTCTGAAAGGCAAGCGTTTCGCATCTGACAATGCCACAACGGAAGCACTTTGCAGTCTTCAAAAATGACTTGCAAAAGCATTTAATGTGTGGGTACGATGGTGGTGAAAGTGTATAAAGTTCAAGGGATGCTTGTTGGGCCACAAGGATCTTGTGGCCCAACAATCCATTCATTAATTTATTTTTCCATGTATTTCTTTTTCCATTCCCTTCTGCTCATGCAGCCGTGGATAAGATTTGTCCAGATTATGCTAGAGCAGTAGACATTCTTTGAAGAAGAACAGGCTACGGAGACTGAAGCATTTTGCCATGTTGAGCGTTGGGGGCCCTCCGTGGGCATTTAATGGAACGATCAGATAACATTTTGGTTGTTGGCCCCAGAGGCCAACAACCAAAATGTTATGTTAATGAGGTGATACCCACCTTTTTGTTAAAGTTAAAATCGCTAAAATTGACTTTGTTGCTATTACTTTTCTGATGGGAAGTCAGACGAGTTTCCTAGATGGAGTGACCTACCTCCTCGTGGTGGGGGTGGTGGAGACGCTATCCCTGCAAGGCCAAAGGTTGTTTCTTCTATTTTCTTCTGTTGTTAATCAAAGTCGACTTGTTGCTGTTGATTAAAATTAACCAGACAAAATATAGAAACAGTCTTAGCATAAAAATAATGGTATGTGGGGTAGAAGCCCAGGAGGCCATTTATTCAATTTTGACAAATGACACCAGAATGTGGCCATCCTACCAAGATACCCATTAACCATTCACCTCTTTAACTGTTTCCAATGCATTTAAGCCCCATCTGACACAATAACGAATCACATATCGCTGTTCAATCTGTGTCTGACACAATACTTGCTTCTAAATGATCGTCAGTGAAGTGGCTTAAAAAAAAAAAAAAACATCTTTTCATGCAACACAGAGTCTGCGCCTCTAGCGGCAATTATGGAAAGTTCATGCGGTAAACATAAAATCATGCACCAGTTCACAAATTACATGATCACCCCTCATATATATCAAAATTATGATATAGCAGCAGTATCTCATTCTGTGAAAGTTTATTCGTGAGACTTCTAATATTGTGGTAACAGACTAATGTATAGAGAATTATCACAGTTTATAATTAATCTCTAAGAAGAGTAATAGTCATGGATGAAAGTTTTTGTCCTTGAAAGTTTTTTTTTTTGCAAGAAAAAAAAATGAAAAAAAATTAAATTGAAAAAATAAGGTTTTTTTTTTTTTTTCCTGCAAAAATTGGTCAGCTGACTGAAATGATCAATGAATTATCTGTCTTTAATGTGTTAGTAGAAATGGCTGCTGAAGACTAGAGGCCTTTGTTGTTGCATTAGCCTCATAAGAAATTCCATCACGTACCTTAGCATCATAAAAATAACACCAAATAATTTTAAAAATTAGTAAACACACAGTAAGAGCCTACAGCAAACCTTTAGATGCTACAAAAAGCTGAAAGGCATGTGAAGCTAAGCAAATACCTCATGAATTCTTGTTTGATGCAACATCTGATATTGATAAGATGTTCTGAGGGCAGCAATGTTTCAAATGACAGGAAAGATATAGCTTGGGATACAAACCTAAATAACTTCAAGGGGTGTGTCAGGGTAGTAAACTATAGAAGATTACATAGTCAACTGTCAATAAAATGGATGAATTTGAATTCCTGCTTAGGAAAACTAATGCTGATATAATAGGGCTAACAGCAACATTAACCTAATCATCACCAATTTCTGGGTGCAGCAATTGGTGATGATTAGGTAATTTAGGAAAGATCGAAGGATTGGAGCGGTCATGCTTCTTATCAAAAGCAGCCTGAGCACAAAAAGAACTTTTTCTGCAGCATGAGGGGTGAGAATATTCTTGACCTCATCATTACTAATGATTCAGATGACATCACAGGGCTTAAAGTACAGGAACCAATTTCGGGAAGTGATCATGCAATTGTCAGCTGAAAGATGAAGTAAGATGTTGCAGTATTTAAAGGTAAAGGCATGGGTTTTAACTTCAGAAGAGGGGACTTTTAACATTTTAAGGTCCTATATGGCATCTGAGAACTGGGCGGATTGCTGAGGGATGGTGAATACATTTGAATTAAGGAATACTTTTAAAACAAAAATCGCAGAAGCCATTAATACATAGATACCTTTAAGAAAAAATTGCCGGAGGATTCTGAAATGGATAACTGCAGAGCTGGCTGGCTGGTCAAATAGAGCAGAAAATGATAACATGGGACAGTTACAGAGTGATGAAAACTACTGAAGTCTACAACAGGTACAAATTGATCTGTAATAATACCACAGAGTCAGGGAGACCAAGATGTGTATGAGAAAGCATTGGTTTAGAGAGCAAAGAATGGAGACATGCAATCGTCATCTGGTTGTTGTTATTGTTGTTATTTGGGTTTTAGGAGCATTAGCAACTAAGGCCATATTGCTCCGGAGATATGCGGTGGTCATTCGCTGACCTTTCCACATCCTCCATATTTGGTGGGCACGGGCTCGAACCCCGGTCTAATCAAGAAGCGTGTGCTACACACTGCTGCTCCTGGCTAAGAGAGCAAAGAATGGAGACATGCAATCATCATCTTGTTGTTGTTATTATTTGGTTTTTAGGAACATTAGCAACTAAGGTCATATTGCTCCGGAGATATGTGGTGGTCATTCCCTGACCTTTCCGCATCTTCTGTATTTGGTGTGCACGGGCTCGAACCCCGGTCTAATCAAGAAGCGTGTGCTACGCACTGCTGCTCCTGGCTACAGAGGCACCTTCATCATCTGGAAGATGAAAGATTTTGCAGTAGTTAAAAGTAAAGGCATGGGTTTTAACTTCAGAAGAGAAGACTTTGGCAGTTGGTTAAGAGAGCAAAGAATGGAGACAAGGAATTTTTCATGTATGTGAATACAAGGAAGAAAAAAGTGAATCAGATCCGACCCTTGTCCACTGGATATGGAAAACACTTAGATAACTCAACTGATGTTGCAGATGAATGGAATAGGTACTTTGCATCAGTCTTTGCTGATGAAGGACCCTTCATGCTGAGAAGAGGCTGTGCGAGTGAGGCTGATACATATGAAATTAGTGATGTTGAAATTACAGATTGTTTATTGGAAAGGAAAACCTTTTGAGCAAGTAAGGCTCCTAGAGTTGATGGCATATACCCTGTCATTTTGAGGGAGTGTACTGAACAATTGAGGTTAATTATGAGAGAATCTTTGGACTCGGGGGGAGATATCTTTGAACTGTAGAAATGCCAATACATAAAAGCAGTTCTAAGAGTGAAGTTGGAAACTACAGACCGGTTAGTCTGATTTCAGTGGTAGAGAAAGTAATTAAGAGTACAATCCAAGGTCATTTAGATAAATATGTCATTCTGAAGGACAACATGGCTTTGTTAAGGGTAAATCGTGCTTAATTTAGTAGTCTATTTTGACACAGTTACTCATGATCTGGATTTGTGGAATAATTTCTACATAGTTTATTTGGATTTTAGCAAAGAATTTGATTCTGTCCCTCATAAGTGGTTACTGTATAAGCTTGAACAGGTTGGGATTACTGGTAAGATTCTAAGATGGACTGCTGGGTGGCTGCAGGCCAGAAGGCAGAGGGGTTGTGATTAATGGATATTCTTAACATTTGTGTAACATCAGGAGTGGGTTCCCTCAAGGATCAGTTCTTGGACCACTGTTGTTTCTCATTTTCATAAATGAAATAAACAAAGGGATTTGTTCTGTAGTTTGCAGATGACAAAGATTGGCAGAGTCGTTAATGATCAGTGCTTCTTCAGGATGACTTGAACAGGCTTCAAAGGTGGTCAGAGAAGTGGCAGCTGTGTTTTAATGCTGCTAAATATAAGGTCGTACACTTGGAGAATAGCACCCACAAATAAATTATACACTTGGTGGGGTTGAATTAAAAACAGTGGAGGAGGAAAGGGATCTGGGAGTTACAATACAGGCAGGTATGAAGTTTTCTGAACAGTGTAAACAGGCTGCCAGGAAAGCCCATGGTGGCTTTAGTAAGAGCTGCAAAATAACTGCCATTACCATTCATTAAACTACTCTACACTGATTTATCAAATGCTATCCTGGAGAGATAGAGAGGTCATAAGGCCACTTTATAAGTAAGACCACATTTGGAATACTTTGTTCAAGTATGGAGACCTCATCTGAAAAAGACAGAGCTTCTTGAAAGGACCTAAAGATGGGCAACTTGAATGGTGAGATCTGCAGAAGGATGACTATGTGAGGAAAGACTAATTATGTGGGCTACAGAGCTCAGCAACCCGGCACCTCAGAGGTAGCTTAAGTGAGGTTTATACGGCTCTGAGAGGGATTAGTAAAATGAATGAAGGTGGAATTCTCACTGTTCTAAGGAATTCCAGAACTATGAGTCATAAATTCAAATTACAAGGCTCAAGGTTTAGATTAGATTGTAGGAAGTTTTCTTTTAGCTAATGAGTTGTTGATAGCTGGAACAAGTTGCCCTTGCAAGTAGTTGAGGCTAACAATTTGAATAAATTCAAAGGTCAACTGAATAATTACCTGTGTGAGAAGAGAAGCATATAATTTGTGTTTCCTTATCTACTTGGTTGGGTTTGTTGTTTTTTTTTTTTTTTTTTCCAGTGCAGCAAAAGCTTGTGGCTTCTTTGCACTATATGGCAAATACTATTACTATATTACAGTAAAGCACTAGGCAGTTAAAATCATATAGGATGGGGGTGCCCCTCTAATGTTCAGTGCATACAGAACTAGCCTTGTGAAAGCTTCAGAATTTTTTTGATTTATAATGTTAAGTAACGAATTGGTTATAATGCAGATAAAATTAGTTCATGAGCTTTAACTGAAATTTTCATGTGTTAAAATAAATAAAAGTAAGAGGGGCTCCTTGTTTCCTGCCTTTCAGAGGCAGAAAGAAATCCTACCATAACTTAAATTTCCTTGTGGAAAAAAGAACAATAAATTACAATTAACAATTAAAATGGTTTTAAACAAATGGTGTGCCCCTCCCCCCTCAAGATATATTGTACCTTATAGTTTAGTGTGACCTATACCGTGAATTCCATTTTTCTTAAATATATTTGCTAAACAGATGGATTAATTGATGAACAAACAAAAATCAAAATATTATTTTATAAAAGCGTGCTGAAAAGGAGTTAGAAATGAATGAATTTTTACTTACTGCACATTCACCTTTACCAAGTTGAAGACCAGATGCTGCCATATAAGTGCTACCAATAGTTTTAATCTTTTCAATACAGCTGAATTTTGGTTTTAGTAAGAGCTGCAAAATAACTGCCATTACCATTCATTAAACTACTCTACACTGTTTTCTTTACTTCCACAAGATTATTCTACAAAATTATAAAAATATATTCTAGTCATAACAAAAAGTGGTAGGAGACAGATATATGGAAATAAGCAATCTTTATAAAGAATGAGATTTTTTTCTGATCTAGAATTATTAATAAATTCTCTGTAAATATACTCATTCTTGTTACTACATCATAAGTTAATAGCAGCAGAAGAAAATATCTATACATTTTATAGATTTAAGATTCTACAGATTTAAAACTACTAAAGGAGAGGGGCAAACAAATTAGTGTTACCTTGTCAAAGTCACAAATAATTTCATTCAATAATCTGAGACATTCAAGCCCTTGTTTATTAACATCATTTTCATCATAAAACTCATTATAGTTTGGAATAGAAGCAAACATCACAGCAATGCTGGTATAACTTTCATGATACAAGCCCTAATAATGAACAATAAATTTGGCCTGAGAATAGTTAAATCAAACATTGAAAAATAGTTTTCTTTATTATATTGAACAACGTTATTTAATTATAGCATTAGATAGTATGAATCAGAGCTGTAATACTCAATATGTTCTACGTTGATAATAATATTAGTAAATTAATAAGAGGAGTTTACCTCAATATAGTACGTAGAACACTTCCGTATGATACCCTCCAGAAATTAAAACGGAAAAAATGAAAAAAAATCGACAACTTACCGGTACATTAAAGTAAAATATAAATAATCAATTTAACACAATTCAAAATCAATTTAAAACAATTAAAATCAAATTAACACAATTAAAAGAATCTAACGAAAATATTCAAAACGATTTTCCTTCCTCAATTTAACACAATTCAAAATCAGGAAGGAAGAAAAATCGTTTTGAATATTTTCGTTAGATTCTTTTAATTGCGTTAATTTGAATTTTAATTGTTTTAAATTGATTTTGAATTGTGTTAAATTGATTATTTAATTATTTATATTTTACTTTAATGTACCAGTAAGTTGTCGATTTTTTTGTTTTTTCCGTTTTAATTTCTGGAGGGTATCATACGGAAGTGTTCTACATACTATATTGAGGTAAACTCCTCTTATTAATTTACTAATATTAATTATAGCATGTAAATTCATTGTCAAAACAAATGGGATATCTTATAAAATTTTACTTTCACATCTTACATCTAAAGAATATTTTGGTAAAACATAACTGAAATTCTGTTTAGGATGTCACCTACACAGACTGAAGTATTTCCTTTGTCTCTTAATAGCACTGCCAAACAAAAATAGTAGTTTTAGTTCTGATGCCAAATTGTTAAATTATCTAGTGAATGCACTTTCAGAAAGTATGGAAACAAATACCTCTAGAGAGAGAGTTCTGCAGCTGTTTAGTAGTATGACTAAAATATTTGAACCGAAAGAGTCCCTTCCATTACAATCATATCATATTTAATCAATAAAAATTTTCATACTAACCAACAGCCTTTTATAGTAACTGATTTTATCAGAGAAAGGACACATTCATAACCAACAGCAGCTCAGTCTTTGTGATGAAGTAATTTTCAGGAAGTTTCAGTCCTTTCTTATTTGTTTGAATAAAAGGTAATACTACAGCGACAAAGGAATTAATTCAATCCATAAAGAGTAACATTTAAACCTGTACATATCAATGCAATTTCTATTTTTGTTATGTTTATCAGCTATGTTATGGACTGATGAAGCTGTTAGCACAGCTTACCTCTGTTTGGCGATGGCTGAGGAAATGATCAGCAACATGTGCTGGAAGTATGTTTTGCAGGAGGATTCTGTTCATACCCCCCATGGTTTCCAGCTCATCTTGTTCAACACGAAGCTTATTTCTCCACAGAAACTCTGCTCTGCAGATGCACTCCATCTAACAAATATGAAAAAAAAAAAAAAGTAAACTAGAAAGGCACCTACAGCCAGTGAGTTATTTTAACAAGCTTTGTATGGAAATGATTCTATGAAAAAAGTTTCAACACTTGAAGTTATTTGAGTTTCAACAGATGTTATTGGCAATAAAACTGTATTGACTAGATTTAAAAAAGTGAAATTAAAAGGTTTTATTGTTGATATTATGAACAGAATCAGACCCTTCAGCACTCGTGCCAAAGGAGTTGCACATAAGATGATTTTATTTAATTATCCTAATAAGATATGAAATTCATAGAGAGAGGGTGCCTGAGTTTTAATTTAACATGAAGTTTCTTAATCTTGTATATGCTTTTATAAATAGACCTTTTGATATTAAAAATTTATTGCTGACACATAAGACAGATCAGAATGAATTTGCACTCTGATTTTGAAAAAAAAAATTGCCATTCCTTTACCTACAAGTTAGTACAGTTTAACATCACAGGCAAGCTGCTATTGGTACAAAACGTTTTGGGTAGGAATTCATGTCTGAAGTCATTTAGAGAGACAAAAAAAAATCTTTACATATCATATAGTATTAGTATGACAAAAGATGCAAGGAAGCAAGAGCACTGGTCAAAAAAAACAAAAAAAAAAAGCACCAGTACTCACATCATCTATCCATTCCCTCAAATAATTACACTTGGTCATCGACTTATGACCACAAAAAAAATAAATAATAAATCATAGTTACATGTATCACAAAAATAGTAAAAAATCCATTATTTAAACAATATAACAATTGGTTAATTTTAAACTAAACTAATTATAACATTAGGTATGTCATAGTACACTGCAAAAATTCAAAATGAATGTTTATGCAATCTTTAGAATCAGTCACGTTGGGATAATTATAAGTACCTCCCTAATCAGCAAGCCCCACCCCACTCCCCTAAAACATGCTACTTAAGTTAAAAATAAATTTTATATGTACAGTATTGCCTGGCAATATTTGTAGGCTATAAATTGTTTATGCGGTAAACTGCTAGCGATTAATTGCTGGCGATAAACTTTCCTAGACTCCTCTCTCACATACACTCAGTCGCTTTCAAGCATCTGTTGCGTGTGGTGTATTAATTAAAATTCTACTGAAATACTGTACCCATAAAATGTTTAGTAAAAGGAAAATGCCTTCATCTACATATACGCCAGCTAAGAAGTCAAGGAAAACTATTGATTTAGAGTGTAAAATGAAAGTTATCCAGCAGTATGAAGGCAGAAAGAAAGTGAATACGATAGCACGTGACTTGAAGTTATCACATTCCACGGTATCGATACTTAAGGACAAAGAAAGAATTTGGGAAGCTGTGAAAAGTTCTGCACTTATTAAGTCTACAATTTTAACCAAACAACGACAGGGACCCATCCATGAAATGGAGAAATTGTTGTTTATGTGGATGGAAGATTTAATACAAAAAAATACACCCACGAGCCTTCACATAGTGCAAGCGAAGGCTAGAAGTTTGTTTCAGAGTTTAAAATTACGTGCGAAAGATGATTTACGCACAAGATTTTCAGGCTAGCACTGGGTGGTTTAAGCGTTTTAAAAAAAGATTTGCTTTGCATAATGTACATGTCACAGGAGAAGCAGGAAGTGCAGATGAAAATGGAGCCAAAAAATTCGTTGATAGTTTTGACTCTTTAATCAAAAAGAAGGTTATCTACCGGAACAAATATTCAACACAGATGAAACTGGCTTGCAATGGAAACGCATGCCTAATCGTACATACATATACCAAGAAGCAAAATGGATGCCAGGATTCAAGGCGTTTAAGGATCGGTTAACTTTGTTGCTTGGTGGGAATGCCGCGGGTTTTAAGCTGAAGCCTTTTCTCATTTATCATTCAGAAAACCCTCATGCATTTAAGCACATCAACAAGCACACACACACTGCCCATTACTACTGTTCAAACCCTAAAGCTTGGATGACTCAAGCACTGTTCAAAGACTGGTTCATGAACTGCTTCATTCCCCAAGCTCGTGAATATTGTGCGGAGGAGGTATTACTTTCAAGATTTTATTGGTTATGGACAATGCCCCTGGCCACCCCCCTCAGTAATAACTGAGAGCAAAGTGGAAGAGAAACTGTTGAAGTTAAACGTAAGAAAAGCATCTGGGGTGGATGGGATCTATCCAGTTATATTAAAGGAGGCGGCAAAGCAACTAAGCAAACCCTTAGCCATAATTATGAGAGCATCCTTGGACTCAGGGGAGATTCCCATGGACTGGAGATGTGCAAATGTATCCCCAATTCACAAAGGGGGATCGAAGGGTGACACGAGTAATTACAGACCAGTTAGTTTAACTTCTGTTCCAGGTAAAAGAATGGAGTCGCTGGTTAAAGATGCATTGCAAGATCATCTAGACAAGACTGCAGCAATAATTCAGATACAGCATGGGTTTGTTAAGGGAAAGTCTTGTCTGACAAATCTGATAGGATATTATGATGTGGTTACAAAGGAACTGGATGCAAAAAATAATTTTGATATCATATATTTGGATTTCAGGAAAGCTTTTGATACTGTTGCGCATGGAAGGCTATTGTACAAATTGGAGCAGAATGGTATTAAGGGTAAGTTGCTACAATGGATAAAAGGACGGTTAAGTGGGAGAAGACAGAGGGTGGTAATCAATGGGTGCTGCTCTTCTTGGACTAATGTTATTAGTGGAGTCCCACAGGGTTCGGTGTTGGGTCCACTGTTGTTTTGTATATTTATCAATGATATTGATGAAGGTATATCAGGCTTAGTGTCGAAGTTTGCAGATGATACAAAGGTTGGCAGGGTTGTTAATGACAGTAATGGCAGTGTGCTACTGCAACAGGATCTAGATAATTTGGGCAGATGGGCTAAGAAGTGGCAACTGAAGTTTAACCTTGACAAATGCAAAGTACTGCATATGGGTAGAAGTAACCCCAGAGAAACGTACCAACTGTGTGGTACTACACTTAAGGTGGTAGAAAATGAAAAAGACCTGGGAGTAATTGTATTAGTATTAGTAACGGCCGCATGGTGCAAGAAAGCCTATGGCTTATGCTGCACCAGCCAAAAAAAAAAAAAAAAAAAAAATCCGAACAAAACAATGATAAAAACAAAAAAAAAAATAAATAAATAAATAACTAAATAATAATAATTAATAAATAAAAAAAATAATAATAAAATAAAAAATAAATAAAAAGGAAATTAAACCTATCATCCTATGCGCTTCCCTTACCCGAAAGTACTATCCAGATGACCTTTGAATTTCCCCAAACTGTCGGCCTCTACCACCCATGAAGGCAACTTATTCCAGTAATTTATAACTCGCTGGCTAAAATAGAACTTCCTGCAGTCCAATCTAAACATTTCCCCCCGTAACTTGAATTTATGTCCCCTAGTTCTAGCATCATTTATAATCTTGAAAATTTCGTCCTCATTCATTTTACTGATGCCTCTCAGAGCCTTAAACACCTCAATCAAATCTCCTCTAAGGTGTCTAGTTTCCAAACTCTGCAACCCGCATATTCGAAGTCTTTTCGAAGTTTCAAGAAGCTCGATGTCTTTCTTCAGGTGCGGTCTCCATACTTGAACACAGTATTCCAAGTGTGGTCTAACATAAGCCTTATATAATGGGATTATCACGTCCCTATCTCTACTTGCAAAAGTTCGATAGATCATCGATAGGACACCATGGGCCTTCCTTGCAACCTGTTTACAATGCTCAGAGAATTTCATGTCTGACCGTATCGTAACACCCAAGTCCCTTTCCTCCAGTACTGGGTTTAGTTGAACTCCACCAAGTGAATAAGTTTTTTTGGGATTACTGTTTCCCAGGTGTAATACCTTACACTTTGTTGGATTAAAGCACAGCTGCCATTTTTCTGACCATTCCTGAAGTCTATCTAGGTCTCTCTGAAGAAGCTCAGCTTGACAGTGATCATTAACTACTCTTCCAATTTTAACATCATCTGCAAATTTAGACATCACGCCCTCTATCCCTTCATCAATGTCGTTTATGAAAATTAAAAACAACAGTGGTCCTAATACTGATCCTTGGGGAACCCCACTTCTTACATCAACCCAATCTGAGGAATAGCCATTTATCACAACCCTCTGCCTCCTGCCCTGAAGCCATCCTTCTATCCATCTAAGGATTTTCCCAGTGATTCCAACCTGTTCCAGCTTATAAAGCAACCGCTCATGTGGGACTGAGTCAAAAGCTTTGCTGAAATCTAAATAAACAATGTCGAAATTATTCCCTAAATCCAGCTCGTGAGTGACCCTTTCGAAATAGCGAACCAGATTTGTTAAACATGATTTTCCCTTTACGAAACCATGCTGAGTATCCTTGAGAATTTCAATTCGATCCAAATGATCCTGAATTCCACCCTTGATCATTGCCTCCATGATTTTCCCTACTACTGAAGTCAGACTGACAGGTCGATAATTTCCAACTTCACTTTTAGAGCCACCCTTATGTATGGGAGATACATTTGCACTTTTCCAATCCAAGGGAATCTCCCCAGAGTCTAGTGATGCTCGCATAATTAGCCTCAATGGTTCAATGCACTCGCTTGCCGCCTCTCTTAAGATTATAGGGTATATTCCATCAACTCCAGGAGCTTTACTGGTCTGTAGGCTCGAAAGTTTTTTCATTAAATAATCTTGCGAAGGCAAGATTATTTAATGAAAAAACTTTCGCAGGCAGATATGAAGTTTTCTGAGCAATGCAGACAGGCTGCCAGGGCAGGTCATGGGGTTTTGTCAATGATATATAGGAATTTTGCCAGCAGGGAAAAGGAGGTGATTATCCCTCTGTATAAGGCAATGGTCAGGCCACGCCTTGAGTACTGCGTACAGGTCTGGAGGCCTCATTTTAGGAAGGATGTAGATTTACTTGAGCATGTACAGAGAAGGGCAACAAGATTGGTGAGGGGAATAAAGGGATCCTCTTATCAAGAGAGGCTTAAGTTCTGCAAATTGCAGTGGCTGGAGACTAGGCACCTGCGCAGTGATCTGATTGAGGTGTATAAGGCCTTGAATGGGTTCAGCACGCTGAATTCTGATGGGATCCTTCCACTTGTTCAGATTACGAACCTAAGGGGGCATAAATTCAAATTAAGAAAAGACAGATGTAGAATAGATGTGCGGAAATTTTCCTTTAGCCAGCGGGTGGTTAATTGCTGGAATAAACTTCCATCTGTCGTTGTGGACGTTGATAGGTTGAATAAATTTAAGGAGGAACTGGACAGGCATTTGGAGGGAATGGTGATTTTTTTTTTTTTTTTTTTTGGCTGATGCTGCATAAGCTCATACATTCTTTCTTGCATCACATGCCACTACTACTACTATTTAGTTTTCAGTCCATTTAGAATTCTAAGCACATCAGTCTCCTTGCATGTACCTAGTTCCCAGACTGAAGTATTTCATGATAAGTGTAATCTTCTGTGACCCTCACTAATCTTGTTGCTCTTCTTTGCACCCATTCCAACAGATATACATCCTGCCTAAAATGAAGCTTCCAGACTGTATGCAATATTCAAGATTCAGCCTAACTATTGCCTTTTACCAGAGTTTCCCAAAATGTGGGAGGCACATTTAGTTTTTTGGGTTGGCATGTGTTCTTTTCAAGAAACAATTTTTTTAATGAAATATCGACAAACCATCCCGCTAATCCAGGTATGAAGCATTTTTTTTTTATTTATTTCTATTATTCATATTTTATTTCTTTGAGATTAAATGTATTGAAGTATATATTAATTAATAAGAGTATGTATATTCATTGCTAAATTTGATATCAAATCTGTTTATTTGCATTTGTTCTGGAACTTGAGGGCATGTGAAATTTATGAAAAATTTTAAGGGGGTTTAAGGTATAAAAGTTTGGGAACCTCTGCCATATACAACTGGATAATCACTTTCTTTCCCCCTGCCGAAAAATTTCTGTATGTCATTGACAAAATCCCACAAGCCATTCTATCAGCCTGTTGACACTGCTCAGAGAAGTTCATGTCTTGGCTGCACAATTATCCCTAGATCTCTTCGTTCTCTACTACCTTGAGCATGGTATATCAGTTGGTACGCTATTCTGAGATTATTGCTACTCACATGTACCTTGCATTTATTAATGTCAAACATCAATTGACACTTCTCAGCCCATCTGCCTAATTTCTCTAAGTCTTGTAGCATACTTTGACTCCTGTCATTAACCATCCTACTAAGCAAACTTGGACCTTAAACTTGATGTACTTTCATCAATATTAATCCCAGGGGCTCACATCTGGTGAGTATGCACACCCAGGGTCCTGAGTCTATGTTTCTCTCTTTCTCTCTCTCTCTCTCTAACTTGTAAATTTTTTTTTTTAGTTGGTGCAGCATAAGCCTCAAGCTTCCTTGTGCTATATGGCTAGTAATAATAATAATAATAATAATATCATTAATAAATAATGAAAACAATAAACAATTAAAAGAGTAGTAATCATGAATATCCAAATCTGTCTTCTGCCACAGAATGTTCATTTATCTATAGCAGTAATGCTACAATGATAAAATTTGCTCTAATGCTACAATGATAAAATTTGTACAGCACTCCATGTGAGATAGTATCAAAAGCTCAAAAGTGAAATCTAATACTGTATATGGCACATACTTCATTTGTTACAGTGCCATAGTAGCTAATCAGATTTGCCAAACAAGATCTCTCTCCTTCACAAACTGTCTCCTTTGCCTTCCTGACTGTCAAAATGATCCTAAATCACTTCCTTGACCATTGACTCATTTTCCCTAAAACAGAAGTCAAGCTTACAGGTCTAATTATTCACTTCACCCTTTCTCCCACCCCCCATGAATAGGGGAGACCTTTGCTCATCTACAATCTATAGAGGCTGCCTCCTGAACTTAAGGATATTCCTGTAATTATGGCTAAAGGTTTGCTCATCTCTTTTTAGTATAGTTGGATAGCTTCTGTCAGCCCCAGGTGCCTTATTTATCTTTAGCCTCAAAAAATTTCTCTTCCCTCATACAATCATTTAGCTCCCAGTTATATCTTGGTACATCTCTGGTGTCCCTATCCCTAAAAACTCTTTCAGATATGAATGTAGGTGCAAAATGTTTATTCAGTAATCACTGCTATCAACAAAAATTTGAAACTTATTAACACTTTGCTGCTGGCCTTTTCGACGACGGTTTTGACCTGGGATCGAAAACCACAGGATTGAGTTCATCTGGATTGGAAAGGGCAGAAACATTTTTGGGCTTTCTTCTCACTATGATTGAATTAATCAGCTCCAGTGAAAGTTGCTTGACAAAAATATCCAGTTTTCCTTCTGTTAATAAAACTATAGTTAGTAATTTTTTAAAGGAGTTAAAATATGGAGAAATGTTCTATCTTGTATTATGTTTATCTTTTCCATACAGGAGAAGATAAACACTTTTGAAGTTCAGAAATGACTATACAGTAAAAAGTTCTAAAAGTATTGTGGCTTTCCCTCCAAGTGGATTAAAATCCAAAGCTACAAATATGCAGCTTTGGATTTTAATTTTAGTTTTTGGATGTTAAATTTAATTTTGGATTTTATTTTATTTTTTTTTTTTTTTTTCATTTTTATTAAATTAAATTTAATTTAATTTTGGATTTTAATTAAAATCCAAAGCCAAGCCTCGTATTCAGAAAGCAGCGAATGTGTTAATATCATGTTGAAAAGTTGAGTTTAACACATCTGAACTGATATTACCAATGCGACAACTGCAAGTATTTTTGAAACATCGTGATGGACGATATTTTTCAGATACAGTCATAGCCAAAGTGCTGAGGTTGGGTGAATGAGTATCCACTTGCAGTGAAGACCTTTGTTAATTACCTCATTATTTAATAAAACTATAGTTAGTAATTTTTTCAAGGAGTTAAAATATGGAGAAATGTTCTATCTTGTATTATGTTTATCTTTTCCATACAGGAGAAGATAAACACTTTTGAAGTTCAGAAATGACTATACAGTAAACCCCCGCTATTCGCGGGGGGTTCCGTTCCTGAGAAATGTCGCGAATACCGAAAACACGAATACTGAGTTATGGCTCCCATAGTAATAAAGGGGTTCCGTTCCAAAGTATGATACATAATAAAAACATATATATAATAAAAAATATAATAAAAACTAGTCTAAAATTTTGTCTATGTATGTATTATATGTACCTTTATAATATGACTATGTACATAGTGAAATGCAAGCATATGGCATCGAAATGAAAATAAGAAACAATTTAATATTAAATGTAATATTTATTAGAAATTTCAAACAAATCTTTCAAACCAGCGTCTTTGCTAGCTAAAAAATCTTATCCCGCCAGTGCTATCACCAGTTTCACTGAAGTGTTGATAAAGGAGTTTTGCCTTTTCACGAATGATGAGTGAACTTAATGGAATTTTATTTTGAGTTCCGTCTTCTATCCACAGATTTAAAGCTTTTTCCATTTTTTCTAATTTAACATCACGAGTTACAGAGCAAATTTTTGAAACAATTAGCACGTTTTCATGGACACTACGGCGGATTTTTATTTCCGATTTTTTTAGTGATCGTACCGTTGACTCATTGATTTTATAATGTTTTGCCACTGAGGAGACACTTTCACCATTATAAATTTTATCTAATAACTCAATTTTATTCGCTAATGTCATCACCTTCTTTGATATTTTCACATTTCTCTTGTTATTCGTAGCCATATTTTTGTAGGGGTTAGAAAGAACTTGTCCACAATAAAGTCACTTTGTTCCGTTAACACACTCGAAAAAGTCTGTTTTACGCCGCAAAATGGTAGATTTATCATTTTTGTAAGCATATCAATTTATAAATTGATAAATTTATTCAATTTATAAGCATATAAATTAAAAGCAAACGACGAAACCTTCCATTACAAGCGCATAACACATACTGAACAAGGATTTGCGAGAAAAATCCACGCTCGCGATTTGGTCACCCCTCTCCCCCACCCACTGAGCGCTGTTTTGACCGGGAAAGATAATTTTAGCCACGCCCATGTTTTTTTATGGCGGAAAATATTCACGGCGCTTTAAAATTCACATTTTTTTAGGTTTCATTTTATATTAAATCGGCGATCGTGAATACGCAAAACCACGAATACAGACACCGCGAATAGTGGGGGTTTACTGTACTTTGAAGAATGGAGTAATAGTGTTCACTAGTTATGAGCATCTCTACAGGCTTGCTGATAAAGGAAAGTTTACAGAAAAGCAGTCCACACAGTGATCTTGGTAGAGTGTAGAGGTGTTTCCTGGATGGCCAAAGAATTTCTGGAAGCTCTTAATTGATACTTGTGTATACAGTAAACCCCCGCTATTCGCGGTATCTGTATTCATTCGCGGTCACTGATTTAATATAAAATGAAACCTAAAAAAAATGTGACTTTTAAAGCGCCGTGAACATTTTCCGCCATAAAAATACATGGGCATGGCTAAAATTATCTTTCCCAGTCAAAATAGCGCTCAGTGGGTGGGGGGGGAGAGAGGGGGGACAAAATCGCAAGCGTGGATGTTTCTCGCTAATCCTTGTTCGGTATGTGTTATGCGCTTGTCATGGAAGGTTTCGTTGTTTGCTTTTAATTTATATGCTTATAAATTGAATAAACTTATCAATTTATAAATTGATTTACTTACAAAAATGATAAATCTACCGTTTTGCAGTGTAAAACAGACTTTTTCGAGTGTGTTAATGGAAGAAAGTGACTTTATTGTGGACAAGTTCTTTCTAACCTGTACAAAAATATGGCTACAAATAACAAGGGAAATGTGAAAAGATCAAAGAAGGTGATGACATTAGCGAATAAAATTTAGTTATTGGATAAATTTTTTAATGGTGAAAGTGTCTCCTCAGTGACAAAACATTATAAAAGCAATGAGTCAACGGTACGATCAATCAAAAAATCAGAAGAAAATATCTGCCGTAGTGTCCGTGAAAACGCGCTAATTGTTTCAAAAATTTGCTCTGTAACTTGTGATGTTAAATTTCGTGATGTTAAATTAGAAAAAATGGAAAAGGCTTTAAATCTGTGGATAGAAGACTGAACTCAAAATAAAATTCCGTTAAGTTCACTCATCATTCGTGAAAAGGCAAGTCCTTTATCAACACTTTAGCAAAACTGGTGATAACTCTGGCGGGATAAGTTTTTTAGTTAGCAAAGGCGCTGGTTTGAAATTTCTAATAAATATTACATTTAATATTAAATTGTTTCTTATTTTCATTTCAATGCCATATGCTTGCATTTCACTATGTACTGTCTATGTACATAGTCATATTATGAAGGTACATATAATACATACATAGACAAAATTTTAGACTAGTTTTTCTTATATACAGTATTTCATACTTTGGATCGGAACCCCTTTATTACTATGGGAGCCATAACTCAGTATTCGCGGCATTTCTCAGGAACGTAACCCCCGCGAATAGCGGGGGTTTACTGTATTCACAAAATCCTTTTAGTTAAAATTCACTTCAGCTCACAAAATGCTTCAATCAAATTTGGGATTAACCATACATGAGCAAGAAATTGCAATATAACGATCACTCAAGCAGGATTTGATGTCAAAAGCTAATGAATGCAGACAAACTTGTATAGACACTGCTGAAGAATGTTTCACAACACTCAATGAATTATCATTCTTGGCATATCTAATGCTTTAGACTTCAAGCATTATTGTTTCCATATGTAGTTTGCATTGTATACTCCTCTATTGACATAGTAACATTGATAACAACAATATGGTCTTTACATTTATGTCCTCGCATGGGTAGCACAGCAAAAGAACCCATGGCTTCGAATTTGGAAGTTATGTTTCTAATCATATTAGCAGAACTTAACCATTCGAAAGTTCATTGACTGATATTTCCACAACTCCTTAACACTTCAGCTTCATCTCTACTTTTGTTAAAAAAAAACTTCAAGAACAGTCTTTCAGTGACAAGTACATTCTTTTCTAGGTCCTTTCCAGCCAATATAATAATCAAGAAACTGTACTGATAATGTTTTACTAATGACATCACACTTCAATTGTCTTGAAGGTTTGGGTTACTAGCATTTATTTTCTAATTAGAAAAGCACTATCTGGTGAAGATAGTGCTTTTCTAATTTTTTAATTTAGAAAATTTTTCTAATTCATGCCAAAGAAATTACATCTGGTGGCAAAAATTTTATTTTTCCCAAAAAGCATTACCTGTTGTTTCACCAAGTGCTAAACGGCACACCTTGTACAGGGTGGCGCAAAATAAGCTGACCATTTTAAACAAATCATAACTTTTTTTAGTTCTTTTTAGGTTTGTAAATTTTTTTGTGTTTATCTTACAGGTAACCCTTGGAGAATTTAATTATGGAGAGGTACACAATTGCTCAGCGGACTAAAATAGTGAAATGCTCTTGGAAAACAAATCAGTCAGTAGTTCTAAAGCAATGCAGCATATAGACAATTTTATAACATTCGTGAGGCACCGAGTAGGAACCCAATTTACACTGCGGTTCAAAATTTTGAAGAAAGGGGAGCTGTTGCTGATGCCAGACACACTTGAAGACCTCATAGTGGTTGATCAATGGAAAAAATTTCATGTGTATGGGAGAGTGTTGCAGATCAACCCCAAATATAGACCAGAAGATGCTCTGCTCAACTGAAGATCTCTCGTCACTCGCTGCAGTGAATTTTGCGTAAGAACTTGCATCACTTTCTGTACAAGATTCAATTAGTCCAAGCCCTTCATCCTGAAGACAAGCAAGTGCGTCTGGAATACACCCATGCCTTCATAAACCTTGCAAAAAATGATGAGAAATTCATTTCAAATTTGATGATGTGTGACGAAGCACATTTTCAGTTAAATGGCTTTGTTAATAAAAAAAAACTGTTGATTTTGTGGCAGCGCAAACCCAAGAATAACTCACCAGAGACCACTGCATCCAGCTAAGGTAACGGTTTGGTGAGCCGTAACAGTCAAACGCATCATTGGACCTTATTTCTTCGAGGATGGTGTTCAGACAATCAATGGAGAGCACTATAGGACAATGGTTGAAAATTTTTTGATGCCACAGCTACCAGAAGACCACAATATGCGGTTCCAACAAGATGGCGCCACAGCTCACACTGCTCGAGCCACAATGGACCTCCTAAGGCAGCATTTTCCCAATCGCATTATTTCAAAAAATGGTGATGTGAGACGGCCACTGCACTCACTGGATCTTAACCTGGATAGGATCAACTGGCATACGGGCCACCCGATTCCTCAGTGGCAACTTACACGCAGTTCTCTTGCTGTGTCTTATTTATCCTCCTTCCTGGGTTCCCCTTTCACCTGATGGTGCTTATTGCTCCATTGATGACCTGGAGGATGCCTTCGCCTACATCCTCCATATTTTTAGCTATACCCTCCTTTCTTGCATACACTCTGTATTTCCCCAACTACCTTTTTTTTTTTTTTTTGTTTCCATCCAGGAAGCTCTGGTGACCCTGGCGGAGACAAGCAAGAGAATAATGAACAGCTTGGCTACTTCCTAGTGGTGTGTGCGGGCAACGTGGAGTCCCACCAGGGGCCCTGCAGCCAAATGCCAGGACACACAACAGAACCTAACGCAATATGTCATATACAACACACAACACTTTTCTGGCATTTACAGTAATACTGTATACCTTCACAGTGAACATATGGCATAGATGTGGGGAAACCACAGGTGGTGCCTGACCTTAATACTATGCACACTATGCACTCACTGGATTTGGCTACCCCAGACTTTTTTCTTTGGGGATATCTCAAGGATAAAGTGCATACCAATAACCCTCAAACCATAGAGGCCCTAAAAGAGAACATCTGGCATGAGATAGCTGCAATATCTCCTGAGAAATGCCATGGAAAATGCCATGAGAAGAGCACGTATTTGCAAGCAAGAAGGGGGTGGTCATTTGGCCGATATTATTTTTCACACATGATGTAAAAAATTTCCAAGAATAAAGCTTTCATTCACTGTTTAGATAGTTCATTTATTACATTTCGTTTTAAAGTTACAGAGAAAACAAACTGTTCAGCTTATTTTGCACCACCCTGTACTTTGAAAACTAGTTTTTTTTTTTTTTCCATAATGTCAAATAAATTTTATTACATAATCTATAAATAATATATAAATTACTTGTAATACAATCTATACATATTGTATAATATCTTAAAATATATAATCTTATCTATATATATTTTTACGAACTTCTCTACGCTTGTTTCACTTTTTTTTGGAAATTTACAGTAAGCTTTTCCTGAAACACTTACCTGCCTGTCTAAAACATTCAGAAGAACTGCAAAAACCAATAAGAATAATGTTGGGTGTAAGCAATGCAGTGATAACAATCTGAAAAAAAAAATAAATAAAAACATAAATACATCTATATATATATATAATTTGTATTAATATTAAATTTTCCCCCCTATATCTGATGACAGCTATACCATTTTCATTTTATTTTCATTTTGTTGTACTAATTTTACTTTACAGTTCCCCCACTTTATATTGGCTTGGCAATTCAGCTCATAATTTACTTAATTCATCATAACCTCTAGGATATTAACATTCTTTCATCTTTCACTAATCTACTACTCTTCTTTTTCTACTTTCCTCACCATTATAGTTACTGGCACCTTGTGTAACTTTCACAAGGTGCCAGAGTTATTTGATTAAAGGATGCAAGAGTTATTTGAATGTATACTTACTCAATTTAATTTAATATTAATACAAATTACATATACTCTTGCATCCTTTAATGCTGCTTTGCATTTTTAGGTGCATCTGTCATACCTAATTTATTAATCTTGCTTTCACTGAAACCATTTCATCTACTGTTTACCTCTTTTCTGGTGCCTCCGTAGCCAGGTGGGAAGGAGCAGCAGTGCGTAGCACACGCTTCTTGATTAGACCGGGGTTCGAGCCTGTCACCACCAAATATGGAGGATGCGGAAAGGTCAAGGAATGACCACCGCATATTCTCGGAGCAATATGGCCTTAGTTGCTAAGGCTCCTAAAAACAAAATAACAACAACAATAACCTCTTTTCTATGTGACTCTTTAAACTTTTCTTTTAAAGAATTACATTAAAAACATATATATATAGACAAATGTTTATTTTCAGTGTATTGGGTAGGGGTGCTGACCTGTTAATTGTAATTACCATGAAAAAAAATTGAGAATGCCAGCAAGGTAAAAGCTGATAACCTGAAATTAAATTAGATTAACATAAAAATAATAATGATAAAAAAAAAATAATTATCATTATTATTATTTTTATGTTAATCTAATTTAATTTTAGGTTATCAGCTTTTACCTTGCTGGCATTCTCAATTTTTTCCATGGAAATTACAATTAACAGGTCAGCACCCCTACCCAATACACTAAAAATAAACATTTATCTATATTTCATCATGGTTGCCAGGTATTTCTACTATAACTAGTAGTGCCCCGGATTCATAACCCAGTTTAATAATTTAATACTTTTTCTTGCTTGCTAAAAAGAATAGGATTTAATGTGATTAAATCCTATTCTTTTTATCAATATCACATGCACACACACACACACACACACTAAACCCTCGATTTAATGGACTAATAGGGGAGAAGGGGTGTCCGTTAATTCCGAAAGTCCGTTAAATCGAATGTTACCTGGCGGGCATTTTTTATTGTTCTTAATGTAAAAAAAAAAAAAAAGCTTTAATACAATATACAGTACTGTACAATATAAAATTATGTTGCAATTTGGCCTTTGATTTACAGATATCAGAAACAGTTTGTTTTTTTACGCCGTAAATTTCACAAATGCGTGCTATTGAGATGTTCTAATTTGTTAATTAGCTCTAATTTCTGTGCCACATTTAAGTTCACATGCTTTCTTTAACTCCTCTATCACTTGATGCCATTTTAAAATGTAAGGATTGTTAGTTAGTTAGTTATTTTGGTTTTTAGGAGCATTAGCAACTAAGGCCATATTGCTCCGGGAATATGCGGTTGTCATTTCCTGACCTTTCCGCATCCTCTGTATTTGGTGGTGATGGGCTCGAACCCCGATCTAATCAAGAAGCATGTGCTACGCACTGCTGCTCCTTCCCACCTGGCTACGGAGGCGGTAAGGATTGCAAAATTATTTAATAAATAAAGTCACAATTCAGAAATCACAGAAACACTCTGTATACAACCTGACTGCATGATAGCTTGAGGCAGACCGAAACCAAAATAAAGCGAGTCGATAGACCTGCAGTTTAATGTCCCAAGTCACATTCAGCTCGCAAGTCACCGCCTGCTCTTATCTGTTATCTGGGAAAACAGTTATTTGAACACATTTTCAGAAAGAATAAAAAAAAATTTCCTGACTACAATTTCCTGATGATTATAAAAATAAAAGTAGATAATTATCAAAACAATAATGAAAATAGGTAATTATTATTAATTTTTAATTAATAATAACACTGAAGTTTTGTATAACCTAAAAAAAATAATATGGTCGATATTAATATGTACATTACTGTATTATTATTTTTCCAGTCCGTTAAATCCAAAATCTGTTATATCAGGGTCCGTTAAATCGAGGGTTTACTGTACATATACACAGTCTATCCCTGACATATGTAAGAGATACGTTCCAGGACTTCTTACCTAAGTTGAGTTTTATGTAACTGGGGAATGGCTAATAAAATATTGCTACTATATCCCTGATATGCTAAAATTACAATAACCACATAATAGCCTCAGAAGAATGAAGAAAAATAGTAATATATATCATAACAATTAAAAATTTTATCTGGGGACAGAAGTGAAGTAGCCAGAGTGGCACATAAGAAAAGAAAACAATAAGAGAAGAAAAAACATGTTATTGTACTGTAAAAACTGATATTTTTTGTATGCCGTATAGGCTTTATAAGAGCTACTAAGGGAATCAAAACTAAGGCGTACATATTTAAGAAAACTGAACTCTCTCCAATCCAAAAAGAAAGGATGTAGAGACGAAAGGCTAGAGTGTATTTCTCCAAAGAAATAGCCGATGGGACACAGTCCACATGGCTTGAACGTTATGAGGTTTTCTCTGAAGTGCTTCAACGTAATTCACCTGTCTCAAACAAGTTTTCAAATATTTCTTCAGAATTTTCAGAAAGCAGAAAATGAAGTGTTACCTCTATAGTTATTTACCTAGATTCTAATTATGCTGCAGGTTATTATCCAACATAGTTTGTATGGGAATGAAAATAAAAACTTATACTTATTGTCCTTCATTCGACTTCACTCTAAAATTATACAGAAAGTATCTTTACGATTTTACCAAAAAAAATTATGTACAAAGGGAACTAGGAAAGTTTTGCAATACAGCTTTGTTTATTTAATTTTTTCAAAGTAATTTCCTCTACATTCAATACACCTCTCCATCCTCCGAAACCAATCGTTAAACCAGTTCTGCCAAGTTTCACTAGGGAGTAAAGCACACTCGTTGTCCCAAGCCCGTAGAAGGTCCTCATCACTGGAAAACCGCCTCCCTTTTAGCTTCATTTTCACATGCGGGAACAGTGCAAAGTCGCAGGGAGCAAGGTCTGGGCTGTAGGGAGGGTGCTCGAGAAGTTTCAGTCCTGTCGTGGTCAAATATTCGGTACAGGCTTTGGCGCGGTGAGCTGCAGCATTATCGTGATGGAGGTACCAGGTGTCCATTCTTGACTTTGGCCGCAGGTTCTTCATAGATCCAATGACTTTAGGCAGGCATTGTTCAGTATACCACTTAGCTGTGACTGTCTTCTGTGTGTCCAAAACGACACGTTCCACAATTCCACTCGATTTGAAAAATACAGCTATCATTTTCTTCTTTACAGATCGGGATTTTCTGACAATTATGCGTGTGTTGTCATCATCAAAGACCCAAACTTTGTTTTGAGCCTTGGTCGGCAGATCGTAATAGTACAGCCAAGTCTCGTCACCTGTCACGATGTTGTTCACATACCGAGATTGTCCCTTATCAAACTTTTTTAACATCTCCCGGCACCAAGTCACACGTCGTGTCATCTGCTCTTCAGTCAGTTGATGCGGCACCCAGAGAGAACAAAGTTTCTTCACGTGCAAATGATCTTGCAGAATCGAACGAATTGCTGGTGCATTTAGGCCCAAAGTATCCTCTATCTGTTGGTAGGTCACTCGCCTATTTTCGTCAAGCATTTTCCTCACAGCAGTAACGTTTTCCTCCGTAACTGACGTTCGTGGCCTTCCCGGCCTCTCAGAATCCTCCAGAGTGAAATTTCCCCTTTGGAATTCTCTATACCACCTGAATATCGTTGTACGATGTGGACAATCATCATCTAGTGCAAGAGTCATTTCTTCTAAGCACTGGTCTATGGTTAAACCATGCACGAAATTATACCGCAAAACTGTCCTTATCTCATTTCGTGACCACGATGCAATTTCAAGCACTTTACACTCTCACTACTAATGAATAACTGAGCCCATCGACTTGGCGCGGTGGCTACTATGCACGTATGAACATGTCTCAACATGCAGCAACAAGCAGCTTCCTGTGATTCATTGTTGCGTCATATTGCAAAACTTTCCTAGTACCCTTTGTATGTAACTCGGGCTTATGTAAGTCGGGGACTAACTGTATAGTATTAGTAATGACAAAATGCTACAAGGAACAAAGCTTATATGTCAGCCAAAAAAAAAAAAAAATCCCTACTTCATTTGCCCATTCCTTCTAATAATTTGTCCAATCCTTTGAATTTATTTAATTAGCTACTTCCACAACATCAGATGGAAGTTTATATTCCAATGACACAGGTCAGTAAGTACTTTTCACTGGAAAAAATGTGGACCAGACAGATCTATGCCCACTGATTCTAGTCTGATTTCAGTTTTCCTCTAGCACATGTAGTTTTTGCGATTAGACTGATTACATGAACATGATGAGACTGATTATACCACTCACATACTATTCAGTCAACTTACATGAATATAATAATTATTTATTTATTTATTATTATTGTTGTTGTTATACATTCATATTTATGCAATTGTGTGAATATATTACATCCTAGTTATTTCATAATTTAATTATTTCATTATAAATTATTTCAGGTAAGATCCAGTGAATTACTAAAAAATACTCTTAATGCCTTGAAAGTGTAAAGTATCACCCCAACAAATTCTGATATGCATGTGCAGCTCTTTCATAACTAAATCACAACAGCATACAATCATAATGGATGTTTGGAAAATTTATTGGTTATATTTTGGCTGTCCTCTAGGTGACCAGAATAAGGTGTGAGCACAATGTGTTATTTGTTCCATTTGTTCGAATGCTTTACTTGACTAGTTGAACAAAAGGAAAAAGTCCATGCTGTTTGCCATACCCATCTTTTAGCATTGTGACCTTTTGTAATGCAAATGAAACTGGATTCTCAGCAAATAAAAAGCACAAACTTGTTTACCCAAACCTGGATTCAGTGATGAAACTAATCCCTCATAATGACAGTATGCAAATTCCAGTACCTCCACAGCATTAACTACATTCTGTAGAAGAATAAAATGGAATGCACTGAAGGCATAATTGGCAAACTGAAGCACCAGAACAAATAGGTACACACATTTTTTAGTGTATATAAAATATAACAGAATAAAAACAATACAGAAAATGAACTAAATAAGAGTTCACTCATATTTACGTAGACAGTATTTGTAAATAAATTATGTAAGAATTTATTCCTCAGCACTAAATCCCAAGTGATGCATACTTGCAGAGACCAGAGGAGAAACACTGCCATAAAAACTTTTTTCAGTTGTCCTGGCTCCATATTTAGTATCCACTGCACTTGTACATACATCTACTACCCTGCTGGAGTGGAGTGTAATGTAGGGAGTATTTGAACAGGTATGAGCCCATTACGAAGTTTGTCATTGGAACTGAAGTACTATCAGAGGGGATGGTTGGTGGGGCATCAACACAGGTTCCAGATATGCTTCAATTGTGGTTCTCCTGGCATAAGTTTGTTTGGAAAGCCTTATAAAATGTATGTCATTGACCATTTCAGTTCTCTGTTTTGGTAGGAGATGGTGTTTATATGATGCCCATTTAGCAGCCAGTAATCGGCAGTAAATAGAATAGAACTCAGATAAGAAATTCCCACATACGTTTTCCCCTATAATAGGTTTCGTTTCTTAATTCCCAATTTCAACTCTATGTATTGTAATGTATTATTTTCTTGTGTAAGAAGTTTCCCGGGTAAAAAGCTTTCCTGCATAAAAAGTATGTGATAAAGAATACATGGTGTATTATTATAATGACATTGTCCCACTTAATGTTTTTTACATATAGAAATTCTTTATTTTTATATTAAAACAATATAAACATTTTGGCAATCAAACAAGTTAATGAATACCATCATTTTAGTTTGTAGTAAATCACCGAAGTAGGCAAAATAGCATCATTTTTTACATCTCATGTTGTGAATGCCTTCGCAACGAGTTGCCTTGATATTACACTACCTCCAATAAGCAACGCTTTGCCACTGGAGAAGACTAATGTTACTTATTCTCAGTGGATACTATCACCCGGAGGTGAGGTTTTGCCTATTCAAGAATCCACTGTCGAAGATAGTTCAGTGTCAGGGACACTCATTGTGAAGGCATTAACCTAGTTTCATTTCACCTAGTTCAGTGATTTACTACAAACTAAACTGAAACTGTGCACTAACTTGTTCAATTAATGAATTTTCTGTAGTCAGAGGCTTTCAGCACTAAAACCTTTTTAGTATAAACATTTTTATATAATGGAAGTGACATATTGCAATTGTTTTCATCTATATCCATAACTGGATATGTTGACCACATTAAGCGTTAGGTTCTGATGGTTGTGAACAGTTCTGAATTACTTAGTGGATTGTTGCTCTGTATTGTAACTGTGACCTTTTAAGATATGTTAAAACTCCTAAGGAACCCATTCTTCCAACTTGGTAATGAGTTTAATTAACAGAATGTTAAGCAATTAGAAATCCTCAGTTTAAAAATGTTTCCCATAGGCAGAGTAAAATATTTATAAATTCTGAAATAGTACTTAAAAATGATCTTTAACTTATGTATGTGTATCTTTTCATTTTTATTTGTGTAGTTAATATTTCATATCCTTAAGGTAATTTTCCCTTCTAAGAAGTTTTCCCTTGTAAGAGGTTCTAAACCTCCACTCCCTTGGGAATCATACTGTATATGATTCTTGTGGGGGGGGAGCAGTTCATGTTCAAATTTCAGTATATAGTATAAATGGAATACATCATGGTTTGAATGTACCATCCGGCTGTCCTTATGTCATAACTGCAGAGTGGCTGATGTATGGCTACAGCATATACCACTTATCTATTCCAAGAGCATTTCAATATGCAAATAAAATCTCATCTTGGGGTCAAAGATATCTCCAAAGTCCCTGTGTTCATTGGCACTTGAATTTGGGACAGAAGGAATTAGGGTTGGACCTGGGCAAGCACTGGTTTCAGGAAAAAGATCATCATTTATGATTTTGTGGGGTTGAGATAAAGCTAAAACTGCTCTAGATAGGTAGCTAGTGCAAAAGACATTACTATTGATACTGCAACAAACTCACCTTGAGCATCTCTGCAAAGCCAATCATCTATGTTCTGTTATGTTAGTTTGTGTGAATAGCAATGTGTTGTCTTGTGTGACTGGCCTTGTTGAATCCATAATTATGTGAAAAAGATGCTTATTGCAATGACATTATTTTCAGGTCTGATAGACATGTCATCTGTGGCTATCTCACAAGTGGGAGGCATGTGATCTCCATTTTAATTGTAATATCTACAGCCTAGATATTATAAGGACCTAGTATTTAGTATTAGTAGTAGCATTTGATGCACAAAAGCAAGCTTATAAAGCATAACCCTAAAAAAAAGGAAAACCCATCCAATATTACCTGCCAAGCCGCTCCAATAATTTCCATAGTTCTTTGAATTTATTCAAATTACCCATTTTACAACAACAGATGAAAATTTATCCAACAATCAACCGCTGGCTGAAGGCAGACCTCCACACATCTATTCCTGCAACTGTCCTTCCTCAATTTGAATATGTCTCCTTATGTGTGTAGTCTTAGCAAGAGGAAGAATGCCATCATCTTGAGCTTGCTCAATCCATTCAACGCCTTAAACGCCTCAATCAGATCTCCTCACAGGTGCCTAGTCTCTAGACACTGCAATTTGCAGAACTGAAGCATTTCTTGGCAAGACCATCTTTTAATTCCATTCACCAATCTCTTTTTCCTTCTCTGCACCTGTTCCAGCAGATCTAAAATGAGGCTCAGACTTGTATGCAGTACTCAAGATGCAGCCTAACCATTGTCTTGTATAATGAGATAATTACCTCCATATCCCAGACAGCAAAGTTCCTGTATATCATTGACAAAACCCCATGAGCTGTCCTGGCAGCCTGTCTGCATTGCTCAGAGAACTTCATATCTGACTGCACAATTACCCCCAGGTCTTTTTTGTTTTCCACTGCCCTGAGTGTAGTACCACATAGTTAGTACATTAATCTGGAATTACTGCTATCCATATGCAGTACCTTACATTTGTCAATGTTGAACTTCAACTGCCATTTCTCAGCCCATCTGCCTAATTTTTTTAGATCTTGTCGCAGTTCCATACCTTGATCATCAACCACTCTGCCAACCTTAGTATCATCTGCAAACTTAGGCATTAAACCTGCTTCATTAATATCATTAATAAATATAGAAAATGACAACAGGCTAAGCACTGAACCCTGGAGTACTCCACTAATAACCAGCACTCTTTTAAGGTACACCAACTGACATGACATGATATGTAGCTTTCAAAAGCTACTGATATGCATATTTTAAAATTTTAATATATTTTGCATGCTTTTAATTGATATATTATCTGTGTATTTTAATTTCAGTGTATACCGGATTTTATGACATAAGTACATGAATGAAGGAATTAAAAATGTATGCATTTAACATTACTCTAAGTTGAAATTAGATAGAACACAGTTTTCTTTCCAATTTGAATTCAGTATAGTATGGAATATGTATATACAATCGGACCCCCATATAACGAAATCAATTGTTAGCTTGAAAAAATTTGTTATACAGAAATTTCGATATAAAGGTATAAAGGAATATGACCTTTCAACAATGAAAAATATTTTAATTCAACTCAGAAATACAGCAAAATATGGGAAATAAATCAGAAATAAGTGAGAATGAAAAAAAATTTTGCATTTTAAAACAATTAATTTATTAATACTTGAGGCTGTCACAGACATTCTTGAGAGATGAGGGTATGCCAGACAAGCTAAACTTGCTACCTGGAAGTCTAAAACGCCAATGGAACTGATATTCGTATAACACTCAAGTCAACTGGACCCAATTTAGGCAAATTCTGGTCGGTCTGTGACAGCCAAATCCTCTGTTTGCACCTTCACGATGGTGGGATTGTTAGTAATCTTGGGTATAAACCCCATGCGCAAGCACAATGTGGGTGACTGCCCAGGGGTGAACCAGTGGAAGCAGGGGTCGAGATGTGGCACCCACACCATATGGAGGAATGCCACCCCTCTGTGTTACTAGGCAATACTAGGTTTTAGATGACTCATCAATCGGTGCAATACCACCACTTTGCTTATTGGAGGCTTGAAGTGGTGGAACCCATGTTTAGTCTCCAGAGCTAATTCCAGTTAACTCTTCCATCATACAGTATGACTGATGCCTTTTGAGATTAGGATGAACATCACGGCAAGATCCAAACTTCCTTACATTTCGAGGATACAGCCCTAAAACGGTGTTCGCAGGCCGGCCGCTAGTTAGTACAGTGGACCGAACCTATTGTTAACTCACTAGGAGGCTTCCGGATCAGCTAGGCACCTCCGTAGCCAGGTGGGCAGGAGCAGCAGTGCGTAGCACATGCTTCTTGATCAGACTGGGATTCGAGCCCATGACCACCAAATACGGAGTATGCGGATAGGTCAGGAAATGACCACCGCATATTATCAGAGCAATATGGCCTTAGTTGCTAACGCTCCTAAAAACCAAATAACAACAACATTCCAGATCAGCTAGTGTATAATCTTCCTACCTCTATTCTGCCAGATAGTGACTGGAGGGAGTCTGAGTAGTGTGTGTGTGCGTGGGGGGGGGAGGCATTGTCAAGGCCAAGTTATGTCAAGGATCTGGATTTATCCTTACCATGTGTATGCCATATCCCAAATTTCATTACTTCATATAGCATGTCCACCCACTTTTTTCTTACTATTGAATACACCATGAATTATAAAACTAATAGAGCTTATCTGCAAAAAGATCTAAACCTTCCAAACACTTCCTAGTTCATTTCACAAATACGCATGGTCTCAGTTCTAATCTCAATAATGTCCATTTCCACTTCCAATTTGCCAAACCCCATGTACTTTTTTTTGACAGAATCTCAGTTATTAGTTGATTCAACTACTGCTCATCTCAGCTGCCTGATTTGTACGATTCCTCTCAGTTGCATGATTCCTCAAAGGTGAAAGGAATCATACGGATCAGCTAGGCACGTGTCTGTTCCGATATTCCCTGTCAGAGACTTGGTAATTTGGAACCTTCTCTTTTCGATCTTCTCTGGCTTAAAATCTAACTCATTCTGTCAAATTCATCTGTTGTTGCTACCGTTCTCCCAACTCCAACTAATCACCTGGAGCTCTTTGACTTCCTCTCTTTGCAACTTGACTTTCTCCAGTCCAACTTTCCTAACAGTGAGGTAATTTTCCTTGGTGATTTTAATATTCACAACACTAGCTGGCTTCTGTTCTCTAGTCACACAGACCCAGCTGGTTGAGATGCTGAGGCTTTTGCAATTACCTCACATAGATTGTTCATTTATGTACCAGAATACAAGAAAATCGTAACCATACAGCCAACACGCTTGATCTTTTTCACACAAACAACCCTTCTAAGTACACGGTCGAAGTGAATGGTCCTTAAGGCACCTCAGATCACAACTTGGTGATTGTCTCTTCTCCAATGGAGCCTTTATCTCATGGCTATTCCCAACCCTGTGTTGTTTGGCATTACAAGAATGCAAAATGGGATGACCTGCGAGATTTCTTTTCTTTGGTCGGATTACTGTTTCAAAACTTCTGATGTCAATATTTGCTCAGATCATGTCAGTGAAATTATTCTTGTAGGAATGGAATCCTTTATTCCACACTCCACTTTAAAACCTAAACCTTTATCTAAACCTTGGTTTTCCAATAAATGTGCTAGGGCTGTTCAAGAGAAGAACGTTGCATATCGTAATTGGCTTGTTTCCAATTCTTCAGTTTCATTTTCTGTACACCAGAACTCGCAACAATTGTAAAGCAGCTATTAATCAGTCCAAACTACATTTTGAACAGGCTAAGAGTAGAAAACTTGCTTTTTGCCCTAATGGTAACCAAGCATTCTGGTTTCTTGCCAAAGCTATTGGCCGCAACTTTTGCCCATCTATGCTCCTACCTCTGTCAAAACCAGATGGTTCTATTGTCACTTCAGCTACGGCTAAAGCTGACCTGCTAGCATCCCATTTTTCTTCCAACTCATGTATTAATGAGCTTGGTAAAACACCTCCCAACACACTCCATTCAATGCCTCCTGTGGTCTTCCGTCAAAAGGATGTCAGAATGATTTTGACAAATCTTGATGCTCAGAAAGCACCAGGTCCTGATGGTATTTCTCCACTTGTTCTGAAAACCCATGCTCCTGAACTTACTCCTGTTCTTTGCTGCCTTTTTTCACTTTCTTATTCCAAAGGTGTTTTTCCTTCTGCTTGGAAATTTGCTTATATCCAGCCAGTTCCTAAAAAGGGTGACAAATCCCTCCCATCCAATTATCGACCCATTCCAATTACTTCTACTCTTTCTAAAGTAATGGAGAAATCAATTAACCGCCAACTTTTAAACTGCCTAGAATCCTTCAGTCTGATCAATGATTGCCAGTATGGATTCCGTCAGTGTCAATCCACTGGTGATAATCTGGCTTACGTTACCCATTTATGGACAAATTCAGTGAAACACAAGCAGTTGCTCTTGACATCTCAAAGGCTTTCGATCGTGTTTGGCATAAAGTCTTCTGAACCAGCTTCCATCTTATGGTTTGACAACTGTTTTTTGTAATTGGTTATCCAGTTTTCGTTTTCTCTTTGACCACTCACTGAGGGTCATGGTAGATGGCTCTCTGTCTTCTAACTTCTCCACTAATGCTGGTGTTCCCCAAGGTTCAGTTCTTTCCCCTACTCTTTTCCTCTTGTATATTAATGACCTTCTTCTATTGACTGGAAATCCTATCCATAGACGATGATAGCATACTGCATTTCACACTCCAGTTTGAGAAACCTTGCCCTGCTCAATCAGCTTCAACTTCTCGAATATCCATTACCAATTCTTTAAATGCCGATCTCCAAATAATTCTGCAGTGGGGCAAAGACAACTTAGTTGATTTCAATCCTTCTAAAACTCAGTCCTACCTTATATCTTGCAAAAAGGATTCTTCAGCTCCTATGCTTCAGCTCCTATGTTTAGTAACAGTTTGGTGACACTCCGATTTCTAGGCAAAAAATGATATATCTCTTTTGGGATTACCCTGACTTCTAATCTCTCTTGGCACAAGCATATTGCAAATATTGCTTCCTCTTCTTCTAAAAAACTTGGTTTTCTCTTTCGCTCTCGGCGTTACTTTTCTTCCAAACAGCTGTTCACTGTGTACAAATCGCAAATCCGCCCTACCGTGGAATATTGTTTCCGCATCTGGAGCGGTTCCCCCAAACTTCCCTCAGGCTTCTAGATTCCATTCAGAAGAGGGCAGTTAGGTTAATTAATGACTCATGTTAGCATTAGCATTAGTAGAGGCATTTGATGCAAGAAAGCAAGCTTATGCAGCATCAGCCAAAAAAAAAAAAAAAAAAAAACCCACTTCCACTTCACCCCTCTGTTCGTTCAAAATACCTATCCAGCTGAGCCTTAAACTTATTTAGGCTATCAACCTCCACCACAAGGGATGGAAGTCTGTTCCACCAACCAACCACCCGCTGGCTAAAGGCAAATTTCCGCACGTCTATCCTACATCTGTCTTTCCTCAATTTGAATTTATGCCTTCTCAGGTGATTTTTCTGAGCTAGAGGAAGAATCCCATCAGCATTCAGCATGCTTAAACCATTCAAGGCTTTATACACCTCTATCAGATCACCTGGCTGGTGCCTAGTCTCCAGACACTGTAATTTGCAAAACTTAAGCCTTTCTTCGTAAGAGCACCCCTTTGTTCCATTCACTAATCTTGTTGCCCTTCTCTGTACTCGTTCCAGCAGCTCTACATCCTTCTTGAAATGAGGCCTCCAGACCTGTATACAGTACTCTAGGTGTGGCCTGACCATCGCCTTATACAATGGAATAATCACCTCCTTATCCCTGCTGAAAAAATTCCTGTATATCATTGACAATACTCCATGAGCTACTCTTGCAGCCCGTCTGCACTGCTCAGAGAACTTCATATCTGCCTGCACAACCACCCCCAAGTCCCTTTCATTCTCTACCACTGTCAGTGTAGTACCACAGAGTTGATACGTTGCTCTGGGGTTGCTGTTTCCCATGTGTAGTACTTTACATTTATCAATGTTAAACTTCATTTGCCACCTCTCAGCCCATCTGCTCAACCTTTCCAGATCCTGTTGCAGCAGCATAGTGTCAGTAGTGTCCTTGACAACCCTGCCAACCTTTGTATCGTCTGCAAACTTGGACATTAAGCCCGATATACCATCATCAATATCATTTATAAATACAGAAAACAATAATGGACCCAACACTGAGCCCTGAGGGACTCCACTAATAACATCAGTCCACGATGAGCAGTGTCCATTGATTACCACTCTCTGTCTTCTCCCCCTCAACCACCCCTTTATCCATAGCAGCAATTTGCCTCCAATGTCACACTGCTCCAATTTGTGTAGCAGTCTTCCATGTGCAACAGTATCAAAAGCCTTTCTAAGATCCAAGTATATAATATCAAAGTTATTCCCTGCATCCAGTTCTTTTGTGACTGCATCATAGTATCCAATCAAGTTGGTCAGGCAAGACTTCCCCTTAACAAAACCATGCTGTGTCTGAGCTATAACTGAAGTCTTGTCTAAATGATCCTGCAGTGCTTCTTTAACCAGTGCCTCCATTAATTTTCCTGGAACAGAAGTTAAGCTCACAGGTCTATAATTACTTGTGTCAGCCTTTGATCCTCTTTTGTGAATTGGGGTCACATTTGCACATTTCCAGTCTATGGGTTCCTCCCCTGAGTCCAAGGAAGCTCTCATAATTATGGCTAAGGGTTTGCTTACTTCCTTTGCTGCCTCCTTTAATATAACTGGATAGATCCCATCCACCCCGGGTGCCTTTCTTGTGTTTATCTTCAACAGTTTCTCCTCCACTTTACTCCCAGTTATTTCAAGATTCTGTAGCTTACTGCTAGAGTTGAATACACCTCTGGCATTCCCCTCGCTGAATAACTCCTCATGTGTGAATGTCGATGCAAAATATTCATTTAGTTTGTTAGCTACCTGAGCAGGATCATCAACACTTGACCCATCAATATCAAGTGGACCAATCTGATTCATCCCCTTCCTTCTAGAGTTTACATAAGTAAAGAACTCTTTGCTGTTTTTCTTTGCATCCTTTGCCAAGGATTTCTCGTAATCTGCCTTCGCCTGCCTAACCTCCTTTGTAACTTGGTTGCATATCAACTTGTATCTATCATAGGCTTCTGTGTCGTGTGTTAATTTGTATGTATCCCATGCATTTTTCTTCTCTGCCATATGCCTCATTAGTTCATCTGACATCCATTTTGGCCTAAACCTTGAACAATATTTCTTAGTTGGTATGTAAAGCCTAGTAGCTTCCAAGATAAGTTCTTTGAATGCTTCCCATTTTGAATTTGCTGTTGGTAACATCATCAGTTGGTCCCACTGTATAGAATTTAAATACTGTCTCATCGTAGTCGCCTTTACGGAAGCAATAACCCTTCCCTTTACCCCTAATGGTAGTTACCTCTTTGAGTAAATCCCACTTCAGCACACTGTGATCACTGCCACCTAGTGGTTCATTTATCTGCAGATTCTTAATGCATGAAGAATCACTGCTGATAATCAAATCAAGAGTATTACTCCCTCTAGTTGCCTCCCGAACATGCTGATGTAGAAAACAATCATCCAATAAATCCACAAAAGTCCTGCTAGTGTGTGAGTAACCAGCCCCCAAATTCCAGTCAATATCTGGGAAATTAAAATCTCCCATTATAAGACACTCTGATTTACTGGCCCACTCTATTTCCCTGTACAGTTCCTTATTATACTCATCAGAGTCATTAGGCCTATAGCACACTCCTACTCTCAATTGTGATCTCCCAATGCTTATGTCACACCAAACTGACTCAACACTGCACTGTCCAGCGATGTCGACTGGCTTCACTTCCTTGGTTTTTATGTGTTTCTTAACTAATAACATAACCCCTCCTCCCTTCCTATCCTGTCTATCCTTTCTGTAGACGTTGTATTCCCCAAATTGCAGTTCTGCATCCCTTATATCTGTGTGACACCACGTCTCTGATATCCCAACAATATCTGCCTTCGATGTTTTGAGCAATACCTCAAATTCATCAAATTTATTTACTAAACTCCTAGCATTGGTGTACACGCAAGTATACCTGCACCTGTTTCTATTCTTAGCTACCCTAACACAACCCATGTGTTTACTTGTACCGCAATGGCTCCCAACAGTCTCTGAAATACCATGCATCTTGTTTTTCAGGCTTCTGCTCATTCTAATAGAAGCAGTGCAAGAATCTCTTTCACCTCTGCCAGTGGCTACTGTCAATCTATTGGTCTTTGTCTCCCCCCCAAGCTAGCAGTTTTCCGACCCACCTAACACTGCCTCGATAGCATCAGCAAATATTCTTGCACCCTTTCTATTTAAGTGTATCCCATCCCTGTAGAAGCAATCTCTCCTGTTAACAAGTACAGTCCAGGCTGAAAAAAATTCTACCCCTTGAGCCTTGCACAATCTTTCCAGGGCCGAATTGATCGACAAGGCTCTCATCATATACTCCCTCCTATCGTGTCTGGGCAGAATTGCAGACACTTTCATATTCAACCCTAATTCTCGGCTTTTGTTCAACAGTGACCTGTACTTGTTAAGTAATTCTGCCGGTCTCCTACTCTTAATATTATTAGTGCCAACGTGTACAACTATATCACCTTTTGTGCCCTTAAAAGATGATATTCGCTCTACAACGTCATCAACCTTTGCCCCTGGCAGACATACCCTGGTCCTGTTCCACCTATCTTTTTTACAAAGCATGTTCCCCGTTTCCCTGACAATAGAGTCACCAACAACTACTAGTTCCTTCGGGACCAGCGCATTCTGCCTTAGGGGTTGTCTCTGTGTCACGCGATGCCCAAGTGCAAGCTCTGGCGTTGATGTGGGCAGCTGAGAGCTTGATGGGGCCCCTCAATTTAGTTTCTTCGAGGGCATCCACCCTGTCCTTCAAGCTCTCATATAGGCCCACAAGAACGCCGAGTTGTTGCCTGATATCGATACACTCCTTGCATCGCGCACACACAAAGACATCCCCCTTGGCAGTATCATGTCCCGTACCCGATTGCTCTGCAAACATCAAGCAAACAGTGCATTTTATAAGGCTGTGAGTCAGAGGACAACTGCCCCCCTCAGTTCTGCTCTGAGCCACAGCGCTTCCATTAGCTTGAGCCTTTTGCTTTGCTGCTCTGGTCTGAGTCATGATTCTATTAATTTATTAATTAATTATGTTATGTTATTAATTATATTACGTTTGTAATCTAAGTCGTTATATGTATTTATTTAAACGTACAATTTAACTGCTAACGAAGTTCAACTAACGCTATCTAGTACGGTATATAATGTCTCACAGAGTCTCTCCACTCTGTCTCATAGATGTTCTGTTCCTGCTGCATGCCTTTTCTACAGATACTTCCATGGGCACTGTTCTTCTGAATTGGCTTCTATAATTCCTGCTCTCTTTCAAAACAGTCCAAACACATGCTGCTACCAGCTAACATCCATTAACTGTCCAACTTCAAACTCACAGAACCAACTTTTCATCTTCCTTGTTTATTCATTCAACTGCTGTTTTCTGGAACAATCTTCCTTCATATGTATTTCCTGAAAATTATAGTCTACAAAAGTTCAAGTCTAATGTCAACAAATATCTTCTTTCATCTTCTGAACCTCTAACCCAAGCATGGTACTAAGTACTATAGGTTCTAATACCTCTTGTGTTTGGGGTTCTAATTAAACAAAAAAAAAAAAAAATTAAGAAATGACTACTTACAATGATGTGCACAATATATTAGTACACTTTTAAGAATTATGTTGTAAAATATTTGGTTATTTTTTGTTGTACACTGTATTTTACTGTACATCGTTCATAAAAATGTTTGCATTCGTTTAAGCTCAAATATATTTCTGGCACATTTTCTTCACACTAAAGGCCTTGATACAAAGTTTCAAATGCTGCCAACATTTCATGTTTAGAAGGTTTAATGTTGAACTAACATTGAGGCCATTGATATGTTGATACATATCATTGCCCTCAGTTTTATACAACTCATCGCTGATATTCTCTTTAGTTCTTTGAATACTCTCCAAAATGTAAGAGTCCCTCAAATATTCAGCTACTATGACATCGCTATTAACTCCTAAAAATTATTCAAGAACAATTTCTCCACTGATCAAACTTCTCACTTGGAGTTCTACCCAAGATTGCTCAATGCCTTGTAGCAGTTCATCCCTCTCATTGCTGTTAATTGGCATTTTACCAAAACCTGCTTTTGCAAAACAATTCTTAATCGTTCTTTCCATCACATCTTTACTCCAAAATGCACATCCATAAATCTTTAACAGAATCTATAAGTTAGTTGGTTGGTTTCTATTCTCAACATAATTATTTTTTTCAGTATGCACCTTTGGTAGTGCATTTTCAAATTCTTGATAATGCCTTGGTCCATTGGCTGCAGTTTAGACAAGGTATTTGGAGGGAAGAAAACAAGCTTCACACTTGTAAGTTTCAAAATTACTGTGTGAAGGTGGTTAGGGCAGTTGTCGACAATCAAAGCAATTTTTATGTTTTCTTTCGTCATCTTTCTATTGAATTTTAAAATCCACTGTTCAAAAATTTCACTTGTCATCCAAGCTTTTTTGTTGTAGTCCAAATCTAACGACTTTACTCCTTTGAAATATCGGGGTTGTTTACTTTTGCATATTACCAAAAGCTTCAGTTTTTCATTACCCACCATTCCCAACATGCTCCATTCAATGCCTCCTGTGGTCTTCCGTCAAAAGGATATCAGAAGGATTTTTATGAATCTTGATGCTATGAAAGCACCCGGTCCTGATGGTATTTCTCCACTTGTTCTCAAAACCTGTGCTCCTGAACTTACTCCTATTCTTTTCTGCCTTTTTTCACTTTCTTATTCCAAAGATGTTTTTCCTTCTGCTTGGAAATTTGCTCATATCCAGCCAGTTCCTAAAAAGGGTGACAAATCCCTTCCATCCAATTATCGTCCCATTGCAATTACTTCTACTCTTTCTAAAGTAATGGAGAAATCAATTAACCGCCAACTCTTAAACTACCTAGAAACCTTCCGTCTGATCAACGATCGCCAGTATGGATTCCGTCAATGTCGATCCACTGGTGATATTCTGGCTTCTGTTACCTATTTATGGACTAATTCAATGGAAAGGTTCGGTGAAACACAAGTAGTTGCTCTTGACATCTCAAAGGCTTTTGATCGTGTTTGGCATAAAGGTCTTCTAAACAAGCTTCCATCTTATGGTTTGCCAACTGTTTTTAGTAATTGGTTATCCAGTTTTCTCTCTGATCGCTCACTGAGGGGGATGGTAGATGGCTCTCTGTCTTCTAACTTCTCCACTAATGCCGGTGTCCCCCAAGGTTCAGTTCTTTCCCCCACTCTTTTCCTCTTGTATATTAATGACCTTCTTCCATTGACTGGAAATCCTATCCATAGTTTTGCCGATGATAGCACATTGCATTCCACTTTCCATTTTGAGAAACCTTGTCCTGCTCAATCAGCTTCAACTTCTCAAAAATCTGCTACCAATTCCTTAAATGCTGATCTTCAGGTATCCCAGTGGGGCAAAGACAACTTAGTTGATTTCAACCCTTCTAAAACTCAGTCTTGTCTTATATCTTGCAAAAAGGATTCTTCTGCTCTTATGCTTATCTTTAGTGACACTCCGATTTTTAGGCAAAATGATATATCTCTTTTGGGGATTACCCTGACTTCTAATCTCTCTTGGCACATATTTTTGTGCCAATTACAAATATTGCTTTCTCTGCATCTAAAAACTTGGTTTTCTCTTTCGCTCTCGGCATTACTTTTCTTCCAAACAGCTGCTCACTCTGTATAAATCGCAAATCCGCCCTGCCATGGAATATTGTTCCCACATCTGGGGTGGTGCCCCCAAAACCTCTCTCAGGCTTCTTGATTCCATTCAGAAGAGGGCAGTTAGGTTAATTAATGATTCATCTCTAACAGAGTCTCTCCACTCGCTTTCTCATAGACGTACTGTTTCTGCTGCATGCCTCTTCTACAGATACTTCCATGAGTACTGTTCTTCTGAATTGGCTTCTATAATTCCCGCTCTCTCTCTTTCAAAACAGTCTGAACACGTGCCGCCACCAGCCAACATCCATTTACTGTCCAACTTCAAACCCACAGAACCAACTTTTCATCTTCCTCATTTATTCATTCAACTGCCGTTTTCTGGAACAACCTTTCTTCATACGTATTTCCTGAAAATTACAATCTACAGAAGTTCAAGTCCAATGTCAACAAATATCTTCTTTCGTCCTCTCAACCTCCCACCCAAGCACGGTACTAAGTACTATAGGTTCTAATACCTCTCGTGTTTGGGGTTCACATAAAAAAAAAAAAAAAAAAAAAAATTTGACCCAACCCAGACTACAATTCTCTCCTTACTATTTTTGCCACCTACACATTTATCACAATCCATTTATTTATCACCTTTAAAAGTCAGTGTCTTGTTCAGCAAACATTTAAAAAATAGACCTCTTTCATCAATGTTGAATATGTCTTTGGGTACAGCCTTCTTCAATTACAACCACACTTTCACCAGAAATAACTTTTTCGAGTAAGCCATGGCACTTTTTAAATTTGTCCAGCCAACCAGAACTGGCTTGAAAGGTTTTATGTCTGAGAAATTTCATCCATTTAAAAACGGCTTCATCTACATCTTCATACAGGCATAATTTCACATGCTTCCAACTGGGTCCCATTTCCTCAAACAGTTTGAGAATAGTAACATGGTTTTTCAAAATGGTTAATACACTACTGGTAGGGACACCAAATTTTAAAGCGATTTTTTTTTTTTTAACTCCTCGATCTATACTATTAAGCATTTCCACTGCACTCAAGGATTTCCTCTTAGACATTGTAAGGTTACCTGCACAGCCACTAAAACAAAACTGATTTAGGGACAACTTGTATCTACCATACAGAGACAGGTGAAATTTTGTGAAAGTGTGGATGACTCATTTCTGCGAAACAACAGATGAATTTCCAGGATAAAGGAAAATCACTCTCTCTCCTAATTCTCTGATAGAGTGCTTACAATAGAAAACAGGTTGACCAGAGCCAAAATCCGTGTTGGGAATATTCCTTAATCTTTGCCAATGACTGTGGACACATAGAAAGCAGTTGACCAGAGTGACTTCTTGGTACAGTAAATGCTTCACAGGCAACACTAAATTGTGGAATGCTCTTAAGAATTAAACCCTTTAGCTATTAAAAGCTAAAGTATTGAATTCTTAATTTTTTTTAGCTCTGAATTTGTGCTTTCTACAGCATAAGCTCTATTGCTTCAAGGCCAAAGGTGCAAACAATGCATACCCAGATCTCTCGAAATTAGTTCATGTGGAAACTATTTTCAATGTAATGATCAAGGGGGAAATCAAAAAAAGGTTGCTACATAGAAAAATTTGCTATATGGAAGTTCGTTAAAGAGAGGTCCGGCTGTATATTTTATTTTTAATGTATTGTAAATAGTTTTATTTTACTATCCTGTCTATTTGTTCAACATACTTGAGAATATTTCTCATGTTTGCTATTCCCAACCTCTGATGATTCTTCTATGAGATCACTCTATATGGTATAGATCCTACTTAAAATTTTAAATCATTCATTTTTCAATTATTTTGTGTGTTAATAGCATGTGAGTAAACTTATTTTCTTTTTTTTACTTAATATAGTTGATACATATCATATAAGCTTAATTAAATTTAAACTAATTTTTGATGTTAAAACTAAGATTCATAATAATTTTTGAAATCAATTTCAGTTTTAATTTCACTTTTAGCTATTTTTACAGTAATACACTGAAGAAGGGGTACATCTTGTGAAACATTTGTAATTCAATCCAGTTGTATATAAGATACATTAAGTTGGTTCACAGAAAATAACAGATTGCATGCCATTTAGAACTATTTTTATAATGAAAAATCATCTTAAAAAAAAAAAAAAACTATGAATTGATGCAAGTGTATATATACGAGAGTTTTTTTGTTTGTTTTTTTAACTTTTGGCAACATTAAAACTGACTGTGGTGCTTTTTGTGTTTCCAGTGTGAATTTTATTGTGAGGTAATTTCTTAATGAAATATTTAGTAAAAATATTTTCTGAAGGAAATGAAACTAAGTGCAAAATGCAGTTTACACACATGAATAGTGATAAGTATAACAAAGCATTTTACGATGTAATTTATCATTTAGTAAAAAAATTTTCTACTTAAATGACAGGAGTTATAAAGGATTCCAATGAAACAAATATATCAAGCTGTGATCTGAAAATGTTTACTTAACTCTTTGGTTTCCATAGATATTAAGCAACTGTCTATCTTGATAGAATAGAAGACCACCGTAAATGCAACCAGTTCCATAAATGTTACTGATACCCTCACTAAGTAATTGATACGGTGGAACATGGAAATTTCTATAATGGATAACACAGCAGGAAAAAAATGTTCCTGAAGAAAATGAAATAGGCAAAATGATTAAAGCACTAAGAATTCTTTTACACAAATATGAGGTTACTATAAATTAAGTTACCAAATGTAAATTTATTACAATGCAAAAATATATGCTTTATATAACTCAAAGTTAAGATGTCAAAGTACATCAAAGTTAAAATGAGAATGAGCATGCATCATGATTTCTACACTAAGAGCTGAAACTTTACTCTTTTGACACAAATTTTCTGTTTTCAGGGAGTACTGAGCTTGCTAAAACATTTTACAAGCTGTTAGTACACAACAGCCTCTTTTTTGTGTGTGTTGCTCTGGATGGTGCAGAAAACAAGGAAAATATGCTTAAGAATGGAAAAATAGAAGACAGGGCAGGACACTTACTTTTTAGAAAACTAGAGAGATGCAAGAGTTAAAGAAAATGTTTTTACAAGTCAGCCTAGCAGGCTGACCTGTAAAAAAAAAAAAAAAAAAAAAAAATTTTCTGTCCTATTTGATTTTCTGCTGATGAGCCCACAAACCACATGTTTTTTTGGGAGCCACCAAGTGGAACTTTAATTTATTGACTTTCCCAAACTTTTGATTTAAAATTAGTAGTGTAGTGTTTGTTTGAGATTTCCTGATTAATTTGGTGTATTTGTTCTGTACTTTAGCATTAGCATTAGTAGAGGCATTTGATGCAAGAAAGCAAGCTTATGCAGCATCAGCCAAAAAAAAAAAAAAAAACCCACTTCCACTTCACCCCTCTGTTCGTTCAAAATACCTGTCCAGCTGAGCCTTAAACTTATTTAGGCTATCAACCTCCACCACAAGGGATGGCAGTCTGTTCCACCAACCAACCAACCACCCGCTGGCTAAAGGCAAATTTCCGCACGTCTATCCTACATCTGTCTTTCCTCAATTTGAATTTATGCCCTCTCAGGTGATTTTTCTGAGCTAGAGGAAGAATCCCATCAGCATTGAGCATGCTTAAACCATTCAAGGCTTTATACACCTCTATCAGATCACCTCGCTGGTGCCTAGTCTCCAGACACTGTAATTTGCAAAACTTAAGCCTTTCTTCGTAAGAGCACCCCTTTGTTCCATTCACTAATCTTGTTGCCCTTCTCTGTACTCGTTCCAGCAGCTCTACATCCTTCTTGAAATGAGGCCTCCAGACCTGTATACAGTACTCTAGGTGTGGCCTGACCATTGCCTTATACAATGGAATAATCACCTCCTTATCCCTGCTGAAAAAATTCCTGTATATCATTGACAATACTCCATGAGCTACTCTTGCAGCCCATCTGCACTGCTCAGAGAACTTCATATCTGCCTACACAATCACCCCCAAGTCCCTTTCATTCTCTACCACTGTCAGTGTAGTACCACAGAGTTGATACGTTGCTCTGGGGTTGCTGTTTCACATGTGTAGTACTTTACATTTGTCAATGTTAAACTTCATTTGCCACCTCTCAGCCCATCTGCTCAACCTTTCCAGATCCTGTTGCAGCAGCATAGTGTCAGTAGTGTCCTTGGCAACCCTGCCAACCTTTGTATCATCTGCAAACTTGGACATTAAGCTTGATATACCATCATCAATATCATTTATAAATACAGAAAACAATAATGGACCCAACACTGAGCCCTGGGGGACTCCACTAATAACATTAGTCCACGATGAGCAGTGTCCATTGATTACCACTCTCTGTCTTCTCCCCCTCAACCACCCCTTTATCCATAGCAGCAATTTGCCTCCAATGTCACACTGCTCCAATTTGTGTAGCAGTCTTCCATGTGCAACAGTATCAAAAGCCTTTCTAAGATCCAAGTATATAATATCAAAGTTATTCCCTGCATCCAGTTCTTTTGTGACTGCATCATAGTATCCAATCAAGTTGGTCAGGCAAGACTTCCCCTTAACAAAACCATGCTGTGTCTGAGCTATAACTGAAGTCTTGTCTAAATGATCCTGCAGTGCTTCTTTAACCAGTGCCTCCATTAATTTTCCTGGAACAGAAGTTAAGCTCACAGGTCTATAATTACTTGTGTCAGCCTTTGATCCTCTTTTGTGAATTGGGGTCACATTTGCACATTTCCAGTCTATGGGTTCCTCCCCTGAGTCCAAGGAAGCTCTCATAATTATGGCTAAGGGTTTGCTTACTTCCTTTGCTGCCTCCTTTAATATAACTGGATAGATCCCATCCACCCCGGGTGCCTTTCTTGTGTTTATCTTCAACAGTTTCTCCTCCACTTTACTCCCAGTTATTTCAAGATTCTGTAGCTTACTGCTAGAGTTGAATACACCTCTGGCATTCCCCTTGCTGAATAACTCATCATGTGTGAACGTCGATGCAAAATATTAATTTAGTTTGTTAGCTACCTGAGCAGGATCATCAACAGTTGACCCATCAATATCAAGTGGACCAATCTGATTCATCCCCTTCCTTCTAGAGTTTACATAAGTAAAGAACTCTTTGCTGTTTTTCTTTGCATCCCTTGCCAAGGATTTCTCGTAATCTGCCTTCGCCTGCCTAACCTCCTTTGTAACTTGGTTGCATATCAACTTGTATCTATCATAGGCTTCTGTGTCATGTGTTAATTTGTAAGTATCCCATGCATTTTTCTTCTCTGCCATATGCCTCATTAGTTCGTCTGACATCCATTTTGGCCTAAACCTTGAACAATATTTCTTAGTTGGTATGTAAAGCCTAGTAGCTTCCAAGATAAGTTCTTTGAATGCTTCCCATTTTGAATTTGCTGTTGGTAACATCATCAGTTGGTCCCACTGTATAGAATTTAAATACTGTCTCATCGTAGTCGCCTTTACGGAAGCAATAACCCTTCCCTTTACCCCTAATGGTAGTTACCTCTTTGAGTAAATCCCACTTCAGCACACTGTGATCACTGCCACCTAGTGGTTCATTTATCTGCAGATTCTTAATGCATGAAGAATCACTGCTGATAATCAAATCAAGAGTATTACTCCCTCTAGTTGCCTCCCGAACATGCTGATGTAGAAAACAATCATCCAATAGATCCACAAAAGCCCTGCTAGTGTGTGAGTAACCAGCCCCCAAATTCCAGTCAATATCTGGGAAATTGAAATCTCCCATTATAAGACTCTCTGATTTACTGGCCTACTCTATTTCCCTGTACAGTTCCTTATTATACTCATCAGAGTCATTAGGCCTATAGCACACTCCTACTCTCAATTGTGATCTCCCAATGCTTATGTCACACCAAACTGACTCAACACTGCACTGTCCAGCGATGTCGACTGGCTTCACTTCCTTGGTTTTTATGTGTTTCTTAACTAATAGCATAACCCCCCCCCTTCCTATCCTGTCTATCCTTTCTGTAGACGTTGTACTCCCCAAATTGCAGTTCTGCATCCCTTATATCTGTGTGACACCACGTCTCTGATATCCCAACAATATCTGCCTTTGATGTTTTGAGCAATACCTCAAATTCATCAAACTTGGCCCTTATAATTGCTTAAAAAAACCAAAGTCAACTTCTGCCAGCATTGTGCTGTATCAATAGGAATGCTCGAATTTTGCTGTAATTATTCTAGTATTGAGATTTAGATACAGCAGATACTGAATGTTTCTTTGTAGCTGCGTAATTAGTATAAAAGGGGCTTATAATCTATAATTTATAGCACTACAACATGTTTGAATAACTTAACTTTATCATTTAGTCTGTAACGTACGACATCAATATTCGTAGATCTTTTAGTATCTGTGATTTGGCATAGATATAGTATCGCAAATAGGTCACTCGAGAGTTCGAATAAAATCACTTATGTTGGCAATAGATAGTTAAATCTATTACAACTACTTAGAATTTAAAAACACAAAATTATAGTGTAATACTCATACCTTAAACTTGATAGGATATACGGAATACATATAACATAAACTTGGTAGAAGATACGAAATACATATACAATATGTTGTTGTTATTTGGTTTTTAGGAGCATTAGCAACTAATGCCATATTGCTCCGGGAATATGCGGTGGTCATTCCCTGACCTTTCCACATCCTCCATATTTGGTGGAAACGGGCTCGAACCCTGGTCTAATCAAGAAGCGTGTGCTACGCACAGCTGCTCTTTCCCACCTGACTACGGAGGTGCCCATATACAATAAGCTCTATTTTGAAATATATATTCATGATATAAACTGCATAGCATTACCAGTGCATTGTGTTATTACTACATCAGGATGTAAGTTTAGTATAGTATTTTCATTATACTGAATTTGAACTGGAATCATGCATCAGACCAGAGCAGCAAAGCAAAAGGTAGTGGGAGAACTGAGAAGGGGGTAGTTGTCCTCTGAATCATAGCCTTATGAAATGTACTATTTGTTTGATGTTTATGGACTATCAGGAACAGGACATAATATTCCAAATGGGATGTCTGTGCGTGCTTGATGTGAAGAGTGTGAGGATGTTAGGCGCCAACTCAACGTTGTTATGGGCCTTTATGAGAGCTTGAAGACAGGGCGGATGCCATCAAAGAATTTAAGTTGGGGCCCATCAAGCTCTCAGCTGCCCATATCAACACCACAGCTTGAACTTGATCATCAGACAACATGGCTGCAATTCTCAAGGCAGAATGCACTAGTCCCACAGGAGCTAGTTATTATCGGTGACTCTATTGACAGGGAAATGGGAACTATATTGTGCAAAAAAGGATAGGTGGAATAGGACCAGGATAGGTCTGCCAGGGGCAAAAGTTGATGATGTAGAGCAGATATTATCTTTTAAAAACACAAAAGGTGATATTGTTTTACACGCTGGGATTAATAGGAGAGTTAACTTACTGTACAAGTACAGGTCAATGTCAAAAAAAACGTCACAAGTTAGGGTAAAATTTGAAAGTGTCTGCAATTCTGCCCAGACATGATAGGAATATATGATGAGAGACTTGTCAATCTATTCGGCCCTGGAGAGATTGTGCGAGGCTCCTTGGGTAGAATTTTTCTCAGTGTGGTCTATGCTTGTTAACAGGGATGGGATACACTTAAATAGAAATGTTGCAAGAATATATGCTGATGCTATCGAGGCAGTGTTAGGTCAGTCGGAAAACTGCTAGCTTGGGGGAATACACAGACTAATAGATTAACAGCAGTCGCACGCAGAGGTGAAAGCAATTCTTGCATTACTTCTATTGGAATGAGCAGCAGCTTGGAAAGCAAGGCACTGAGAATTTCAAGAATAGCTGGGAATCATCATGGAACAAGTAAATACGTGGGCTGTGTTAGGGTAACTAAGAGTAAGAACAGGTGACTGTACACCAATGCTAGGAGTATAGTAAATAAATTTGAAGAGCTGGTCAAGGCATCAAAGGCAGATATTGTTAGAATATAAGAGAAGTGGTGTCATACAGATATAAGGAATGCAGAATTTGAATGGAGTACAATGTGTACAGGAAGGATAGAAAAGTACAACAGGTTGTACTGTTAGTTAAGAAACACATAAAATCTAAGGCAGTGCATTCAGTTAACACGGGTAGCCAGTTTGGTGTGACATAAGCTGGAAAGGCAAATATGTAAATGAACTGTAAGGTTGACTTCTTTTCAGGGAGTCAGTGGTTAAAGAAATATTGTGGGATCATCTTGATAGAAATGGAGTTATACAGAAATTACAGTATGGGTTTGTTAAGGGTAGATCTTGTCTGACTTATCTGATTAGCAACTATAATGCAGTAACAAAGGAACTGCATGCAAAATATAATTGACTTCATACAATTAGATTTCAGTAAAGCTTTTGACACTGCTCTTCATGGACTGGTATTAGTGGGGTAGCCCAGGGCTCATTGTTGTTTTCTGTATTTATTAACGTTATTGATGAAGGCACATACAGTTCAATGTCCAAGTTTACTGACAATATAAAGGCTTAGTAGAATGGTTAATGACAGGACTGGCACCTCCGTAGCCAGGTGGGCAGGAGCAGCAGTGCGTAGCACATGCTTCTTGATTGAACCGGAGTTCGAGCCCATGACCCACCAAATACAGAGGATGTGGAAAGGTCAGGGAATGACCACCGCATATCCCCGGAGCAATATGGCCTTAGTTGCTAATGCTCCTAAAAACCAAATAACAACAACGACAGGACTCGGGGTAAGCTACTGCAAGAAGACCTAGAAAAATTAGGCAGTGAGCTGAAAAGTGGCAACTGAAGTTGAAGTTTAACATTGATAAATGAAAGGTATGTGCAGCAGTAATCCCAGAATTATATACTAATTAAACAGTACCACACTCAAGGTGGTAAAGAATGAAATATATTTAGAGGTAATTGTACAGTTCAACATGAAGTTTTCTGAGCAATGCTAAGCAGCTCATGAGGTTTTATCAATGATATACAGAAACGTTTCCAGCAGGGACAATGAAATGATTATCCCCTTGTATAAGGCAATGGTTAGGCCACATCTTGAGTACTGGATACAGTCTTGAAGCTGCATTTTAAGAAGAATGCAAATCTCTTGGAATGGGTGCTGAGAGGCACAATCAGATTAGTCATGCCCAGAAAAGGGTACCCTTACCACAAAACACCTCGGTTCTGCAATTTGCAGCACTTGGAAAGAAATTGAGCACCTGTGATGAGACCTAATGGAAGTGTTTAAGACTTTAAATGGATTGAGTAAACAATTAAATGGATTAGTGATCATACACTAACTCTTTCTCAGTCAATGCACATGAGGGGATATAAACTCAAACTGAAAAACGATCGCCGCAGGATAGATATGTAAACATTTGCTTTCCACCAAAGAGTAATTAATTGTTGGAACAACTATCATCTGATATTATGGAAGTGGATACTTTGAATAAATTTAAGGAAGAATTAGAAAAATTATAAGAAGGGAATTGATGGATAAGTCAGGTAGTGTGGTGGTTTTTTTTTTTTTTTTGGCTGATGCTGTACAAGTTTGCTTCCTTGCACCATTTTGGCACCACTTAGACTAATTTCTCTACTATTTCTTGTGTTATCTCAGTATTATTTAGCTCTCAATTATAACTAATATTGCCATTTTTTGTATTAGGGGGTGGGGATATATTTCTGATAACCCTACCCCTAAAATCTTCATACATGAATGTAGACACAAAATATTTATTCCATTTTTCAGCAACCTGAACAGGATCATCCACAGTTATGCTGTTCATATTTAATTGGAATAATGTGATTCAAACCTTTTCTTCTATTGTTAACTTAAGTAAAGAATTCTTTGCTAGTTTTCTTTTGTTTGATGACTGAAGATTTAATCAGCAAAGATTCATGTGCATAGATATACTTCAATATTTATAGATGCATTATTATAATAAAAAGGTTTCACCAAATAATTCAATTAAAGCAAATAATTAAGTTCTGTATTTCTTTTCTTTTTGAGTCATCTAAAAAGGTTTTGTGCCTTTTAGATGACTCAAAATTTGCTCTGTGCCCATTGTGTCAAATGTTGGATAATCCAGCCCTGGCTGATACGGAATGAAGACAGATGTAAACTTTCTTTGGTATGGGGAGAAAGAGTTGTATTTTTAAGTATAAAAAGAAAATTTCCCTGTTCCTTACTCTGAGCACTGCAAAAATATTCATTTATATATATATATATATTTATCATAAGAATATTTATTATACAGAAAAATGAAAAGAATACCTGGTGAATAAAATAACCAGCAGTCTGTGTGTTATTTAAACCAGTCATATTTGAAGATATAACATCTGTACTTTCATTTTGACTGCAGTATAGCTGTAATAAAAAAAAAAATGGATAAAATTATTTCTTGTGTAAAAATATCTTTATATTTTCCAAATTAGATACTGCATAATATTTACAAAAAAAAAAAAAAAAAAAAAAAAAATTTATTTATATGTACTGCAATTTGGAAATTACTACAATTTTTTTTTTCATCTCTTGCAAACTACCAACATTTAAAGTAAGGAAAGGTAAAATGGTGATGGGGGAAGAGATGTTTGGTCTGCTCAAGTTATGGGATGCACATATTGCAGTAGTATGCAATACAACTGAATTACTACATGTGAACTAATTTTGGTATTTTAGTATGATAAGTTTATCCAGTGGTGTATTTTCATTCCAAGTAAACAACTATAACACAAAAAAGATGAATCCCATCATACACACACTGAATAAGTGACATGGGAGTTTTGTATTTTTTTTTTTTTTTTTTTTTTTTGACTGATGCTGTATAAGCTTGCTTTCTTGCATCATCATTTTCCACTTGTAATGCTAATGTTATATTGAAGTGTTGTTCACAAAACTTGTCTTTAGGAAAACTGCCATTTCCTGATAGGAAGTTGCTTTGAGCTGTATAGTGCTCAACAGTACCAATCAACAATGCTTTTTTTCAGTCAAATGAGTCAGCAAGTGCTAATAACGTGAAGAATGTGGAAAGCTATTGGAAAACTTTTTTTTTTTAGAAATTAAATTGCTCATTCTAAAAAAGAATAGATTTGGATGGGTGCTAGATCGATACTACATATAGCAGAATTGAGCAATTTGAAAATCAACAGTATCAAAAACTTTTATTATAAATAATGTAAATACAGTATACATACAAGGTTCCATAATTTTAATGTAAACTTTCTTGCATTTTATTGAGCATATACTATGATAAAATTTTTGCATAATTTTTGAATTTAAAGCTTTAAATATAAATACAGTGCAACCTTGATATAATACACTTCATGTTGTGGTTTCAGACATACAGTGGGTATGACCATGTCCCCCAAAATGAATTATGAATAAAAATAATGCTCAAAGAGCTAGACATTTCATATTGGAAACTGGAAAAACAGAAGAATATATATATTCATACCTACCATACATCCTATTAATGTATTTCCAAGAGGAGAAATTAACTAAAGATTGGCTGTATATTTGCTTCGATATATTCAGTATTCAATTGCAGAGTAATTTTTGTAAACAACAGGACTCATCACTGTAGACACCCAGTTTCTCCCCTCAGCTAGAGATACAATATAAGAGTATATCAATGGAATGCTAATTATTGAATACAGCTACCATTCATCAAATGCATTACATTAGTCAGAAAGTAAATTTCTGTAAACGACAGCACATGACATCCTTTCTTTGACTAGAAGTTACAAACTTGGATAGCAAGAAGTGCTAAGGACTAAACTAGACAAAAATATACATGAACTGACAAGTGATTTATGGGGAAATTATATGACTTCACTTCAGCACTATAATGAGCTGGACAGTTTGGTTTTGATTTAGTTTTCTCAAAACTAAATCAAAATGGCAAATTCTAGGGCATCAGAAATAAGTACATGGCAAAATTAGTAAATCAGTAGGATTGAAGTAATGGCTACCAAAAGAAAAAATTACACAGTTGAAGAAAAGTTAAAGATTATTGAAAGAGTTAAGAATGCAGTATATTTCACAAGCATGGAATTCCAGAAGGAACGATCCATGGTTGGATGAAACAGGAAGAAAAATTGCATTTATTCTTTCGTAGACTGTAAAAGATGAAATAGGTCTCCAAAAAAAGAAAACTAGACTTTGTGAAAACAGCAATGTGAACCAATGCTTATACAAGTGGTTTCTACAGAAGTATAGTGAAAGAGTACCAATAAATGGGGTAATTTTGAAAGCACAAGCATTTAAATTTCATAAGTTACTTGGTGGAGACATGACATTTAAAACTTCTGAAGTGTGGATCTGGAGATAGAAGGCTCATGGAAGATACCAGGTTAGTCTTGTAGGCAAATCAGCATTTAGTGACATAATAGCAGCAGAAGCATTTCCTGAATTTCTGCACAGATGAACAGCACTGTACTATAAACTTCTTCCTGACAAGCCATTTGATAAAATGTAAGCCCATAACAGCATTGTGTATTAGTAAAATGTAAAGGGAATGATATAACCTTTAATGCTTTGTCTTTTAGTCTGTATACTCATAAAACATTAGTAAATAAATTATTTATTTACTAAGTAAAGTATACTTACGTTAAAAAAAAACTGGGGGAAAAAAATGGTGAAATTTTTTGGCTATAACATGCTTTGCTCATAACATGAGTATTAAAATTGTCTGACACCTGCATTATATTGAGGTTGCACCATATTTAGTACTTAACATTTAGCAACATTTACTATTGTTATATAGAAAATGTTTCCTTAAAACTAGCAAGAAGCACTGCTCACCAAGGAGTTAAAATTATTTACATTATATCTATGGATAAATTTCCTTCATTTAACATCAATTCACTTGGCACTCTGCTTTTATGGCCCCAATTAAGAGTGCTAAGCAGGGGGAGGGTACTGTACTGGTCATCCATGATATAGTAGTTTTTCCACATTTTTGAAGTCATTTGGATTCAAATTCCATTTACGACTGGAGAAATTTTTAAAGCCCTCTTAAATCGAGGCTGTAATTCTAGGTGGTAGGATGACTCTCATTAACTGCTGCAATACCACATTTTGCTTATTGGAGACCCAAAGTGGTGAAACTCATGTTTAGTCTCCAGAGCTTTGCTCTGGCACCCCCCCCATCATCTCCTTCAATCATGCAGTATGATTGATGTCTTTTGAGATTATGATAAACATCCTGGTGAGATCCAATCTTTCTTATAATTTGAGGTTATAGCTCTAAAACAGTGTTTGCAGGAGAGCCATTTGGTAGTTCTCTGGACAAATCTATCTAATGGTAACTCTCTAGGAGGCATCTGGATCAGCAAATGTATAATCACACTACCTCTATTCTGCCAGATAGTGACTGGAAGAAGTTAGAGTAGTGTGTATGCATGGGGGGGATATTGTTGAAGCTAAGTTATAGAAAGAAGTTGGATATATTCTTGCTGTGCATTGTGCGTGTGCCACATCCAAACGTTCCTTACTTCATAGAACGTGTCCCTCCCTCTACTTTTAATATATCTACTGAATACATCATGAATAGTCAAACTAATAGAACAAACTTATCTGAGAAAAGAACTAAACCTCAGAAACACTTCATTCATTTCATGAATATACATGATTTCAGTTCCAGTCTCGATGATGTCCATTTCCACTTAGCTTGGCAAGAAAGTCCCACTTACTTTTCTGACAGAATCCCAATTATCTGTTGCCTCAACCACTGCTCATCTCAGTTGTCCTAATTATTCACTGTACAATTCCCATTGCTTCCAATGTGGTACGTTTGCATATGTCCACTCTGATATTCCCTGCCAAAGACAATAATTTGGAATTTCCTCTTTTCAATCCTCTCTAGTTTAAAATCTCTCTACCCTATTCTGTTAAATTTATCTGTAGCCTCTATCATTCTCCCATCTCCAATAATCATTTGAAACTCTGACTTCCTTTCTGAAAAACTCAACTTTCTTAACAACAATTAATCTTCATTGATGATTTTAATATTCACAAGGTACTGCGCATATGGGTAGCAGTAATCCCAAAATTTCTTGCTACAATCAAGGTAGTAGCAAATGAAAAATACTTGGAGAGTTGTTGTTGTTGTTATTTGGTTTTTAGGAGCATTAGCAACTAAGGCCATATTGCTCCGGGGATATGTGGTGATCATTCCCTGACCTTTCCGCATCCTCCATATTTGGTGGCTCATGGGCTCTAACCCCGGTCTAATCAAGAAGCGTGTGCTACGCACTGCTGCTCCTGCCCACTTGGCTACAGAGGCGCCACTTGGAGAGTAAATTATTATCCCATTGAACAAGACAGTGGTTGGGCTGCATCTTGAGTACTGCACACAGGTCTGGAGGCCGCATTTTAGGAAGGTTGTAGATGGCTGAAAACAGGTGCAAAGAAAGGCAACAAAATTGGTTAAGGTAACGAAAGGGTTGTCTTACTAAGAAAGGCTTTAGTTCTGTAAATTCCAGCATCTGGAAACTAGGCACCTGCAAAGTGATCTGACTGAGGTGTTAAAAGCTTTGATTAGACTGAACAAGCTCAATGCTGATGACATTCTTCCTCATACTACACATGAGAAAGCATGAATTCAAATTGAGAAAGGATGGTTGCAGGACAGATGTGCAAATTTTTCTTTCAGCCAGTGGGTGGTTGATTTTTGGAATATATTTCCATCTGTTGTTGTGGAATTGAGGTAGTTTTAATAAATTCAAGGGAAAATTATTGGAGGAGATGAACAGGTGATGTGGGAAAGGTTTCCCCCCCTTGACAATACTTTATAAACTTTCTTTCTTGCATCATTTGCCACTACTGAGACTAACGTTGCATATCACAATTGTCTCGCATCTAATCTTCAAGTTCAGTTTATGCCTACACTAAAACTCTCAACAATCATTAAGCAGTTATTAATCAATGCAAACTAGACTGAACAGACTAAGAGTAGAAAACTTACTTCTTAGCAAAATTTAATTTCAAGGTTAAGGTCTGTATTTAAAAAAAAATCTTTTCTCCTGTTTTTTTCCCAATAAAAATTAAGAAATCTCCTGCTTTCCTAAAGGTTTGGCACCTATATATGTGTGCAAGATGGCAGATGCTTCCAATTATGCTCCATATCGTATAGATGGTTCAAGTAGCTAGCGTAAGGTACCCAGATATGATTTTACCATGCAGTTACATGAATAGATAATTAGGTTTCTCTATTGAATATCCATTTTTACGCTTCCTTCATTATATTCTAGAAGGAGAACTATATGACAATTCAGAAAATATAGTAATGCAAATATAATAAATCATAATACAGTCCATTCCGGTTATTTTGGACATCAGGACTAGTGCATTTTGGCCCGATTAAGCGGCTGCCCCAATTACCCGAAATGTCACGTAAATAGTTAAAAATACAACGTACCCCCCCCCTTTTTTTTTTCACAATTAGTTCACTGTACAATCAAATTCAATTACTATTTTTTTTTTATTATTATTATTTTTTTATCTTTTTTATTTTTTTATTTTATTATTATTTATTTATATTTTTTTTTAGGCCCTTGCCACTGAAATCTTAGGAAATTAGGTGGCAGGGCCTGCCAGAGTACTTACTTCTAATGCGATCCCTCTATGCCTGACCTGCCTCCTCGGGGCTAAGTGTGGGCAACGGGGGTCCCACTAGGGGCCCAACGACTAAAAGGTTGGAGGAACAACACAACATAAACCTTACACTTTTTAAAATCTCTGGCCCTCACAGTGTTCTGTGTTTCACAAACAGAGGACACAACACTGAGATGGGGGAAACCCCTGGGGCCGTTAGACAATGAACACTTTACACTTTGTACAATCAAATCACATTACGACGAACTCAACATGGTAAAGTACCGTTCACTATACGATGTACAGTAAGCGCCGGTCATTGTGATCATGTTTGTGAATTGAATTTAAATTTCATTAAACAGCAATTCTAATTAGCGAAAATAGGAGGAATATTAGCCACAGGCTATAAAAGCAAAATATATTAAGCACAAATTTACTCTTTATTACCTTACCAATTGAAAAATTAAATGATATGTGAAAATCGGAAGAATATACGTGATAATCGGAATAATTAATACGTACTGTAATAAGTACATACGAACTAGTTGACATTTCTGTTCACTGACATTTGTGGGTAGGGATTAAAATTTAAAACAGTAAAAAGATAAGCAATCAATAACAAAGAACACGGCACACACAAATTGCAAGTAACACAATACGTGCAAGTGAGAACCGAGTAACGAGTTACAAAGCTTTAAAAATACGAATAAAGAGATCTGAAAATTTATTTTTTTTATATGATTGAAGATTCCATAGAAGTGTAAAGACATTTTACCATAATAACCCACAGAATTCCAGCTGTCGGTATTATCGCAAATTCAGTAAGATCGAGTTTACGATTCGTTTATGATAGATTTCACTAACAGAAAAGCCCAATAAACGGGTGACTGCTAACTGTTTTATGGTTGTGACCTCCAGAATTTTGACCGAACCACGTGGTACTGTCGGAGACAATCATGGGGTAATCTCCAGTGCTGCAGTCTTCTGCCCCGATTAAACGGCATGCTGTCCCAATTAAGCGAAGTAAACCCTGGCTATTTTCTCGATTGATTTCTGTTTTTTAAGATATGCCCCAAATAAACGGTGGCCCAAATAACCGGAATCCACTGTACTTCAAATTAATAACAAAAAAAGGTACTTATCTATAATCATCCCACCAATAGTTATGATGTCACAACTAGTGGTGCAACCTTCATCACCATTAAACTTATGTATGAATTACAAAAAGTAAATATATATATATATAAATATAATGAATTTATTATGTTAATGAATATGTTATTAACATAATAAATATAAATAAATATACACTGGTTTATAAATGTTATTCACGAGAATAACAGACAAGTACCAGAAAAAGAACTCATAACAAAAGAGAAATTTTTAAAATTTATAAAAAAAACTCTTCTGTATATTCATATTTTGTTGTATTCATGTAACTGTTTACATTGAAAAAAAATTTAAAATAAGAACAGTGTTAGTCCATTTAGAGTCCTTATTAAAAACCTCTGTTCACATATTACTATTTTCTTTTTGATTTATATTTATCACAAGAAGCCTGTCAAACGTTTCCACTTGAGAAGTACCAAAAGAAAGTAAGATGCGAAATTGAATGGCAGGAGAGCTAAAAGACTTAACTGAACAAAAGAAAAAAAGCATGAGACAGTTACAGGCTAGTGCATGACATGGTTTCATACAATAACTGTAAGTAAATATGTAATAAAACCACTGCAGGGTAAGATGTGCAAAAGCAGATTATGAAAAATCACTGGAGAAAAGAGCTAAGAATGGGGAAAATTAATTCTACTCATATGAGTGCAAAAATGCAGAGTAAAATCATAGGTGCCTGTCAAGATCAAAGTAGAAAGAATAATTTACAATTTAACAATATGGCAGCCAAGTTGAAAAAGTATTTTGCAACTTTCTTTACTACTGAAATTACATTAAGTGCCAAGTGGAAATAATGAAACCAAAGTAGAACCACCATAAAATAAATTACATGATAGCAGAGGTTGGCCATCAAAATAGAAAAAAAATGTTTAAGTGGTCCAAAAGATCAGTTATTTCTTTAACATTACAGAAATTAACATGGTAACAGCATTCCCTCTTTTCTACATTTTATTTTATTATTTTTCTTTTTTGAAGGCAGATGCTACATTAGCTTGCCTCAATGCATCATCCTGGCATTTTAATGCTAATACTATTAACCCATGGCGTTGCAGCTGTGAAGGGCAATATTATTATTTCATATATATTTTAGATACAATAAGAATGATATCTGTGTCTCTCTAATATATGAATTGTAATACCATCTGTATTGATGGTATCACAATTCAGCTAATAACATATTCAACATTTTTTCATGCATGATCTAAGTAGAGAAGAATCACAGATATATACTTACCAAATTAATAAAAGGAGAAGAAAATGCTAATAGACTGGTAAGTAGAAAGAGCAGAAGATTCACATGATGATTGGTTGTAGTCAAGTACCCATATATCCCACTCTGATTATGAGAATTCTAATAGAAAAATGCCAATGATTAAATTGTAATAATAATAGTTGTTTTATTAGTTCTTGTTCTAGAAGTAATACAAATTAAAATAAATCTAACCATTATACAGTATATTTTAATTTAATTACAGCTGATTATATAGATCTTGGTTTCAACCAGAATACTTCAAACATGCCCTGCTGGACACCATTAACTCTTTTTAATTTGATTGAAGTTTCATATCACTTTTTTCCCACTTTATTAATTATTATTATTATAAAAACTTTTTCTCCTTTATGGGATTTTATTGCTGTTGGCCAAGGAACTCTCTTACTATTCTACAGGTGTTCAGGATTGCAGCTTTCTGGAGTTCCATGTAAGTGTTCTCTGGGAGGCCTATTGCTGCTAGGTTCTTATGGAGGCTCTTTGGCACTTTGCAGGTGGTTGACACAGTGATGGAAACAGTCATTACTTGATCCATATTGCCACATATCTTTGAATTCCTGTCTTACATCTGAGTACTTCCTAATCTTTTCCTCATATGTTTTCTCGAAGTTGCTGGTGTTAGGTACCACTATGTCAATCAGGTAAGTAGCCATTTCCTTCTTGTTGATGAGGGTTATGTCTGGTCTGTTGTGCGGGATCCTCTTGTCCGTTATTATGGCACGATCCCAGTATAGTTTGTGAGTAGAGGTCTCCAGTATGGCCTGAGGCTCGTACTTGTAATACAGTAAACTTTCTTTGATCAGCTGGTATTTTTGTGCTAGCTTCTGATGTATTATTCTGGCCACTTGGGTGTGTCTGAGTGTACTCCATCTGGATGACCACCCCGCATCCCATGGTGATGTGCTGGATTGTTTCTGGGGCCAGGTGGCATCATCGACAAGTGTCATCTGTTACTCCAGGGTCATTGGCAGAAACTATATTTCCTACAGTTCCTGGTGTTGATTACTTGGTTGTGGATAGTGAGCATGAATCCTTCATCTCAGGGAAGAGCCTTCTTTTCATGAGCCAAGTGTTAGAAGTCATCTTATGTAGTCTTGATGGATGTCATTATAGTGTCTGCCATAGAGTGTCTTCTTTGCCTATCTTTCTCTCTTTGTTTCTTCTGTCTGTGTGAGTGTGGTTTCCTTGTTGAGGTTGAGTGTTATGAGCCATTTGTCTATCTTTCTTATGGCTTGCTAGATTGGTGCTTGTTTTTCTGGAAGTAATCCCGTACATTCTAAATTGCCTTCTTCTCTTGTTCAACAAAGTTATTATTATTATTATAAAAAAATAAAAATAAATTTTTCTCCTGTATGTGATTTTTTACATCCTGTGACATTTACCAGTACCAAGTGCATGGAGTGGCTAGTTGTGTCCGGTTACTATTTATTGTTACTGTTGGTCAAGGAACTCTCTTACTATCCTACAGGATAGTAAGAGAGTGTTTGGGATCACCTGTAGGACAATAAGAATGTAAGTATTCTCTGGGAGGCCTATTGTTGCTAGTTTTCATGGAAGCCATTTGGCACCATGCCAGGGGTGCCAAAGAGCCTCCATAAGAACTAGCAACAATAGGCCTCCATGTCAATTGGTGACTCAATTGACACTATGATCAGGATGGCCATTACTCATTCCATATGCCACATATCTCTGACTTCCTGTCTTAGGTCTGAGTAATGGCAGTTGAAGTTTAACACTGACAAATGCAAGGTACTGCATATGGGTAGCAGTAATCCCAGAGTAACTTAACAACTGTATGGTACTACACTCAGGGTAGTGGAAAATGAAAAAGACCTGGGGGTAATTGTGCAGTCAGATATGAAATTCTCTGAGCAGTGAAGACATATTGCCAGAATAGCTCATGGAGTTTTATCAATGATCAATGATATACAGAAACTTTGCTAGCAGGGATTAGGAGGTGATTATCCCTTTGTACAAGGCCATATCTTGAGTATTGTATATAGGTCTGGAGGAATCACTTTGGGCAGGATATAGATCTGCTGGAACAGGTGCAGAGAAGGGCAACCAGATTGGTGAAGGGAACAAAAGGGTGCTGCTATCTAGAAAGGCTTCAGTTCTGCAAATTGCAGATTCTGGAGACTAGGCATCTGCAGAGTGACCTGACTGAGGTGTGTAAGGCCTTTGAATGGTTTTGAATGGCCTGAGGAGGCATAGATTCAAATTGAGGAAAGACAGTTGCAGAATAGCTGTGCAGAAGTTTGCCTTTAGACAGTGGGTAGGAACAGATTTCCATCTGCTGTTGTGGAAGTTGATAGCTTAAATAAATTTAAGGCTGAACTAGAGACATTTGGAGTGACCAGATGGATAAAATGGGAAGGGGTTTTTTTTTTTTTTTTTGGCTGATTCTGTATAAGCTTGCTTTCTTGCATCATATGCCTCAACTAATGCTAATCGGTACTTCAAATTCATCAAATTTGTTTAATATGCTGCTAGCATTAGTGTACATGCCCCTGTTCTTACTCTTAGTTCCCCTAACACAGCCCATGTATTTGCTTGTTTCATGACTTGGAAGTTTTTACGGCTCCAGCTAATAGAAATTTTTCTTAAATTTTTACCATTTTATTGACTTAATTGGCATATTACTTTATTTTCTAGAAGTAGCTTTATATTCCTAGTTACGATTGTGTAGTATCGATATGGAATAGCATTACTTATATCTTGAACTTGATAGCACAAGGTATAACATAAAACTAGATAGCATAATACATAGCCCTGTAGTAGGAATCTGTCAGCACAATATAGTATTGCCAATTAATCAATTTAGTTTATAAATCCTTTTAATTTTTATTGTTAATTAAATTGTATTTAAATAACAACCATGCCCAAGACTAGAGTAGCAAAGCAACATGCGCAAAGTAGCGAAAGTGCTGTGGTTCACAGGTGAACTGAAGGGGCAATTCTCTAATACATCACAGTCTAAAAAAAATGTGCAAAATGCGACATGTTTGCAGATCTCTCTCGAACAGGACATGATCTAGCCATGTCCTGTTCGAGAGAGATCTTGTGTGTGCTAGGTGCAGAGAATGTGAAGAAATTAGGTGCCAACTCAGTGTTCTGATGGGTGTCTATGAGGGCTTGAAGAGTCAGGTAGATGGCTTCAAAGGAATTAAAATGTGGGCCCATCGAGCTCTCGGCTGCCCAACTCAATGCCACAGCTCACTCTCATGCACCAAGCAACACAGCGGCAACCTTCAGGGCAGAATGTGCTGTTCCCACAAGTGCTAGTTATTGTTGGTGACTGAATTGTCAGGGAAACGGGAAATATATTGTGTAAAAAGGATAGATGGAATAGGGTGGGTATGTCTGCCATGGGCAAAAGTTGATGATGTAGAACTGATATCATCTTTTAAGGGCACAAAAGGTGATATCGTTGTACATGTTAGCACTAATGACATTAAGTGTAGGAGATCTGAGGATTTAATTAAAAAGTACAGGTCAATGTTTAAAAAAAAGTACCGAGTTAGGAAGAAAGTACAGGTCAATGTTGAAAAAAAGTACTGAGTTACAGAAAGTGTCTGCAATCCTGCCTAGACACGAGAGGAGGGAGTATATGATGAGAGCTTTGTCAATCAATTTAGCCCTGAAGAGATTGTGCTCATAGGATAGAATTTTTCTCAGCATAGTCTGTGCTTGTTAACAGGAGAGATTGCTTCTACAGGGATGGGATACACTTAAACAGAAAGGGTGCAAGAATATTTGCTGATGCTATCGAGGCAATGTTAGGTGGGTCGGAAAACTGCTAGCTTGGGGGAAAACACAGATTAATAGATTAACAGTAGGCAGAGGCAGAAATGATTCTTGCACCGCTTCTATTGGAATGAGCAGCAGCCCAGAAAGCAAGTTGTTGTGGATTTCAGGAACTGCTGGGAGTCATGAAACAAGTAAATACATGGGCTGTGTTAGAATAACTAAGAGTAAGAACAGGTGCATGTATACTTGCATGTACACCAATGCTTGGAGTATAGTAAATAAATTTTATGAATTTGAAGTGCTGGTTAAGACATCCGAGGCAGATATTGTTGGGATATCAGAGATGTGGTGTCACTCAGATATAAGGGATGCAGAAGTTGAATTTGGGGAGTATAGTGTGTACAGAAAGGATAGACAGGAAAGGATATGTTAGTTAAGAAACACAAAATCTAAGGAAGTGCATTCAGTTGACATAGATGAGCAGTGCAATGTTGAGTCAGTTTAGTGTGACATAAGCGCTGGGAAAGCAAAAATGAAGGTAGGAGTTTGTTATAGGCTTAATGACTCTGATGAGTACAAAGAACAGTTGTGCAGAGAAACAGAGTGAGCCAGTAAATCATGTCTTATAATGGGAGATTTTAACTTCCCAGGTATAGACTGGAACTTGTGGCTTGATTACTTACACACCAGCAAGGCTTTTGTGGATTTATTGGATGATTGTTTTCTACAGCAGCATGTTAGAGAGGCAACCGGAGGGAGGAATAATGCTCTTGATCTGATTATCAGCAGTGATTATTCTTGCATTAAGAATTTACAGATAAAGGAACTACTAGGAGGCAGTGATCACAGTGTACTGATATGGGATTTACTTAAAGATGTAACTGCCATCAGGGGTAAAGCGAAGGGTTTTTGAGGGAATGGTAGCATTCTCCTCAGGTGAAAATTGATGATAATTCATTTACAGTTTGGCTAATCTCAGCAGTAGTTTTTTTCTATATTGATGATATTAATACCTTCAAGGATTGAATTGAGCAAGGACCTTTATTTTTCATAATTGTCTGTTCTCTTTTAGGGTAACTGTGGCATTATACTATTTTACAACAGTAAATTACTTTGCTAACTACGAATTCCACTGCTTTGACTTTCCTTATATGTAAATCATAGCATACAATGTTTCCATCTAATGCAGTATTTTTAGTAATTTACAGTCATCATTCCGCTATTCCGTGGGTCTATGTATGAAGCCTTGCCACCATACCCTGTCCGTGTACTTCTCTGTCGTTGATTTCCCTCCAGTTACCTCCTCTCTTAATGACATCGGTCTTTATCATGTCTTGTCATCTCATTTTTGGTTTCCCCTTGGTCTTTTGTCCCTTAATTGTAAATCAAACATTCTTCTTGGCAAACGCCTCTCGTTTGCCAAGAAGTTTGCTCATCCTCTTTACATGTCCAAACCATTTCAAACAGGACCTTTCAATCCTGTCCTGGAGTTTTTCAACCTGAATTCTATCCTTAATTGCATCATTCCTGATTTTTGTTGAGTCTTGTCTTTCCAGCTATGCTCCTCATAAATCTCATTTCTGTCCCCTGAATTCTGCTTTCATCCTTTTTCCTTATAGTCCAAGTTTCAGATGCATACGTCAAGATTGGTACGTAATAGGCCTGATTATATAGCCTTCTTACACTTCAGTGGTATGTTCCTGTTCCAGATCAGATCTCTTGTCTGCCTATAGAAATTCCTACTTGCTTGTATCCTTCTACTTATTTCTTCATCTATCACTCCAGTCTTTGTAATGGTGCTTCCTAGATACTTAAAGTTGTTAACAATGTTTAGCTCTTTCCCTTCCATTGTAATGTATCTGTGAAGCTTGCCACTGCTCTTTAGAACTATTATTTCACTCTTCTCCTGACATGAAACCAGTTCAAATTCATTGGCCGTACTAGCCCATATATCAACTTCCCGTTGCACTTGTTCCCTGCTCTCTCCCCATATGCAGAGGTCATCTGCAAAGCACATGACTTTCATCTGGTCCTGTCCAAGTTGTTCCACCACTCTACACTGCATGTCATTCATGACAGCTATGAATAGTATTCGTGACAGGACGCCTCCTTGCCTCAAACCAGATGTTATTTCAAAGCCCATCACTGTTCTTACTTTGCTCACTGTATTGGTGCACAAATTTTTTTTTTTTTTTTTTTTTTTTTATGCTTACCTATGCATTATTGTTAATTCTACGTGTCTTGTTATTTGAAACAAGTTTTGTTTTTCGCAGCTTGTGGTAGCAGCTTTGCACTTGCTGGTTATGTACATATGTTTATAGATTAGATTACTTGTGCAGAGACATCTTCTCTGCATATTAATTAATTATTGTTTAATACTTAACTTATTATTTTGATCTGTTATACTTAGATTTAAATTTAGAATTGCTTTTGATTCGGTTAACTAATTTATTTGTACAGTATTTATTGGTTTGCCTTTGGCATATATTTGCCTTGGGTGAGTTCTGTTTGTCTCTTTGTGTTTTGTATATATGTTTCTACATTTCTTCTGGATGACTATTTCTGTTAATTTCTTGGTTGACTTATTTTTCAGCCAAGATTTTAATTACTTTGTAAATATTGTATATTTTACTCTCTGCTTATGCAGTGTAATTTGTTAATATGTTTACTGCTATGTTTCATATCGGTGACATAAGTATTTATTATTTATCTTAATTTATTCTTTTTTTTTTTAAATGGCTATCTAATAGCCACTTGTACATTACCTATGTTCTTTCCTTGAGACTTTTCTTTTTCCCCTTGTCGGTGCAAGTTGGGCTTCCTTCCCGGCTTGGGGAATCTTTCTTTCAAATGTACAAGCCTTCAGGCTTCAAACATTTACCTCTTCAAGCTCTCTCGCTTGTTAGATTTTCCAACTAGTGTTTTCCTCTTTCCTGTTTCTTCTTTTTCCTGAGAGAGTGTTTTGCTCTCATTTCTTCTTCTACTTTCTTTTCTCCTACTTTATCCTCCCTATTCATTATTTACTATAACCGGGATTTCACTTGTTGGAATCCCACTAAGTGTAATTTAGATAGTTCCTGGAGCGCCCCCACGTGGCTAGGGACAGGAGTCGGGACGCAGGTAGCTTGCTCCCTGCCTCCCGGCTGCTAAGACTCCAGGGCCGGCAAACAACAACCATCACAACACACATATATACTTACACACACACACACACTTACACACACTTGCCGGCTATAAATAACCTACAGATGCTACAGCGGTATATAGGGGTAACCCTGGAGGCCGCAATCAATACAAGAATACCTTGTCCCTTGTCCCTTGTATTGGTGCACATGTTTGAGAACGAGAGTAGCCTGTGCGGACGTAGCTTATTGCCGCTACTGGAACAGAGAAGTTTTTTCTGATTTATTTTCTGTTTTATTAGCTTAAATTGGCATATTAACTTATATAGAGATTTTGTAGATATTACTTAGTATCAGTAAGGGTATCAAATCCACGTGTTACAAGTTGCAGCTCCGTTGAATGAGAGGTTTTTTTTAACCATATTTAGCCGATTTATTAACCAATTGTTATATCAAATTATTTTCATATAAATCACAAGCGAGATTTGGAAGTTAATCGATACTTAAGTGTCCGTAGATTTACCCTTTATAAATTGCCGCCATTGTTACGCAATACAAAATATCTCGAACTAGATAGCATAAGCTTGGTATAGTATAGTACATAATATAATATTGTCAATTAATCGGTAAATCTATTAATCTTGTTGAACTTCATTGTCAATTAAATTGTACTTTTAACTATATACATATAACGACTTAGATTACGTAACGTAAATAATTAGCAAAAATAAATAATTAATACTTAAAACTTGATACGGAAGTTATATAAAAGGATTTCGTAGATAACACTCGATACTGAAACATAAATATAGTGTTATCACTGTGTTGGGATACAAGTTTAGGGTTTTAATTTTGTACTGAAATTGAAATTTTATTGAAATTAAATCGAAATCATGACTCAGACCAGAGCAGCAAAGCAAAAGGCTTGAGCTAATGGGAGTACTGTGGCTCAGGGGAGAACTGAGGGGGGCAGTTGCCCTCTGAATCACAGGCTTTTAAAATGCATTAGTTGCTTGATGTTCGTGGAGCAGTCAGGTACGGGACATGATACTGCCATGGGGGATATCTTTGTATGTGCGTGATGCAAGGAGTGTAAGGAAATCAGGCGACAACTCAGTGTTGTTATGGACCTATATGATAGCTTGAAGGACAGGGTGGATGCCCTCGAAGGATTAAAAGTGAGGGGCCCATCAAGCTCTCAGCTGCCCACACCAACACCAGAGCTTGCACTTGGGCATCACGCAACACAGCGGTAAACCTCAAGGCAGAATGCGCTGGTCCCAAAGGAACTAGTAGTTGTTGGTGACTCTATTGTCAGGGAAATGGGAAACATGCTTTGTAAAAAGGATAGGTGAACCAGGATATGTCTGCCAGGGGCAAAGGTTGATGACGCTGGAGAGCGGATATCATCTTTTAAGGGCACAAAAGGTGATGTAGTTGTACACGTTGGCACTAATGATATTAAGAGTAGGAGACCGGCAGAATTACTTAACAAGTACAGGTCACTGTTGAAAAAAAGCCATGAATTAGGTTGAATTTGAAAGTGTCTGCAATTCTGCACAGACACGATAGGAGGGAGTATATGATGAGAGCCCTGTCGATCAATTCGGCCCTGGAAAGATTGTGCAAGGCTCAAGGGGTAAAATTTGTTTCAGCCTTGTCTGTACTTGTTAACAGGGGGAGACTGCTTCTACAGGGATGGGATACACTTAAATAGAAAGGGTGCAAGAATGTTTGCTGATACTATCGAGGCAGTGTTAGGTGGGTCGGAAAACTGTTAGATTGGGGGAATACAAGGACTAATAGATTAACAGTAGCCACTGGCAGAGGTGAAAGTGATTCTTGCACTGCTTCTATTGGAATGAGCAGCAGCTTGGAAAATAAGATGCAGGATATTTCAGAGACTGCTGGGAGTCATTGGGGTACAAGTAAACACATGGGTTGTGTTAGGGTAGCTAAGAAAAAGAAGAGGTGCATGTATACTTGCGTGTACACCAATGCTAGGAGTTTAGTAAATAAATTTGATGAATTTGAGGTATTGCTCAAAGCATTAAAGGCGGATATTGTTGGGATATCAGAGACGTGGTGTCACACAGAGATAAGTAATGCAGAACTGGAATTTGGGGAGTACGTCTACAGAAAGGATAGGAAGGGAGGAAGGGTTATGCTATTAGTTAAGAAACACATAAAATCCAAGGAAATGAAGCAAGTCGAGATCGCTGGACAGTGCAGTGTCGATTCAGTTTGGTGTGACATAAGCATTGGGAGATCAAAATTGAGAGTAGGAGTGTGCAATAGGCCTAATGACTGATGAGTATAATAAGAAACTGTACAGGGAAATTAGCATTAGCATTAGTAGAGGCATTTGATGCAAGAAAGCAAGCTTATGCAGCATCAGCCAAAAAAAAAAAAAAACCCCACTTCCACTTCACCCCTCTGTTCGTTCAAAATACCTGTCCAGCTGAGCCTTAAATTTATTTAGGCTATCAACCTCCACCACAAGGGATGGAAGTCTGTTCCACCAACCAACCACCCGCTGGCTAAAGGCAAATTTCCGCACGTCTATCCTACATCTGTCTTTCCTCAATTTGAATTTATGCCCTCTCAGGTGATTTTTCTGAGCTAGAGGAAGAATCCCATCAGCATTGAGCATGCTTAAACCATTCAAGGCTTTATACACCTCTCACCTCACTGGTGCCTAGTCTCCAGACACTGTAATTTGCAAAACTTAAGCCTTTCTTCGTAAGAGCACCCCTTTGTTCCATTCACTAATCTTGTTGTCCTTCTCTGTACTCGTTCCAGCAGCTCTACATCCTTCTTGAAATGAGGCCTCCAGACCTGTATACAGTACTCTAGGTGTGGCCTGACCAATGCCTTATACAATGGAATAATCACCTCCTTATCCCTGCTGAAAAAATTCCTGTATATCATTGACAATACTCCATGAGCTACTCTTGCAGCCCATCTGCACTGCTCAGAGAACTTCATATCTGCCTGCACAACCACCCCCAAGTCCCTTTCATTCTCTACCACTGTCAGTGAAGTACTACAGAGTTGATACGTTGCTCTGGGGTTGCTGTTTCCCATATGTAGTACTTTACATTTGTCAATGTTAAACTTCATTTGCCACCTCTCAGCCCATCTGCTCAACCTTTCCAGATCCTGTTGCAGCAGCATAGTGTCAGTAGTGTCCTTGACAACGCTGCCAACCGTTGTATCGTCTGCAAACTTGGACATTAAGCTTGATATACCATCATCAATATCATTTATAAATACAGAAAACAATAATGGACCCAACACTGAGCCCTGAGGTATTGCTCAAAAGGTATTGCCCCTGAGGGACTCCACTAATAACATTAGTCGGCGATGAGCAGTGTCCATTGATTACCACTCTCTGTCTTCTCCCCCTCAACCACCCCTTTATCCATAGCAGCAATTTGCCTCCAATGTCACACTGCTCCAATTTGTGTAGCAGTCTTCCATGTGCAACAGTATCAAAAGCCTTTCTAAGATCCAAGTATATAATATCAAAGTTATTCCCTGCATCCAGTTCTTTTGTGACTGCATCATAGTATCCAATCAAGTTGGTCAGGCAAGACTTCCCCTTAACAAAACCATGCTGTGTCTGAGCTATAACTGAAGTCTAAATGATCCTGCAGTGCTTCTTTAACCAGTGCCTCTATTAATTTTCCTGGAACAGAAGTTAAGCTCACAGGTCTATAATTACTTGTGTCAGCCTTTGATCCTCCTTTGTGAATTGGGGTCACATTTGCACATTTCCAGTCTATGGATATCTCCCCTGAGTCCAAGGAAGCTCTCATAATTATGGCTAAGGGTTTGCTTACTTCCTTTGCTGCCTCCTTTAATATAACTGGATAGATCCCATCCACCCCGGGTGCCTTTCTTGTGTTTATCTTCAACAGTTTCTCCTCCACTTTACTCCCAGTTATTTCAAGATTCTGTAGCTTACTGCTAGAGTTGAATACACCTCTGGCATTCCCCTTGCTGAATAACTCCTCATGTGTGAATGTCGATGCAAAATATTAATTTAGTTTGTTAGCTACCTGAGCAGGATCATCAACAGTTGACCCATCAATATCAAGTGGACCAATCTGATTCATCCCCTTCCTTCTAGAGTTTACATAAGTAAAGAACTCTTTGCTGTTTTTCTTTGCATCCCTTGCCAAGGATTTCTCGTAATCTGCCTTCGCCTGCCTAACCTCCTTTGTAACTTGGTTGCATATCAACTTGTATCTATCATAGGCTTCTGTGTCATGTGTTAATTTGTAAGTATCCCATGCATTTTTCTTCTCTGTCATATGCCTCATTAGTTCATCTGACATCCATTTTGGCCTAAACCTTGAACAATATTTCTTAGTTGGTATGTAAAGCCTAGTAGCTTCCAAGATAAGTTCTTTGAATGCTTCCCATTTTGAATTTGCTGTTGGTAACATCATCAGTTGGTCCCACTGTATAGAATTTAAATACTATCTCAGTCCATCGTAGTCGCCTTTACGGAAGCAATAACCCTTCCCTTTACCCCTAATGGTAGTTACCTCTTTGAGTAAATCCCACTTCAGCACACTGTGATCACTGCCACCTAGTGGTTCATTTATCTGCAGATTCTTAATGCATGAAGAATCACTGCTGATAATCAAATCAAGAGTATTACTCCCTCCAATTGCCTCCCGAACATGCTGATGTAGAAAACAATCATCCAATAAATCCAGAAAAGCCCTGCTAGTGTGTGAGTAACCAGACCCCAAATTCCAGTCAATATCTGGGAAATTGAAATCTCCCATTATAAGACTCTCTGATTTACTGGCCCACTCTATTTCCCTGTACAGTTCTTTATTATACTCATCAGAGTCATTAGGCCTATAGCACACTCCTACTCTCAATTGTGATCTCCCAATGCTTATGTCACACCAAACTGACTCAACACTGCACTGTCCAGCGATGTCGACTGGCTTCACTTCCTTGGTTTTTATGTGTTTCTTAACTAATAGCATAACCCCTCCCCCCTTCCTATCCTGTCTATCCTTTCTGTAGACGTTGTACTCCCCAAATTGCAGTTCTGCATCCCTTATATCTGTGTGACACCACGTCTCTGATATCCCAACAATATCTGCCTTCGGTGTTTTGAGCAATACCTCAAATTCATCAAATTTATTTACTAAACTCCTAGCATTGGTGTACACGCAAGTATACCTGCACCTGTTTCTATTCTTAGCTACCCTAACACAACCCATGTGTTTACTTGTACCGCAATGGCCCCCAGCAGTCTCTGAAATACCGTGCATCTTGTTTTTCAGGCTTCTGCTCATTCTAATAGAAGCAGTGTAAGAATCTCTTTCACCTCTGCCAGTGGCTACTGTCAATGTATTGGTCTTTGTCTTCCCCCAAGCTAGTAGTTTTCCGACCCACATAACACTGCCTCGATAGCATCAGCAAATATTCTTGCACCCTTTCTATTTAAGTGTATCCCATCCCTGTAGAAGCAATCTCTCCTGTTAACAAGTACAGTCCAGGCTGAAAAAAATTCTACCCCTTGAGCCTTGCACAATCTTAGAGTGCACAATCTTGCACAAAATAGAGTGGGCCAGTAAATCAGAGAGTCTTATAATGGGGGATTTTAATTTCCCAGATATTGACTGGAATTTGGGGGCTGGTCACTCACACACTAGCAAGGCTTTTGTGGATTTATTGGATGATTGTTTTCTAAATCAGCATGTTCGGGAGGCAACTAGAGAGAGTAATACTCTTGATTTGATTATCAGTAGTGATTCTTCATGCATTAAGAATCTGCAGATACAGGAACCACTAGGTGGCAGTGGTCACAGTGTGCTCAAGTGGGATTTACTCAAGGAGGTAACTACCATCAGGGGTAAAGGGAAGGGTTATTGCTTTTGTAAAGGCGACTACGATGGTCTGAGACAGTATTTAAATTCTATACAGTGGGACCAACTGATGATGTTACCAACAGCAAACTCAAAATGGGAAGCATTCAAAGAACTTATCTTGAAGGCTACTAGGCTTTACATACCAACTAAGAAATATTGTTCAAGGTTCAGGCCTAAATGGATGTCGGATGAACTAATGAGACATGGCAGAGAAGAAAAATGCATGGGATACATATAAATTAACATGTGACACAGGAGCCTATGATAGATATAAGTTGATCTGTAAACAAGTTACAAAGGAGGTTAGACAGGCGAAGGCAGATTACGAGAAATCTTTGGCAAGGGATGCAAAGAAAAACAGCAAGGAGTTCTTTACTTATGTAAACTCTAGAAGGAAGGGGATGAATCAGATTGGTCCACTTGATATCAATGGTTCAACTGTTCATGATCCTGCTCAGGTAGCTAACAAACTAAATCAATATTTTGCATCTACATTCACACATGAGGAGTTATTCAGGAAGGGGAATGCCATAGATGAAGTAAACACTGGCAGTGAGCTAGATGATCTTGTAATAATTGAGAGTAAAGTGGAGGAGAAATTGTTGAAGATAAATACAAGAAAGGCACCTGGGATGGATGGGATCTATCCAGTAATATTAAAGAAGGCAGCAAAGGAAGTAAGCAATCCGTTAGCCATAATTATGAGAGCTTCCTTGGACTCAAGGGAGGTACCCACAGACTGGAGATGTGCAAATGTAACCCCAATTCACAAAGGAGGTTCACAGGCTGACACAAGTAATTATAGACCTGTGAGTTTACCTTCTGTTCCAGGAAAATTAATGGAAGCACTGGTTAAAGAAGCACTGCAGCATCATCTTGACAAGAATTCAGTTATAGCTCAAACACAGCCTGGTTTTGTTAAGGGAAGGTCTTGCCCGACCAATTTGATTGGATACTATGATGTAGTCACAAAATAATTGGATGCAGGGAATAACTGATATTATATATTTGGATCTTAGAAAGGCTTTTGATACTGTTGCACATGGAAGACTGCTGCACAAATTGGAGCAGTGTGGCATTGGTGGCAAATTGTTGCTATGGATAAAGGGATGGTTGTGTGGCAGAAGACAGAGAGTGGTAATTAATGGACACTGCTCATCGTGGACTAATGTTATTAGTGGAGTCCCTCAGGGTTCAGTGTTGGGTCCATTGTTGTTTTCTGTATTTATAAATAATATTGATGATGGTATATCAAGCTTAATGTCCAAGTTTGCAGACGATACAAAGGTTGGCAGGGCTGTTAAGGACACTACTGACGCTATGCTGCTGCAACAGGATCTGGAAAGGTTGAGCAGGTGGGCTGAGAGGTGGCAAATGAAGTTTAACATTGACAAATGTAAAGTACTACATATGGGAAACAGCAACCCCAGAGCAACGTATCAACTCTGTGGTACTACACTGACAGTGGTAGAGAATGAGAAGTACCTGGGGGTAATTGTGCAGGCAGATATGACGTTCTCTGAGCTGTGCAGACGGGCTGCAAGAGTAGCTCATGGTGCCTTATCAATGATATACAAAGGGTACTAGGAAAGTTTTGCAATATGATGCAACAATGAATCACAGGAAGCTGCTTGTTGCTGCATGTTGAGACATGTTCATATGTGCATAGTAGCCGCCGCGCCAAGTCGATGGGCTTAGTTATTCATTAGTAGTGAGAGTGTAAAATGCTTGCGATGGCATCGTGGTCACGAAATGAGATAAGGACAGTTTTGCGGTATAATTTCGTGCATGGTTTAACCATAGACCAGTGCTTAGAAGAAATGACTCTTGCACTAGATGATGATTGGCCACATCGTACAACGATATTCGGGTGGTAAAGAGAATAGGAAATTTCACTCTGGAGGATTCTGAGAGGCCGGGAAGGCCACGAACGTCAGTTACGGAGGAAAACGTTACTGCTGTGAGGAAAATGCTTGACGAAAACAGGCGAGTGACCTACCAACAGATAGAGGATACTTTGGGCCTAAATGCACCAGCAATTCGTTCGATTCTGCAAGATCATTTGCACGTGAAGAAACTTTTTTCTCTCTGGGTGCCGCATCAACTGACTGAAGAGCAGATGACACGACGTGTGACTTGGTGCCGGGAGATGTTAAAAAAGTTTGATAAGGGACAATCTCGGTATGTGAACAACATCGTGACAGGTGACGAGACTTGGCTGTACTATTATGATCTGCCGACCAAGGCTCAAAACAAAGTTTGGGTCTTTGATGATGACGCCACACCCGTAATTGTCAGAAAATCCCGATCTGTAAAGAAGAAAATGATAGCTGTATTTTTCAAATCAAGTGGAATTGTGGAACGTGTCGTTTTGGACACGCAGAAGACAGTCACAGCTAAGTGGTATACTGAACAATGCCTGCCTAAAGTCATTGGATCTATGAAGAACCTGCGGCCAAAGTCAAGAATGGACACCTGGTACCTCCATCACGATAATTCTCCAGCTCACCGCGCCAAAGCCTACACCGAATATTTGACCATGACAGGACTGAAACTTCTCGAGCACCTTCCCTACAGTCCAGACCTTGCTCCCTGCGACTTTGCACTGTTCCCGCATGTGAAAATGAAGCTAAAAGGGAGGCAGTTTTCCAGTGATGAGGACCTTCTACGGGCTTGGGACAACGAGTGTGCTTTACTCCCTAGTGAAACTTCACCAACCAACTACTCCCCAGCGAGTAGTTGGTTGGTGGAACAGACTTCCATCCCTTGTTGTGGAAGTTGATAGCCTAAATAAATTTAAGGATCAGCTGGACAGGTATTTCGAACGAACGCAGGGGTGAAGTGGAAGGGTTTTTTTTTTTTGCTGATGCTGCATAAGCTTGCTTTCTTGCATCATATGCCTCTACTAATGCTAATATTCTCAATTCTCTCCACAAGATTAGCATTATCATTAGTAGAGGCATACGATGCAAGAAAGCAAGCTAATGCAGCATCAGCCAAAAAAAATGCTCCCATTTCACCCCTCCCTTCATTCCAAATTTCTGTCCAGCTCAGCCTTAAATTTATTTAGGCTATCAACTTCCACAACAAAAGATGGAAGTCTGTTCTGCCAATCAACTACCTGCTGGCTAAAGACAAACTTCTGCACATCTATCCTGCAACTGTGTTTCCTCAATTTGAATTTATGCACTCTCAGGTGATTTTCTGAGCAAGAGGAAGAATCCCATCAGCATTGAGCATGCTCAACACTTTATACACCTCAATCAGATCACCTCACAGGTACCTAGTCTCCAGACACTGTAATTTGCAAAACTTAAGCTTTTCTTCGTAAGAGCAACCCTTCATTCCATTCATTAACCTTGTTGCCCTTCTCTGTACTCGTTCCAACAGCTCTACATCCTTCATAAAATGAGGCCTCCAGACCTGTATACAGTGCTCAAGGCATGGTCTGACCATTGCCTTATACAAGGGGATAATCACCTCCTTATCCCTGCTAGAAAAATTCCTGTATATCATTGAGAAGACACCATGAGCTACTCTTGCAAACCGTCTGCACTGCTCAGAAAACTTCATATCTGTCTGCACAATTACCCTCAGGTCCTTTTCATTCTCTACCACTGTCAGTATAGTATCACAGAGTTGATACGTTACTCTGGGGTTACTGCTTCCCATATGTAGTACTATACATTTGTCAATGTTAAACTTCATTTGCCACCTCTCAGCCCATCTGCTCAACTTTTCTAGATCCTGTTGCAGCAGTGTACTGTCATCAGTGTCCTTAACAACCCTGCCAACCTTCATATCATCTGCAAACTTGGACATTAAGCCTGATATACCATCATCAATATCATTTATAAATACAGAAAACAACAATGGGCCCAACACCGAACCCTGAGGGACTCCACTAATAACCAGGGTTAGTCCACAAAGAGCAGTCAGTATCCATTGATTACCACTCTGTCTTCTCCCACTCAACCATCCCTTTATTCATAGCAGCAATTTGCCTCCAATGCCACACTCCTCCAATTTGTGCAGCAGTCTTCCATATGCAACAGTATCAAAAGCCTTTCTAAGATCCAAATATATGATATCAAAGTTATTTCCTGCATCCAGTTCTTCTATAACCACATCATAGTATCCAATCAAATTGGTCAGACAAGACTTCCCCTTAACAAAACCATGCTGTGTCTGAGCTATAACTGAAGTCTTGTCTAGATGATCCAGTAGTTCTTCTTTAACCAATGCCTCCATTAAATTCCTTGGAACAGAAGTTAAACTAACAAGTCTGTAATTGTATTGCCCTTTGATCCCCTTTTGTGAATTGGGGTCACATTTGCACATCTCCAGTCCATGGGTACCTCCCCTGAGTCCAAGGAAGCTCTCATAATTATGGCAAAGGGTTTCCTTACTTCCTTTGTTGCCTCCTTTAATATAACTGGATAGATCCCATCCACCCTGAGTGCCTTTTGTATGTTTATCTTCAACAATTTCTCCTCTGCTTTCCTTTCAGTTATTACAAAATCATCTAGCTCAGTACCAGAGTTTAATTCACCTCTGGCATTCCTCTCCCTGAATAACTCCTCATGTCTGAATGTAGATGCAAAATACTCATTTAGTTTGTTAGCCACCTGAGCAGCATCATCAACAGTTAAACCATCAATATTCATTGGACCAATCTGATTCATCCCTTTCCTTCTAGAATTTACATAGGTAAAGAACTCTTTGCTGTTTTTCTTTGCATTCTTTGACAAAGATTTCTCATAATCTGCCTTTGCCTACCTAATCTCCTTTGTGGCTTGGTTACAGACCAGCTTATATCTATCATAGGCTTCCATGCCACCCATTAATTTATATGTATCCCGTGCATTTTTCTTCTCTGCCACATGTCTCATTAGTGCATCTGACATCCATTTAGGCCTAAATTTTGAACAATATTTCTTAGTTGGTATGTAAAGCCTAGTAGCTTCCAAGATAGGTTCTTTGAATGCTTCCCATTTTGAGTTTGCTGTTGGTAACATCATCAGTTGGTCCCACCGTATAGAATTTAAATACTGTCTCAGACCTCCATAGTCACCTTTACAAAGGCAAAAACCCTTCCCATTACTCTTGATGGTAGTTACCTCTTTGGGTAAATCCCACTTGAGCACACTGTGACCACTGCCACCTAGTGGTTCCTTTATCTGCAGATTCTTAATGCATGAAGAATCACTACTGATAATCACATCAAGAGTATTAATCCCTCTAATTGCCTCCCAAACATGCTGATGTAGAAAACAATCATCCAATAAATCCACAAAAGCCTTGCTAGTGTGAGTGACCAAACCACAAATTCCAGTAAATATCCAGGAAATTAAAATCGTCCATTATAAGACTCTCTGATTTACTGGCCCACTATTTCCCTGTACAATTTTTTATTATACTCATCAGAGTCATTAGGCTTATAACACACACCTACTCTCAATTTTGATCTTCCAGATTTGTCACACAAAACTGACTCGACACTGCACTGTCCAGCGATGTCGACTGGCTGCACTTCCTTGGATTTTATGTGTTTCTTAACTAATAGCATAACCCCTTCTCCCTTCCTATCCTGTCTATCCTTCCTGTACACATTGTACTCCCCAAATTCCAGTTTTACATTCCTTATATCTGTGTGACACCCTGTCTCTGATATCCCAACAATATCTGCCTTTGATATTTTGACCAACACCTCAAATTCATCAAATTTATTTACCAAACACCTAGCATTGATGTACACGCAAGTATATATGCACCTGTTCCTATTCTTAGCTACCCTAACACAACCTGTGTTTACATGTACTGCAATGACTCCCAGCAGTCTCGGAAATACCCTGCACCTTGTTTTCCAGGCTGCTGCTCATTCCAATAGAAGCAGTGCAAGAATCACTTTCACCTCTGCCAGTGGCTATACTGTTAATCTATTAATCCGTGTATCTCCCCCCCCCCCCCAAGCTAGCAGTTTTTTGACCCACCTAACCCTGCTCAATAGCATCAGCAAATATTCTTGCACCCTTTCTATTTAAGTGTATCCCATCCCTGTAGAAACAATCTCTCCTGTTAACAAGTACAGACAAGGCTGAGATAAATTCTACCCCATGAGCCTTGCACAATCTCTCCAGGGCCGAATTGATCGACAAGGCTCTCATCATATACTTCCTCCTATCGTGTCTGTGCAGAATTGCAGACACTTTCAAATTCAACCCTAATTCACGGCTTTCTTTTCAACAGTGACCTGTACTTGTTAAGTAATTTCGCTGGTCTTCTACTCTTAATATTATTGTGCCAATATATACAACAATATCACCTTTTGTGCTCTTAAAAGATATCTGCTATACATTATCAGCCTTTGCCCCTGGCAGACATACCCTGGTCCTGTTCCACCTATCCTTTTTTACACAATATGTTCCCCATTTGCCTGACAATAGAGTCACCAACAACTACTAGTTCCTGTGGGAACAGCGCGTTCTGCCTCGCGGGTTGCCGCTGTGTTGCATGATGATCAAGTGCAAACTCTGGCATTGATGTAGGCAGCTGAGAGCTTCATGGGCCCCTCAATTTGATTCTTCGAGATCATCCACTCTGTCCTTCAAGCTCTCATATAGGCCCATAACAATGCTGTTCCTCTATCCCTAATTTTCTCAAAATCTCCCACACTTCTCTCTCTTTATGGCATCAAACACTTTCTTTATATCCAAAAATGCCATCCATAATTCTTTATTGTGTTCATAACACTTTTCCATCAGTAATTTATAGTATGTAAAGTTAATGTGGCATATATTGATCAAAGTGTTCCTTATTTGCATATTTTCCTTTCCAGTCCTACAATAAAACTTGGCTCTTTTGTTTTGTTGTTGTCATAGTGAGTTTTGACTCAAGTGTTACAATGTCTATATTGTGCCTATGAGTTATTGTTTATCACTCAAATTGCAAGGTGGGTGCACTGATTAGAAATGAAAAAAAAAAAAAAAAAAAAAAAAAAACATTTTTCTTCACAAAAAGGGGGTTCAAATTTGTCTTTAGAAAGACAAGTTCTATGGACTTATTTCATTTTCCAAGTATATTTCAGTATTACTGAGTCCTACAGATTTCTAATAAATAAAAATATATCTTTTCTTTCTGCAGCTCAGAGAGATGGCTGTATCTTAATTTCCATAGTTTAATTAGTATGTTCCTGCCATACATTTTGCCCTGAGAGCTGGAGTCTATATTATCATTATTTTTCCCCAGTATCCAAAAGGATATCCCAGTTTACTGGCTGTCTTGTACCCAGATCAGATGGGTCCAATTTGTTTCAGAAGGAGATGGTCAGGACACATTTTATTTTTCACTGAGTTGACAGCAGTTAAAGAATCAGAGTCCACAGTATGCTAAGTGTTGGTTTTGAGTCTAGATGCTCAACTGCTAGATAAATGGCAAACAGCTAAATTCAGTTGGTAGAGAGGCTGAAACAGTGTAAGCGGGCAAGATTGTATAGCCTTCTACAGCAAGACTGCAATAGCAATCTTACTGCTATGTCCAACTTTGAGCCATCTGTGTATATCTGATTATAATGAGCATAATTTCGGCTCTGGCAGCATGATGTTGTTTCTAATTTAGGTAAGCTAAAAATAAATTTAAACTTAAATATGTTACACACAATAGTAGAATATGAAAACTATCTAGATTTATTATTAACACTTGCTTTTAAGCACAGAAATATTTAGACTTGCCCTTAACTTCTGTACCCAGGTAACTACAGTGAGAACAGCTGCAGCTAACAGAACAATCACCAGGACTGTTATAAGTCGGACAGATCTGAAGAAAATAATTGCATATTATATATTACAAATAAATTAAGATGTAATGAATATACCTAAGCTTACAACCTTACAACAATTTTGCACATTTGCATTGATTACTAAGGCTTAAATCAAATGAAAATTAATTTTATATAAATTATTGCAACGTAGAAACTGTGAAAAATTATTCCGAAGCAGTTGACTTTTAAATAACTCCAGTTTTGTTTCAAATGCTTTTAATTATAATACAATTCATTGACAAATTTGTCTCATTCTTGTAGTTTCATATTAAGAAAATTCAGATGTTCATATATATCTGTTAAAAAGGCAAGGTTCCATAACCATTTCAGATCTGACAGTTCCGGGACAGGTTTCAATTTTTTGTTCATAAATAGATCTATTTCGATCCTAAGTTTCAAAAAATCGCTTCAACACATTACTGCAACTCGACCATTATATTTCAGTGTGGTACAACAAATTTTCGTATTCAGCCTCAATTGTTTCAAGAAAATTTACTGTTGACATGACTGAGTCTACGTCCAAAAATTTTACACACAAAGACTGAAGGTGAATTATACAATGAATTTTAATATTTTTACTCTCAAGATATTTATGAAGCTGACTCATGAACCCAATTTTAGCACTGACCATATTTTTAACACCATCGGTCGTAATTACTGATAGCAAATCCAAATTCAATTTGAGGCCATCAGTTGCTTCTGACACATTCAAAAATATATTTTCACCTGTTGTTGTATCCTTCAAGCTTTTTAATGCAACTAGCTCTTCAGTCGTTTCAAAATTTTGATTTACACCTCGGATATAAATTAGTAATTGAACTGTATGGCTTGTACCTTCACTCTCATCAATTGCTATTGAAAAATGTGAAAATTCATGAACTTTTTCTATGAATTGATTTTAAACATTAGCTCCTAAATCTTCAATGCTCATTACAGTTGAAGATAAACTTACAGACGCAAAATTCTTTATGTTCTCGGGACATACTTCTGTAATTTCCGAACAAATTCATTTTACAAATTCGCCCTCCGTAAAGGCCTTCCTTCTTCGGCAATGATTTGGGAGGCTCGAAAACTAGCTCTAACTACAGATAAATTCTGATGAGTAAAAGTTCTAATCTTCTGTTGTTAAATTTGAAAAGTTAAGTTAGTTCTTGGAGGTTTTTCCTTCCACAAAACTCCTTGAAATTTATCGTAATTTGAGGCATGTTTTGTGGTGTAGCGACGTTTCACATTATATTCCTTGAATACCGACAAGGCTTCATTGCAAATAAGACAAGTGCAAGTATCATTACTCATTGCAAAAAAGTAATTAATTGGCCACGGCTCATTAAAAACATGACACTCAGCATCAACTTTTCTTTTTTTCGACATCAACTTAGACATGATTTTTATGGAGTCACTGGAATAAAAAAAAAAAAATACTCATAAATATTGAAGTAAGCACTGATCTGTCTTAATTTTATGAAATATTTTAACATAAATTTATTTACAAATTTGAAATCAATTTTAAGGTTTATTACAAAAAAATTTAAATAGTTGATTTTTAGCAAATCGTTTCCACAGCTTTTCATATGACAGGAAATGTGATTTTAATTACTATCAAAATGTAACATCAGATAAAAGCATTACCTACTTACCTGACTACAAAACATGACACCAACTTGTTGTTTTTGCCCAGGTTTTCATAAAACTGTTTGCAATCTTACTGAGGCTACCAAAGTCGGTCATGCTTGCAAAGCATTCAATCACTACAACACTTTTGTATTTTCTCTTAACAGTTTATTAAACAAAACATACCGTATTTCTTCGATTGTAAGACGCACCTTAATTTCAGAAAAAAAGCTTTGATTCTAAGAAAAAAATAAATAAATAAAATAAAACACTAAAATAAATCTAACAAATATTTTTATTATAATAGAATTCAATTTACTAACAACAATAGTACCGGTATTTATCAGTAGGTATGTTATTCATCACTTCCTTCTGAATCTTCTGAGCCGTCGATATCTGCATCAATATCAGAGTCTACTTCACATTCAGGGTCAGATTCTTCTGAGCCATTGTTATCTTCATTATCCCATAATATATCATCTTCTGAGCCATAGAGAGCATTGGTGATGCAGCATTTTTTAAATGAGTGCTTTACTATTCTTTCTGGGATCAGCTTCCAAGCTGATCCCAGAAAGAATTTCTGGAATTTCTTTACCTCCATTTGATGCTGGTGCTTTCTTAATTTTTCTGGAAGGTGTCAGTGGAAGGTTGTCGGTCAAGTCAACAGCCAGGATTCATATTCCTTTCTCAAGTACTCCTTAAATGGTTTGTTGACTGAAACGTTGAGTGGCTGCAGTTGGCTAGTCATGCCACCAGGAATCACAACCAAGTCACCACGTTTTTGCACGATTTTATTTTTGACACATTCGGACAAATGTCCACGAAATGCATCAAGTACCAGCATGCTAGGTGGGTTACAAAGACTTCCAGGACGTCTATTCCACACAACATTTAGCCAGTCTTCCATAAGCTCTGCCGACATCCATCCATTTTTTTGTGCACGCACAATAACATCTTTGGAGAAAATTTCATTCTTTGGTATGGTTTTTCTATTTAAAATTAAATATGGTGGCAACTTTCGACCATCAGCGGTTATGCATAGCATCACAGTGATACGCTGCTTTTCATAGCCCGTGCTTATAATCTTGATTTCTTTAGCACCTTTAGTGTTGACTGTGTAATTTCGAGGCAAATCGAAGGAGACCGGGGTTTCATCAGCATTTCCAATTTGACTAAACTCATAGTTTCTTTTTTTCCTTAATTTCATCACCTGTCGCTGAAAGTTAATCAGCTTCTGTTGAAAGTCGGCAGGAATTTTTTGACAGAGAGAGATGTTCGGTGCCTTAACAATAATCCACTATGATGCACGAGTCTGTCGCACCAGCCATGACTGCCTTTAAAAATTATTTTCTTCATTCTGAGGGACTTGGCAATTTCTCCGGCTTTCAATTGCATTCGAGTGATGGGTAATCCTTTTTGCACGTGTCTCCATTACAAAACGTATTACAGCTTCATCGACTTGCGGAAATCTTCCTTTCTTAGGCCCTGTAAAGCAGTTGGTTGTTGCTTTGCACGAAAATATGGAATTGCAATCATTTCTCCAATGATGAACATTTAGTTCACTAATGTCAAAATGTCGACCCGCAGCTCTATTTCTATGTTCTTTTGCATACACAATAACTTTTCGTTTCAATGTGGCTTCATAGTGCAATCTTTTTGATATTTTAATTGCAATAAGGGATCAAAATTAACGAAATACAATAACTCCACTTCTAACTTTCAAAGATACAAACAAAACTTCCTAGTTTTCGCTGAGTGAGCTTCACTATAATGAAATAACAGTGGCTTCACATTTCGAAAGCACGTGAAATCACCCACGCCACTTTATTCTCCAATGGAATTGGAGAATATGATAATGGTCAAACTTGGAGGTGGGGTTTACACGAAAAAACAAAACGTGCAGTGCTGTGCAAAGCATGGGAAAATTCAAAAAAAAAAAAAAAAAACTGCGATTCTAAGACGCACCCCGATTTTAGAGACATTTATAGGGGAAAAAAAAGTGCGTCTTAGAATCAAAGAAATACAGTATATACAAGATTCTAACAAATGTTTAACTTAGAACCAGTGCCGGATTAAAGCAACTGGAGACCCTGGGCTAGGAGACCTTGGAAGGCCCAAGATTAATAGCATCTGATCATGAAAAACAAAATCTCATTCTATTCTTTATCTACTCAATGAAAGTAGAACATTGTTAAAATTTTAGCATTGATAAAATAATTGTTTGTAAAATTGTAACCTTTAATAAGTTTACAAAGGTATGGAATTAACGAAGGTATTCGCACAGAACATTCATAGGGGAATCAGCTAAGTTATAACATTACACTACATACAAAGTCAGAACAGTTTCTTTCGAGCTTTTTTGGATGCAAACTTATCAATTATATTATTAAAATCAGTAAGTCACAGTTTATCATTTTCTATGCAGAGAATGCTTAGATCAGACAACCGACCTTGGGACATTGTTGACCGTAGATCATTCTTTATCCCTTTTAGTCTAGAAAATGACCTTTCACCAGTACAGTTAGTAACCATTAAACGCAGGAACAATCTGAAAATTGTTTCCACATTTGGAAAAGCTGTCCGAATTTTCTCCTGGAATATTATTTGATACATATCTTGGTGGCTGAAATTTTCTTTTTCAGAGTGAGCTTGTTTGACGTACAGGTGGAAGTGCAAAAGTTCATCGACTAGACTAAAGTCAACATCCTTTGCATCAACATCTCGATGCCATTGTGAATCTGTTCTTTGGTTGCTTGCAGGTTCACCAAAAATGAAAAATTGCCAGCTACACTCCTATACACCGTTGCTCTTCTGTCAAGGTTGGCTTCAAGAGCATCCATGACAGGGATAAATGAATTTACCCTAAAAGTCTCTTGGAGAAAGTTCGTCTAAGGCTTTGGGTGAGGTCCCATCATTGTTTTGTTTTTTTTGTACTCTCTGCCTTCTTTTGACAATTTTGTACTCTACATCCGGTAGAGTAAATTGTGCTCAATGAAATTTGCAAACTTTGGAGTGCCTTGTTAACTTTATGGAATTGATCTAGCAATTGTGTCCAATGGTGAAGCATGAAAATGAATTCAAATTCTTCCATTTTCTGCAGAAGATTTTCAGCCTGTCTTCTATTATCTCCTTTTTCAGTTTCATCACAATAAATATGACTAAGGGCTTCAACAATGTTAGCATAACTTTCGCTAATAGCTGCAGTAGCTTTGGCGTGAGCCTCCCATTTTGTGTCTAATAAATGTTTAGGAACTTTTAACTCAGGAGGCAAGAAATTTTTTAGCACTACCCATCTTTTTGTAGAAGCTGAGAAAAAACAATAAAGCTCATTTATTGTGCCAAAAAAATTCGCTGCATCCAGACACAAGTCAACTGTGGTTCGTCCAAGTGGATTTAGGGAATGTCCAGCACATGGAATAAACTTTGCAAACTTGTTCCTTTCAAGAATTTTTTGTTGAATGCCGTTATACTTTTTGGCCATATTGGCTGCATTGTCTTTTGATGTTCTCTACATTTACTGAAATCTATTTCAAGTTCACTGAAGTAGTTCAGTATCAACTCAGCCATACTTTCACTAGTGCAATCTTTCATTCAGTTCAAAAAAAACTCAGAAAGCGTTCAACTGGTAATCCATCACTAGGAGAAACATATCTAACAATGACAGTAAGTTGATCAATGTGGGAAACATCTGGGGTTGAATCGACTAATAAACTAAAATAACCTGCTTGTTTGATGTTGCTCAGTATTGATTCTCGAACTTTATTAGCCATCGACTGGATAATCTCTTCTCATATGGTTTTGGATAAGTACGATGGCTGACCAAAGCCTTTACCTCCATACTGATTTATGTGAGCACACAGGAAGGGATCAAATTTGGCAGTTAATTCAAGCAATCCAAGAAAGTTACCATTGTTTGGTGAACCAAATGTTTCATCATCACCCCTAGATGCCAAGCCACATTCTGCCAAAAGGGAAATCACTACAATAACTCACTGAAGTAAGTGCCTCCAGTAATCCTGCTCTGCTTTGATTTGCTCTTCGAGTTTTGATTTGAGCATCTGACCACACTTTCTTGTTAAGTACGTTAGCATAGAGTTCATATAATTTTAGAGTTTCCATGGGTTTGAACAGATAAGCGTGATGCCAATCATCGAATCCAGTAGAAACTAAAGCTGTAGTTGAGGTAGTTTGGTTAGAGAAAAGTTTGCACAAAAAACAGTAGACTTTTCCTTTTGTGGGAGAATACATTAGCCATACTCGAGGGCAAGTTTCTCCATTTACTTTGGTGGAATGGAATAAATTCTACTGGACCTTTCTCAATCCAGAATGATTCGTTATTCAATAAACCTACGTCATTGTCTCTGAAATCACTAGTAGCATGAACAGTTGGTATTTTTGTGTCTGCAATGCTAGGGTTTTCACTGAGATCATTTGCTTTGTTTTCCAAGTCTTTAAGAAGGAAATGAGCTATAGTGGTCCATAAACCTATGTCATTGTCTCTGAAATCACTAGTAGCATGAACAGTTGGTATTTTTGTGTCTGCAATGCTAGGGTTTTTGCTGATATCATTTGCTTTGTTTTTCAAGTCTTTAAGACGGTATGAGCTTGAACTGCTTCTTTTGGTGTAACTATCTCGTGGCATGTTCCTTCAGCGCCTTGTGTTAATTCTTTGGCTGTAGGTCCTGTCACTTCATTGTAACTTTTTCCAGAAGTTTCTGTACTTGTAGTGGTAGTTACTGACAACAGTTCTCCTTGAAGTTCTTGGAAGGCTGTGTTCTGAATATAAACTGGTTGTTCTTCAGTCTGCTCAGTGTAGTCTACTTGATTTTCTTCTGTTTGTAAACACGAATGTATCTGAGGGATTATGTACGACTATTTCTGCCTGCTGTACAAAGCCATATGACGTGATTGGCTTAAAATTCTTGAGTATTTCCTTCTGTTCTTTTTGTCGCTTTTGTTTACTAGCACCACTTTCATATTGCTTACTCATTATTATTTTCACAAAAAGTCAAAATTAAATATTATTGTGACTCACAATGATATAAAAGAATTCTCACTTGTTCTCGAAAAGCACGCTATAATGATAGACAGTGATCTGAACACTTGTATTGCTTCATAGCTGACTTTATCATTTGATTCTGAGTAGCTTTAAAGCTTCCACGAACTTTAATAAACAGTAAGCAAGCATTTTGTGTAACTATTATACAGTCATAGACTCATATGTCACATGTTTAATGTTACTAAGCAACTGGGCCTAGATAGTAAAGTCAAGGGGGAGTGATTTCAGCACTCCCAACAATGTGTTCCTGAATTTTGGATTTGTGCTTATACATTATTTTAGCCTAGGTATGCCCCTGATTTTTATCGTTACAAATGAAATAAAATTAATGGTAAATTTTTAAAATTATTTTTGGCAGGAGGCCAAGCCCCCCTAGATTATGAGGCCCTGGACTGCAGTCCGCTCAGCCCATGTGTAAATCCAGCACTAACTTAGTACTAAAGAAAAATATTTACACAATAACAGAATTAATATCTAACAAGACTAAGCTGATGACACAGAGGCATTGACACTATTAATCAACTGAATGTTAAAATAATCTGTAAAATGCATCTTTCATAAATTTTATTATGATTTTATTATAAAGTTTATTAAAACATTAAATAAACATTAATTTTTACAATCTAACTGAAATATTCAAGGGCCGGATAAAATTATTTCATGGGCCAGTTCTGGGCCGTAGTTGTGGGACCCCTTCTCTACTTGTATACCTATCCATAATTTTCTGTGGAGGGGTTTCTAAAATTTTATCTACATATGTATAAGTAAAAAGGTAAACTGTTTAAAAAAATTCAGTAAATTCATTGCAGAAGGTGAACCCCCCTAACTTGCAGTTTTACAATTAAAAATCTCCAAAAGGAATGCTAAACTATAGATGACAAGTAGTAAGTATTATCTTGCCAATGTGGCTGTATCAATAGAAATGAAAAGGCTGTTAACAGATATTCACTGGGAAACAGTATTGAGTGATTCTTTTTTTTCTCCTTTCAATGGAAAAAATAAACTTCCACAATATTCATATGCAGTTAGTCCCCAGACATCTGTGATTAATGAGAATGAGCCACAATTAAAATGCATACATGTATTGTAACATGCTATACTGATTTCTCTACATGCTTTTAACCTCTAAGCAATGAGTTATATTTACTGAAATGAAATTATAATATTATTTCAGTAAACCTTGTATACATACCTAGGAAAAACAAGGAACTGAACCGTGATGCTGCAAAGAAGAACTATACTAGCACATGACATGCACCAAGGAAATTCAGGATCTGACTGCGTGTGATATTTTCTTTCCAAAGATGAATCGGTAAAATGTAAGAAAATATAATTTAGGTCACTTGATCTCTTCCATTCCCTGTAAAAAAATACTTATAACATCAATGCAATAGCAATGCTTCTCATCATTAGGGTTTCATTGAAACCAACATCACAATCAACATCAAATCACAAACATTTGTTTAAAAAATAGGGAAAAAAAAAAAATCACTGGATAAGCTAAAATTCAAAAACCACTGTCGCCACCTTTTTTCTACTAAAACATATGAAGTAATTTAAAAAAATAATGTCTATGATAGGAGGGAGTGGATGTCCAACACTTGTATACTATACTGGAATCAGTTACAAAACTACCAACACCATCAGGTTTGCCACTAAAAGGGGACAAATTGTGGAGGCAGGAAGCTCTGATGGCTGTGATTTGGTATGGTTGTTAAAGATCATGTGCAGCCATTGGGTAATCTGTTGGGGATGTAGAATTTGTAGTTCACTATTGGCTGGAATACCATACCATTTCTCCCTCAGTATGACAGATAAAATTGTTTTCCTACTTAAAGCTTTAGTTTCATTTTGGTTTGGTGTATAAAAATAAAAATGTACTATTAATGGTTCTCACCACGTCAGTGCTATGACATAAAATGATATGTAATTCACTATGCTGCTGTAGCATATCTCCATACTAGCTGGATGCAACTGTCTCATCTCAACAGGATTTGGCTTATGCTGGTGGTGGGGCATGGGCAACTTCCCAGGGGCTCCCACCTCAAGGGACCTTGTGACTGAAAAATCTCAATATAACTTATAGAAATGTACATTAATTCTCAAACTGAAAGGTGGAATGCAATGTGCTATCATCAGCAAAGCTATGGATAGGTTTTCTGGTCAAATGGAAGAAGGTCATTAATATACAAGAAGAAAGAGTGGGAGAAAGAACTGAATCTTGAGGAACACCAGCATTAGTGGAGAAGTTAGAAGGCAGAGAGCCATCTACCATTAACCAGTGAACAGTCAGAGATAAAACTGGATATTCAATTACAAAAAACAGCTGGCAAACCATAGGATGGAAGCTTATTTAGAAGACCTTTATGCCAAACATGAATGAAGATCAAGAGCAACTGCTTGTGTTTCACCCAACTTTTCCATTGAATTTGTCCATAAATAGGTAACATAAGCCAGAATATCAGCAGTAGATCGACACTGACGGAATCCATACTGGCGATTGTTGATCAGAAGGAATGTTTCTAGATAGTTTAAGAGTTGGTGGTTAATTAATTTCTTCATTACTTTAGAAAAAGAAGTAATTGCAATGGGATGATAACTGGATGGGAGAGATTTGTCACCCTTTTTAGGAACTGGCTGGATATGGAAATTTCCAAGCAGAAGGAAAAACACCTTTGGAATAAGGAAGTGAAAAAAGATGGCAAAGAACAGAAGTAAGTTCAAGAGCTCAGGTTTTGAGAAGTGGAGAAATACCATCAGGACCTGGAGCTTTCTTAGCATAAGATTCATCAAAATCCTTCTGACATCCTTTTAAATGAAGACCACAAGCGGCATTGAATGGAGTGTACTGGGAATGGTTTGAGGTGATTTACCAAGATTATATACATGAGCTGGAAGAAAAATAGGATGCCAACAGGTCAGCTTTATCTTTGGCTGATGTGGCAACAGAACCATCTGGTTTTGACAGAAGTGGGAACAGAGATGGGCAAAAATTGAAGCCAATAGTTTTGGCGAGAGATCAGAATGCTTGGCTACCATTGAACAAGAAGCAAGTTTTCTACTGTTAACCTGTTTGAAATCTAGTTTGGATTGATTAATAACTGCTTTACAAAGTATAAATGATACTTAACAATAAAAATTATTATTATGCTATGTCGCTTATAAAAACGTAGTACTGGAAATATTTTATGATAAAAATACAGAAATATTATATGATTTCAGAGAATGTAGGCTTAGTGGTTCCCTTTAAAAATATTATGTTGAAAGGGGCTCGCTAAAAAAAATTTTACGTTGAAAGGGGTTCACGAGTCAAAAAAGGTTAGGAACCGCTGGTATAAGGCAATGGTCAGGCTACACCTCAAGTACTGCGTACAGATCTGGAGGCCTCATTTTAGGAAGAATGTAGAGTTGCTAGAACAAGTACAGAGAAAGGCAACAAGATTGGTGAGAGGAACAAAAGGGTCCGCTTACGAAGAAAGCGTTAAGTTCTGCAAGCTGTAGCATCTGGAGACTAAGCACCTGCGAGGTGAACTGATCAAAGTGTATAAGGCCTTGAATGGTTTGAGCAGGCTCAATGCTGATGGGATACTTCCACCTGCTCAGATTAAGAACCTGAGGGGGCATAGATTCAAGTCGAGGAAAGACAGTTGTAGAATAGATGTGCAGAAGTTTGCCTTTAGCCAGCGGGTAGTTGATTGTTGGAACAGACTTCCATCTGTTGGTGTGGAAGTTGATAGCTTAAATAAATTTAAGGCTGAACTAGACAAACATTTGGAGTGACTGGATGGGCGAAATGGGAAGGTTTTTTTTTTTTTTGGCCGATGCTGTATAAGTTTGTTTTCTTGCATCGTATGTCTCAACTAATGCTAATTCATGTGGATCTTAAATGGAATAAAATCCAATTTGTGGGATGCATTATTATTATTATTCTCTACTATAATAAATTAAATTCTTACCTACAGTTAAAGGTACAGCCTGAGTCCAAAAACAGATTAGCCTCAATTACAGCCAAGCTCTGCAAAAAAAAAAATCCTGATTAAAAATATTAGTAACCAGAATATAATACAAATTGATTACAGAACCAAGCATTCTGTGGTTTTCTTTACATAGATTGTAATAAAATAATTTTAAATATATAATAACAATAACTCTTATACATTATTAGCACACAAAGTGAATCACAGTTCACTTTTCAAAAATATTTCAATCAAAATTAAAGATAGGTTTAATTTTTATTGATCAACAAATGAAAATGAATTAATTTCAATTTCGTTTAAATTAATAATAGCAACAATTATTCAAAGAATGTTTCCCCTCTCACCCATGAATTCATGCCTGTTGTAAATAAAATGGAAATAAAAACTTACCTAAAAAGGTTTCCCCCTTTCTGGATAGCACTCCATCACATCCCAGTTGTGAGGAACTTAACAGTGGAGGTATAAAGGCCATGTTTTTTTTACACCATATATAACATCTTTTATCCAACCTATAGACCAGGGATTCTCAACGGGGTGATATTGCCCCCGAGGGGGCAAAAAAACTCATAAAATCTATAAGACCACCTGTTCCACATACCGAGAAGTCGTGCTGGGATATTCCCGATGCGGACAACGGGCTCTGGTCAACCTTCTACTGTAAGTGCCCTGTTCGAGAATTAGGAGAGAGTGGTTTTCTTTTACTCTGACAAATGATCAACTGTTGTTTCGCAGAAGCGCGTTATCCACATTTTTCCGTAAATTTTCCCTATCTTTGTTTACACAGTCACAGTACCTGGATGACTGACATTTTGGACAGTTTCAAAAAAAAAAAAAATGAAACTTTGTCGTGGCCTGCAGTGTGAAGAAAATGTTCATGAGAAAATACAAGGTATGTTAAAACAAATGCGGACATTTCTTAAATGATCAATCTGTTGATATTAAATCTCGATATTAAATGATCAATGTACAATAAATCCAGCGTACAACAAAAGACAACCAAATATTTTGCAAAATAATTCTTAAGTGTCCTAATATTGTGTGCATCATGTACGTATGAAAAAAAAAAAAAAACAATCGTATCTTAATATGTTATGCATTAATAAATTGTTTTGAAATGTTATTTATTTATTCTCACTTATTTCTGATTTATTTACCATCTTTCACTGTATTTCTGAATGTCAAATTATGGTATTTTTCATTGTTGAAATGGTCATATTTCTTTATAACGAAATTGTTGTTTAACGAATTTTTGCAAGCGAACAATCGAGTTCATTATATAGCGCTCCGACTGGAGATTTATTTTATTAGAGTTTATCCCACTTTCGCAGGTGTTCTATTCATTTCAGAAGTAACACTCATTTTGGTAAACTCGTGTACTTTTTTCTTGGCTCCTTCCCCTTTGGAAATGACAATTCTTAAGGGCTCGTATTAGTTCCCCACTAGTTTTTCTGTGACTTTTGTTACAATATAAAAAAAGTTTGTTCAACACTAATAACTTCGTATTTGTGCATTTTCAATTCAGATGCAACAGTTTTATTTAACTTCCCATGCCATAATAAGATTGTGAGTGAATTAGTATTAAAAAAAATTGTACTGAACCGTAAAGTAAAAAATGAAAGGAATTACTAGTTTCTTTTCACCTTCCACAGTTAAAAAATTAAAACCAAGTGAAAATGTGAGTGAAGACTTAACTACAGAGATTGTGTCAAAGACTGTTTTTGTTCCTAATGGTATCCACCTCCAACAGCAAGGGATGACTGACATAAATGACTGGCCAAGTTGCTGCACTGTTGATAAAAAAAAAAAAAAGAAAAAAAAAAAAAATGACCTCTGTGCAAAGTATAACTGGCTAAATTATCAAAATAAGAGACTTTGCTGTGCATTATGTAAACAAATTTTTGTTCACAAGAAAACAGTGGGCATAAAGCTGCTATAAAACTGCTTGCAGAAGCTGAGAAAGAGGGTCCTCCATAGCCAGGAGTAGCAGTGCGTAGCACACGCTTCTTGATTAGACCAGGGTTCGAGTCCATGACCACCAAATACAGAGGATGCAGAAAGTTCAGGGAATGACCATCGCATATCCCCGGAGCAACATGGCCTTAGTTGCTAATGCTCCTAAAAACCAAGAACAACAACAACTGAGAAAGAGCCTCTTAAAAATCTGTGTTTAAAGAGTTTATCTCATGAAAAATTAATAACACCAAAAATTTTTCGCACCTCATAAAAAGTGGCTAAATAAAATCAGTCTTTTCATAATTTTGAATCAGAGATTGATCTACAAGAACCAAATGCGATTGACATGGTCGTATTCTTCATTCAACTAATGCTTGCATTAACAATTTGAACTACATTACTGATGAAACGAGAAAAAATTTGGCTAATGAAATCATTATATCGAATAGCAAAATTTCATTGATAATTGATTCGACCACAGTGAGTTCAGTGAGCAAGGAATCGGCTTTAATCGTTTACGTTCAAACTTGTATATTTGACAATGGAATGAGACCTCCTGTAAATTTGTTTCTGGATTTGATAAAACTCTAAAGTGTTACTGAAAAGGGATATTTGATTCTCTGCTCAATTGTCTTCAGTCATACGGTATGATGGAAAACTATTTAAAAACTTACTTAGTTTGTGTCATGAGATGGTGCAGCTGTTATGATGGGTCGTAAAAGCGTTACAAAACTAATGGAAAAAAAAATCCTTTCTTTAATAGTGTGGCATTGCGCTAATCACCGATTAGAACTATCAATTGGCGATACTGTGAAATCCGTTGCAGGTATCGATAGTTTTAAAGCATTTATTAATAAACTTTGTCATGTACAACGCGTCGCCAAAAATGCCAGAGTATTGAAGGTGTGCGCAAACTTGCTGAATACTGAACTATTAAAAATTGGCAGAATTTTAAGCACACAATGGGTGGCATCGAGTTTCGGCTGTTTGGAATAACTATTTTTACTTATTACTTATTTTTTTATGTGCTTTATAATAAATTTATGCTTAAATAAACTGTGTGTTCATATACTTAATTTATTGTTCTTTTCCAAAAACATTACAACTGAAGTCACAGAAATTATTTTCAGTTCACTTTTCATATCCTTTTAATTTGCAATTTTTCCTGAAAGCAAAGAATGAGTTCTGGCACCTATTTTTTTTACAAAAAAAGCACTGTATGTGATATATGTATTTTGTTCAATAATGGTTTAATAGCACGTCCTCCAAAATTTCTGAGGTCTTTTATGAGAAGTAAGCCTGTGGGGCATATTTTTGTAGGTCAATATTTATGTAGCTGTATATTAAGAGTTTAGTGTATAAACTACACTGAGGCCAACAAATCTTACAGTAACCTTCTGGGATGATACTAAATCCTGTTAACAATTATGATAACTGGCCCTTTTGCTGTCTATTAACCTTGCATTGCCGTATGTATCCATGATCTGGGAATGTGAACTGTTAATTTATATGGTCCTCGAATCTTGGGACTCTACCATTATGCCTACCTTTTATGCTCATAGTCTATGTTTAGACAAATTAGATTCTTGCTTATAAGTTTGTCTACACTAATTAGTTAAATGTTCTTGCTTAGTTACTATGTATATTCTATTTTTTTTTTTTTTGTCCTTGCTAGTTGGTTTGCTCTGCTCCTTGACTTGCACTTTTTGCACATACTAAATTCGTTTACGGATACAGCACCTTTGACAAGGCGCTGTATCCATAAACTGAAATGAGGCAGAGATGAACTAACGTTCCAGGAGCTGCCAAAAACACACAAACAATTCTCCTCTAAGGTGCCTTGTTTCCAATTTCCGAGCTGTGCAACCCACATATTGAAGTCTTTCCTTTTTGCTGATCTCACCAGGCAGGTTACCCATTTTTGGACCCTTTCAAATAGCATGATGTCTTTCTTTAGGTGCGGTCTGCATAGTTGAAAACAGTATTCCGAGTGTGGTCTAACAATAGCCTTACATAATGGGATTATGATGTCCTTATCTCTACTAGCAATTGTTCGATAAATCATCGATAGGACACCATGAGCCTTCCTTGCAACTTGTCTACAATGCTCGGAGAACTTAGTGTCTGACCGTATCTTAATACCCAAGTCCTTTCCACCACTACTGGCTTTAATTCAACTCCACCAAGTGTATAAGTTATTTTGAGGTTGCTGTTCCCCAGGTGTAATACCTTACACTTTGCTGGATTAAAACATAACTACTATTTTTCTGACCATCCCTGAAGTCTATCCAGGTCACTCTAAAGAAACTCTGCTTGGCAGTGATCATTAACTACTCTACCAATCTTTACATCATCTGCAAATTTAGACATCACGCCCTCCATTCCTTCATCGATGTCATTTATATCAATGTATTAGCCCAAATGAGAATTGATATACTATACCACACACACCGTGCTGCCACTTTATTAGATACACCTCCTTTAGTCTTCAAAATAACCTGAATTCGTCTAGGCATGGAGTGAACAAGATGCTGAAAACGCTGTGCAGGAATGGAGCACCATGCAGACATGAGTGTGTCATGCAATTCTTTGAGATTCAATGGAGGTGTAGGCCTGCAGAGAAAAGCCCTTTTCAGCTCATCCCAAAGATGTTCAATAGGATTGAGATCCAGGGACTGAGTGGGTCACTGCAGCAAAGAAAAGTCATTGTCATGTTCCTGGAACCAATCCATAGTGATTCGGGCTTTGTGCACCGGTGCATTACCCTGTTGGAAGTAACCATCTACCTGATGATAAACTGTCAACATAAATGGATGCACTTGGTCAGCAACGATGTGGCATTCAGACGTGAATCTATGGGTATCAATGGACCCAACGTGTGCCAAGAAAACATTCCCCACACCATAACACTGCCTCCACCACCTTTCACAGAAGTCGTCAGACATGATGGGTCCATGGATTCATGTTGTTTTTGCAAAATTCTGAGCCTTCCATCAATATGATACACCAGCAACTTCGACTCGTCAGACCAAGCAACTGTTTTCCAATCCTCGATAGTCCAGTGCTGGTGTTACTGTGCCCACAGGAGGTGTGCTCTCTTGTTCTTCATTGATAACAAAGGTACGTGATGTGGCCGTCGGCTGTTGTAGTCAATTCGCAACAAAGTGCGACTAGTCCGTCTATTTGCTTGCACAATTCTAGCCATCCTCCTCTGACCTCCACATCAATAAGTGATTTTCTTCCACAGGAGTGCCATTGAGAGGATTTTTTCTGTTCGTTGCACCATTCTCAATACACCCTTGAAACTGGTGTGTGAAAATTTCGGGAGAACTGCCGTTTCAGAGATACTTCGTCCAGCATGTCTTGCACCTACTACCATGCCATGTTCGAAGTCCGTTAGATCACTCTTTTTCCCCATTCTTGCTATGGTTTGTACACTTAAATGATAGTAGAAAGGTTATTCTGCTGCATTTATATCCACAACTATGGTCATGCGACTTGGAACATTGTGGGACAAACCATTTGTGTGCACAGCAGGGGTGTACCTAATAAAGTGGCAGCACAGTGTATATTATACAGGGTGTTTCAAAAGTGATGGTCAATAATTTAAAGGTGAACTGTACAAATTACAATATGCAAAATAAGTCTGGGTCCTTAAGTGAATCGCTTTTGAGATATTGCACATTTCTAGTTGGGATCCACCACCAACTAGAAATGTGCAATATCAAGACAAGGTGAACTGTACAGAGTTCAAATCCACCACTGACTTGTTTGTTTAGGTTATGTTATGTTATGCTCACTCTCTACCTTTCCCCTCTCTCAATGCTCTGAGATGTAGCAGGCATACTAGTACTTGTCGAAGGATAGTCAACACGGAAAGAGATTACAGCAACGAAGAGTATGCGGGCATGCACTTCACGTATGGTAAAGTCAATGGCAGTGCACTCGGGGCTGCACATTTGTACCAAGAAGCATTTCCCCGCTGAAGGCAGCCCAACAGGTGCAACTTCATCAGGGTACGTTGTTTTTTGTTATTTGGTTTTTAGGAGCATTAGCAACTAAGGCCATATTGCTCCGGGGATATGCGGTGGTCATTCCCTGACCTTTCCGCATCCTTCGTATTTGGTGGAAACGGGCTCGAACCCCGCATCAGGGTACATCAATGCCTTAAAGAACATGGGCACTTCGCACATGGAGTACGAGCAGGTAGGCTCAGAATCATAACACCTGACTTTGAGGAAAGGGTGTTAGAAAGAACAGAACAAAATCCAGGAATTTCGACGAGGGTTGCTCTGATAGAGTGTGTACTGAGTCATAGCAGTATGTAGCGAATTTTACATCGCCAATTGCTGCACCCCTACAATATCCAGCGTGTACAAGGTCTCAGCAATACAGACTACCCTCCCAGAGTGCTCCCATAGTCGGTGGCAGATCTTAACAGAAAATGTGCATTATCTCGAAAATGGTCCGATGTTCACTGGGACTTTTTTGCTTATTTTAGTTTCTACCTTTCACCTTTAAATTATTGACCAAAATTTTTGAAAACCCTGTATAATACAAAATATATATATTAAAAAAATCAGCTTTCCTGTGCACCATTAGGGTAGGGCAATTTAGATACTTTGTTACTTATGTGTTGTGTTGTCAGTATCACAGCATTCAGTAACAATGCAGCAATGGACCTGCGAAAATTACATTCTTCATTAAGGTTGTTATAAAAATTACAATAGTATTGTGGCCACAACACTTATTTCGTTGCCATTTCAATATCATAATAATCCAGTACCGTCTGCTCATGCCATTAAGATGGATTAAGATCTTTGAGGAAATTGGTTCTGCACTAAAAAAGAAGCCTTCGGGGTAAAAAAAAAAGTACCGATTCCAGAAAACATCTCTATCAGCATCACCTTCGAATAGAATCATCGCTATCACCATACAGCTCCGCTAAAAATTTCAGACAGGAGTTTATGCAGCATCATAAAGACTTATGATGTACAGTAGTGTGTGGTCTACTCTCATTTTGAACTAGTTAAAAAAGGTTAGGTTAGTTTACACCACAAATTAGGGATGGATTCATGAGTAAAATGGTTTTTGTAAAACAATCTACTGCTGCTAAAGCGTTCGGTAGACTGCATGCTGTAGTGTATTCTCACGCTATAGCATTCAGTAAACTGCACGCTATAGTAACACCTTCCATCAGGAAAGGTGAAACTTATCGCACCGTCAGAATATCAATGAATGTTGTAACACAGTTGTTTCTCACTGATGTCATGTCCAGGAATGGAGACACTTTTTGTCCATCAAGATCATCTGATTTTACAACATGGGATATTTTTGACAGTGGTGGGTGTATGTCTGAAAATCAAGGTCAACATTGCCTGCCCATACACTAAACTCAGAATTCAAAAAGAAGTAATCAGAATCCCAATGGAAATGCTGTGGTATGGAACAGACTAAATATCTAGGACTGGAGGGAAATCTATGACGAGCTGGGATCACCTTGAAAATGCTGTCCTCAAGACAGATATTTTTAGAGGCCCTTAAAAATAAAGGCATGGAGCTTCCTAGACCAACAATAGTTGCATTGTTTCAGGGTCTCCAACAAGGAGTCCCTGAATTAACTGCGCCACTGCTCTTCGATATATCTGGATTTGAAAAATCTTTCAGTTTGAGGTTTCCCACAGAAAATCCAGCAAATTCTAGGATTTCGGAAGTTTGATGTAACTGTGTCAGATTTTAGTTGTAAATTGTTCAAAGTGCTTGCTTATGAAACAAGAAATGTGCTTAACATTCAGTTCACATGCAAAAAACTCTTATAGTAAGTAAAAAAATTGAATAATGAAACATTTTTAAAATTTCTTTTACCTTGTATTTTAAATCTATAAAAGGAAACAGGATCAATTAACATTTAAAGAAAAAAGAAAAACAAACAAACAAACAGTCTTAATTACCGTTAGTCTGATGTTTTTAGCCAGTATATTCTCAGAAACATTGACGAATGGGTTCTGTCCCCATCTGTCCAAACATTTTTTCATCTTCATAGAAGATCGAGTATTTCTGGAGAGCCTGTGAGCCTGGATTGTCGCATGCTTCTCAGAATTTTTCTGAATGAAGAAAAGGGAGATTTTATATTCCTCCTACTTGCAACAGACTATGGGAAAGTGAAAATGAAAGAAGACAAGTTTTAATCTTACTCAGCAGTATCCCTTGTTTCGAGATATTGCCAGATAAGCTTAAAATTACCAAAATGCACAGCATGTGTACTATATTAAAAGAACTTAATAGTACCAATACTTTAGCATTTGCTAGCACACATTCTAAAATATTATGGAATATAGACTTTTCAAAAATATTTTAATATCAAATTAAAGACACCAGTAATTATTATTCATCAATAAAAGAAATGCTTGAATTTTAGCTTAATTTTGATTATCTACACCTTTCAGTAAAAAGCATTGTTTTGTAAAACTTCGAGCACTTATGGGTGAAGTGAAATTTTAAGCAGCAGGGCCGACTCAAGGGTATATGGTGCCACTAGGCCACATTGACTGATGGCAACCCTCCCCTGCATATGCAAAGATTTTAATTTTTTAAAATGATTAATTTTACCAATTTTCCTATGTTTATGGGTCATTGGCACCAGTGCCTATTCAGCCTTACCCTAAAGCCGGCACTGTGGAGCAGACATTTGCAACCATCATATTTGCAACAATTGTGGAAAGCAACTGGGTCAAAATGGACCAGCATCCCCATGGCATACTTTGATTGCATATATTGTTGAGTCTATGGTACAATGAATCTAGGCTGTTATAAAGGTTAAAGATAATCTACTTGCTATTAGACAGATGTACCTAACAAAGTGGCAACTCAGTATATATACACACTAACTTACCTCTGGAGGGATTATTAGATATGTTTCTATTTGGTGTTCGGCTATATACTGATCTCGTAAGTGTCCATTACCTGGCTCTGTATCAAACTTGTCATCCAAGTACTGTAATGTGGCTTTTGTGATGTGCACTCGACTGAAAATAAAGATTATTCTAAATATTAACACCATGGCAAAAGAAACAGTCGGAAATAACATCACGCTTGTGCAAAGTAAATCGTGCTATACAAATAAAAGGATTATACATAATATGTTTCATATTAAAATTCATATGTAATTATATTATAAATCGAAGGCTTAGTGTCAAACAATGTTAACTTCAAAATTGCATTTTTGTTTTGAGACAACTTTAGTTTAACTTTATACAAATAACAATGCATATCATGTCATAGGAATGTATTTCTCTAGTAGTTTACAAGTTAGCTTGGGCTATAAGCACATTTCCACTAAATCAAGAAAATGTCAAATGACTTTTTCTTAGTTAATTAGAACAAAATGATTTTCTAGTTAACGTCCTCTGCGCCAAACTCTCGAAATGTGTCTACACATGAAAGTTAAAAACAACCAGTAATTTTTTTACGATCGTCCCTTAAATTTTCGGGGAAATCATAAAAAAAAAAGTGCTGAAACTGTACATATCCGTATAAATACCAAGAAATTTTCAGAGGCTTAAAGAGTATACTTTATATTTATGTTATGTTGCATTATATATTCTCATTTCATTTATTTTTGAAAGGATTGAATCCTTATTTCAATTGATACAAATCAAAAATGAGAAAATAACAAACATTTAAATTTGTTTACTCATGCTAGCTCTGACGTTTATCTGAGTAATACACATAATTGAGTCCCTCCCCTACAAATATTCTGCTACTTCTTGCATAGTTTAGCATGCATGATATATGCATGGGTCCGGGGTGGTGAACCTATGGCATGTGTGCCCAAAGTGGCACGCATATAAATTTTTTGGACACACGAAATTCAGAGTGTCCCAAAAATATTTCAAACTTCGAAACATCACTCCAGGAATCCACCTTGAGTCGTGACCTGCGCACGCCCATTCTCTCTGCCAGGCATGTCGTGATCTCACACCATTCAGCAAATGTATTCATGGATAGTGTATGTATCTGTCAGAGGTGCCAGTGGTTCCCCCCACAAAACCGCTGCTGTATTCATGCAGTGATTTGTTTGAAGTGGTGAGACGTACCAACAAAATTGTACGATTGTCTTGAATATCGCCTTCGGAGACGCACACGAAAAATTCCGAGGGGGCATGCGAGGGTAGTTTTTAAAATATTTAACCAATTTTGGCACATACCCTTAAAAAGGTTTGCCACCGGTGATAGGTAGTTCACAGGATTAATAATGAGAAAAATCTCTGGGAGTGGATCAAACCATTCTGGAGATATTTTTCTCGAAGAGGGGGTTCTTTTCTTTCCACTTCGACTCAGGTAGTATACACTGATTGAGTGAAAGGTACAGAGATACTGGAGGAGAAAAGAGAGAGACGCACCAATTACAAATGAACATTGACTTCGCATTGTCGATCCTTCTCCAATGTTTTTAAAAGTTACGTTCTTATATTGGGTTACTCCTGTTTTAACGGTGTTCGTAATAATCGAGAAATACTTATGATATATATTAAATAACATAAATATAAATGCAAGGGAAAACAAGAATGTTTTAAAATGTATGTAACTCTCAGGACTTGTCCGGACAAGTATTGAGGGTCATAGCTTTTAAACAGGAATTTGCCTTCAGCCGTGGCCCTAGGGTTTTCGGCACCCTTATGCAGAAATGTATTTGGCGGCTTTGAGATATATTTATTAAATATTATAATAAAAATTTTGAATTTCGGCCCCCTAGATGTCGGTGTCCCTATTTCCTGCTTACCAGGCTTAGTGTTCCGCCGGCCCTGTTAGCCTTTGATGTTTTCCTATCCTCAGATATCTGGTAACTCTATATCAGGGTGATGAATGTCCGGCCTGGCCCAGTAGGAACTACACATAGTGCTAATGACAGAATGCTTTCCCATAATTCACTTTAAAAAAACCATTGTTCCACATTGCACCCCAGTGAGCTTATTTCCTGTCACTCGGGAAATTTCAAATGATCAAGTTTTCTCAGATCACGTGGCACGTTTACTTACCCTGGTTGTCCTCCAGATTCCATATGATTGGCCAAGGTTACATCATCAGACCAGATATCAAACTGCCATTTTCGCAATCCTAATACACCGCACAGCACATCTCCGGTATGGACACCAATTCTCATGTCTACACTGACTTTCGTTGCCTCTCTTACAACCCTAGATTAAAAATGAATAAAAATGAACATACACAGCCATCAACCATACACTTAAAATATTAAATAATTCTTATAGAGAATATTGAAATAAATAAGTTTCATTTTTATGGAAGACGGGAGGGGGGGAAATCGCTCAATGGGCCATTTATAAGTTCTACATGAGGAAAATTAAAAAATCTTGATAACATACAGGTGTGAATAAAAAAAATAAATAAAAAAAAAAAGAAGAGGTTTCCATTTATCAGATATTCTATGCTGTTACACCCAAAGTGGTCCCTTAGATTTCGCGCAGCGAGTTAAAATTATGCAGCTGTGATTTTCAAAACTTTTTTTTTTTTTTTTTTGCCCATGCAGGCGCTTTCTTGTGTTGCAAAAACCGATCTCCAGCACGCCACTTATCTGACATTACTATAGTGAAGTCCACATCGGACAAGTGTAGTTCAAGCAATTAGATGAAATCTGAGTTGCTCAATTAGGTGTGTCCTGCACTTCCTGTTGTGAACATTGCTTCTGTCAGACCACTTAATGACAAGAGACTTATTTTAGAGGCTCCCACTAAAAAGGGCATTTCTAACATTAGTGTGTGCTCTAAAGTATTGGAGTTGGACGAGGAGGCTGATTGACCTTCAAGGCTATTGCCAAAGTTAGCGACCTTTGACCTGGAACAGCAAGTGATGAAACATTATTGGAAGAACTATGGACTCATAATCTAAAATGGTACAACAGTGACTAAGGAACAGTTTAAATCTGTTGTTCGTGTCCTTGTTGGTAACAAGGTTAAGAACAAACAATTGTTTAATTTTGTTATACAATGTCCAGACTCGATAAGAAAGACCTGTTGAGTAGGACACGTATATTTGTTGACTGGTCCTCGCACTGGGTGCGGGATCTACTAGCCCCCCATACTGTTATCGCTGCATGGCTGACGGCCATGTGGCTAGATATTGTCACAGTGCTCCTTCTGTAGGCACTGTTCTGCTAGGGTTCACTCTTCCCGTGAGTATCCCAAATTTAATGATCCTCCCAATTGTGTGAACTGCTGGAGGAAGAAGCTCCCCCTCTGGGCATTCAGTAGTGGACAAGTCATGTGCCGATTACGATAGATTCCATTCGTCATATAACAGATTATGCATCATAGCACATACTGTAGTGCCCTAGGAATGAGGTCCCCCAGCAGTTCCGCCTGGGAGTGTGGAGATTGTCGATATGCATTTTATATGGCTGCTGGTCCTTGCTGGATGCTGCTATCTCCAGTGACATCCTAGATTTTGCTGTGTTGGCTCTTCCCCTGTGGGATGGTTGAATTGATGTAGTTTCAGTGATATGACTGCCCATCTCTGTAATGACCTATTGTTATCCCCCTGTTGGTATTGAGTTACCATTAGGACTATAGGAGTTTTGATTTGAATTGTGGCTCTAGACCATTAACAACAGGTTACCCGATTGTGAGCATTCCCGTCCCCACCGCAAAGCTGAATGGTCGCTCGCTGGTTGAATCTGTTATTTTAATTTCCTTTGATTGAGGTGACCAAAAGGGCTGGTCTGTTATTTGTTGATAATTAATACCCAACCTATGTACACGGTTATGATGAATAACAGATGTGCTCAAGATGCATATGTTCCCAAGCACGGAAAGCATATTGCTTATTGACTCATTCAACTGAACCGAAAATGAAATTACCTTGGTACATGTTTTCTAATAGTTTTGGCACAGTAGAAAAAATTTTAATGTATGATCCCATCGATGTCAAAATACACGAATTAACTTGCTCTTGACATTCGAATGCTCAGAGGAATAAAGAACAAATGAGTACACCAAGTTTTAATTTCTAATGTTGGATAAACGCAGGCATTCAGTTGAATTTCCTTATTAATGACATACCACACAATTCAGAATTTTGTCTTAGGTGCACCGAGCCCATATCCTGGTCCAAACGCAATAACATTTGCATTTCAGATTGGCTAATATCATTGTAAATGAGTGCATCTGCAACCATTTACAATGGTTGCAGATGCAGGATAGGCGTTAAGCAGCGCTGCTTAATGACTCGACCAGTGCCAACTAAATAATCATCTTGCCCGTCATATCCCTGAACGATAACATATGGTGGTTTGATACCACATGAACTGATGTTACGACCTTCACTCTCATTGAATTACGATTATTGCGCGATATTAATAAATAAATAAATGTTCTGTTTATACTCCGGGACGATCAAACGGTCAGAGGAGTTCACAAGATAGACAAATTACAAGAAACAGCACCGTATTCAGCAGTCACGGGCTTGAATCCCGGTCACTCAAGGCACGTGTACTTATGCATCTGCGCGCCTGACCACTAGGCTACAGCGGCCTCCCATCCGTGATCAAATCTCGCCTCTCCATCTTTCCAGTTCCTTCTGTTTTGTACAATGACCAACCACTTATTGCCCATGAACTTGAATTTCGTTTATCCATCTCCATTGTTGTCTTCCAGGTTTTCTTTAAGCTCCTCTTGGGTACCATTGTTATTTTCTTAATCCATCTGTCGTCATGTCTTCGAGCTACGTGTCCTACCAAAGTCCATTTCAGTTCTTTAGTTTTGATAAGACCATTACATTACTAAATAGCTTTGTCACGATAATCGTCACTATCAGGAAACTGAAATTATCGCATTTTAATCAAATCCTTTCTCCTGACATACACGGATTTAGACCAGGGAATGATGGGGGGGGGGGGGGTTATGGTGTCACTACCCTTACCTCCCTCTGGTATTTCGCCACCATAGCAATTGGCAGGGAAGGCCGGGTGTACGTCGTATATACCAACCTATCTAAGGCATTTGACTCAAAAATTAACATCTACTCAAATCAATTATTTCTCCTCTACAAGACTGGATAATTAACTACATTTCAAGTAGATTGCATCGTTACATACAGCAGTATGTATCTCAAAACAAATTTCTTACCGGCGCCTCAGAGATTTTCACTTGAGCCTTATTATTTAATATATACATGAATCACGTGAGATTAATCTCTCAGCCCGGAGGAGTATGCCTATTATTTTATGCAGACGACATTAAGATCTTAAAGTCTTCTAAAACAGGAACAGAACCTGTAAAATTAGTTGGAGACGATCTGGCAGATTGTCCTCAACTAACAAGTTTTTGTAAATTTCGATAAGTACAAGATAACATCATTCAGATACCCTAGAAGAAAATACAATCTCGTTTTCTTAAAACATAGACATCATTTCAAGACACAGTTCAGTAATTAATTTGGACGTATTAATCCATTGATAGACACTACAATATAATATCACGTGGTAGATTAAGTAATTTGTTATTGAAATGATTAAAATTTTAAAGGACCGTCTGATTTCCCGAAACATAGTCATAAATAATTTGTGATTGGCATTGAGGTGCTTAAAATCCTTTAAAATGTATCATTTCGATAATAATTATACAATAGCGTAGTGTCTATCAATGCATTAACAAGACATTGTTTTCTGCTGATCACGACCAACAACTTTTGTCAAAGTGTCGTTTCTGACAAGTTACAACCACCAAATCATACTTCATATAACAGACTAAGTTTTTTCTTTAATCCATTATTACGTAATCTAACTTCCTTTAATAGCATTACGTTTCCTAAATGCTTGACGAGAAACAAAAATACAATAAACCTATTTTAGGTAACCTAACAGTTATCACTGCAGTGCTTACAGATAAGGAGGTTGCGGGTTAATAGGTTGACTTCCATATGATATTCCCTTTATATCATAACGATTTCAGGGGTCATTAAGTTTCCTAAATTCTTAATTAAAAATTGATCGCTAATTGTCATATTTAAAGTAATCTAACCACATTAAATAAGGTCAGGTTACATATTAATGGATTAAAAAATATATAGGCGTATCTGAGGTAAAGTTTGATTTCCGGTAGCTGTCAGTGACCACACCTTCATTGAAAACTGTTGCCAGTCATGATCAGCAGAAACCAATGAGAGATGAACATCAACACATGGAGAATGTCAAGAAACGACCTATCGGATGGAATTTACGAAGTTATCAACAGAAACTTTATCGGTAACGAGAATGTTGGTGCCGAATAATGGAAGGCCGGATTTAGAAATGAGAATCTTTACAAGAGGTCCCGTTTCAAAATCATAAAAATGTGCGGACTGAGCTTTACCTGATAGCCTCGATCATCTGGAGACCCATTTGAACACAGTTATACGCATGACCAGGTCTCGAAACTGGAAGACCAGACACACAGTAATAACAATCGCCCAATATTTTTATCCTCATGCAATGGTTCTCCTGAAATAAAGAACAAACACTCCATTTCTCCAACTAAAATATCAAAAATATAAAAATTCCAGCAAATATCGTCATTAATTTTATGAAACTATTTGAAATGTTTCTTACCTGCGCGATTTCGTCGAACCGTCCAAAGAGTTCGTTAAGGGTTTTTACGAGATCAGACGCAGATAGCTGTTCAGACAACGGTGTGAAGTTTACGATGTCGGCATACAAAATGCTACAGAAATCACAACTGTTAATACTAAAACCAATTTAAAAAATTAAATAAAAATAATATAGATGGCAGCCTATTAGCAATGCGTAAAGAACGATGTCACGCTTTTCTACAAAGTCGTGAAAATTGGGAAACAGCAAACAGAAAGTTAGACCACAGAAAGCAAATTGACAGCAACTAGTTACAAGCAGTATGACTGATTTTTATAAAATTACTTAAGATTTGAAAATATAAAATAGCTAATGCTATTTTAGCCTTTTCAACGTGATGAAAAGCAGAACTCTATTATCCTCATTTTCGTTTTTGCGGCATGCAGGATTCAAACTGCCGATTTAATGCTACGGTCTTAATGATCAATCACAGCAGAAGTTTGCCTTAATCGTAGAAAAAAATTAGTTCGATTTATTAAATAAATAAATTTTCTGTTTATACTCCGGGACGACCACATGGTCAGAGGGGGCGCTGCTAGATTTATATTAATTGGTTTATTGTAAAGCTGTGACACCGAACGGCAGCTCGCATTGAACGACTTTGATACTTTTTGTAAAGGAGTTGTCACCAGATGCTACTTGCGATCTGATGACGGTCCAGGAAGGAATTAAACGAGATTCGGGGAATAATTTCTTCCTTGTCTCAGATTTTAAATAAAGAGCGGATAAACGTTTTGGCAATGCCATTTATCTGAAAGTAGTGCAATACCGAGACAAACTGTGATTAAGGAAAAGTTTTTCTGTTGTCAGTATTAGGAATATTTCATTAAATACTGCCACAAAAATCCGAGGATGACAATGTCCTTCTACTTTCATCAACTTATCTTTACTCAAAAGACAGTTTCGATCCGCCCCCATCTTAAGCCTTCGAATATATGAGGCTCAACTAAGCAGTTTCCCCGTCCCTTTGGACAGCAGATCCCACATTGAAAGTTTTGCGATATAGTAACGCTACCGTATTAAATTATTTATTTATTTAAAAAAAATAAAAAAAAAAACATTTAACGTTATTGTTGCTTTGATTCCGTTAAGTAATTTGCTCTGAATTGAATGCACTTATCCAGATATCTATACTATATTGGCTTGCTGGAAGGCATTCTTGGACTTCGCTTCAATGGCTTTGACAACTGTTTCTCGAAACGGCGTCCGAGAAGTCAGTCTTCACGCACAGTAACGGCTGCTGTGTTTACCATTTCCTCAGTTACCAGTAGCAGATTTAGGCCAAATTAGGGTAAGCGACGGCCCTGCGCTCAAAATTTTGATGCTCCAAAATAATTTTAAAAAAAAAAGGTACTGTAATGTACCTGATAGAGAAATACACCGATGAGACAAAACATTATGACCTAACTAATATGATGTTGGCCCTCCACATGCAGCCAAAACAGCTCGTACCTGGCGAGACATAGACGCTACAAGATTTCTAAATGCATCTTGTGGTATATGTAACCAGTAGATCCTTTAACTCCTGTAAGGTCCGTGGTTGAGACAACGCAGATTGGAGTTGCTGTTCCAACACAAACCACAGGTGCTCAATGGGATTGATGTGTGGGGAATTTGGAGGCCAGGGAAATACCTGAAAGTCTTCTTCATGTTCCGCGAACCAGTCTCGAACAATCCGAGCGGTGTGGCATGGCACATTATCCTGCTGAAAGACAGCACCGCCAGAGGAAAAGACCGTTGCCACAAAAGGGTGTACCTGGTCAGCAATGATCTTTAGTTAGGTGGTAGATGTCAATGTGCCCAGCACAAGGATGACTGGACCCAGGGTATCCCAGCAGAACATCGTCCAAAGCCGCCACTGGCTTGTTTTCATCCCACAGTGCATCCAGACGCCATCACTTCCCAAGGTAAAAGAGGCACACGTACCTGGCCGTCCACATGATGCAACAGGAAACGCGATTCATCGGACTATGCGACCTTCTTTCAATCACTCAAGGTCCAGTTTCGATGCTCGCGTGTCCACTGTAGGCGCTGTCGCCGGTGAACCGTGGTTAGCATGGGCACTCAGAGCGGCCTGCGGCTACCATTTTCAGCAGGATTCGATGTACTGTGTGTTGTGACATTATCCCCGTCACCGGCATTCCAATTACCGGCGAGTTGCGTCACAGTTGCCACGTACCATCCGGGAGAGCCTTCGCACACCTCGAGCATCGATGAGCTGTGGTCGTCCAACACCTCGCCGGCGGTTCGTGGGTTCCCCCTCCTCGGACCACTTTCGGTAGGTACTAACCACGGCTAACTGTGAGCAATCCCACCAGCCGTGCCGTTTCGGATATGCTCTGACCCAGTCGTCTGGCCATTACAATTTGGCCTTTGTCAAACTCGCTTAACTCCGCTGTCTTTCCCATCTGAAGAATAAGAGTAACACTGGTTAACGGAGCTCAGTATCAGGTATTTTTTATACAGTGGCCCGACCTGCGCACGCGCCGTAGTTCACCTGCAGTTGCTGCGATCTGATAACGGCTCGTTGGTCAATGTTTTGGCTCATCGGTGTAAATTAAATGTCTAAAATGAGGAAAGCGTTCATTTCCAATGTCCGTAACGACCAAATCCTCGAGTAACATCTTAAATGCATCCGTGAAGCTTCAATCGCATGCAAACTTCAAAGTTCCACGTTGTTCTGGTGTTATTATCAATAACAAAAGTGGAGGCTTCGAAAGGCTAATACGATCATCTTTGCATGCACAGGCACCAGAAGACAGCATATGTGTCATTAGTGCAGCGAGAACAAAGAATAGAAATTCGGAACTAACCGTTTACCATTTAAAACAAACTTAGTTTTTCTTCAACAGCCCTCGGATAAAGCTCTAAGGATGGGGGGGGGGTTTCTAAATATACAGATCTTTCGATAATCTGTAAAGCACCAAACTAGTACACTTCAAGAAAAGTATTCTCCCTCCCAGTGTTCCATTACAGTATAGTCGTTTAACTTATTACTCCTTTCGAGTGTCTAGATTTGATCGTTCGTAGACTGGAAGAATTTCGAAACGCCTCTTCAATCGAGGATGAGTTAGCCGATCTTAGATGGAGAGTGTAGGAACCGTAATAATTCCTCCAGCGAATTATTCCGGTATTCCTCTAGTGAATTACCTTGAAATTCAAGGTAATATTCCTTTCCGTTACGATTAACCCACTAGCTTTCGATCTTCAGTTCCTAATTTTAGAAACTAAATGAATTCTAAATAAGTCGAAAGTACTTAAAATATAACCTTAGTTCCTGGACTGCAGGTATAGGTCAGTAATACGCAGATAGAAGATTTGGTCGCAAGCAACAGACCAGGTAAGAAGAAAGCAAAAGCAGAGTCAGAAGTTAATCTGTTTTAGCATTCTTACTTCGTACCTCACATTATTATGACGCTGAACGTACATCTCGTGGAATTGCTGCTTCGTCTGAGAGGATGACGACTGACAAGCGTCCACCATTTTTAACATAATATTTCGATTCACTTCCGCTGCGATATAAGCTGGAATTACGCTCAGAAGAAGTTGTTCCTGAAAGCAAAAATATCTATTTTTTATATATATAAATCTATGTACGGTATTTTACTGCTCGGGACAGCTTTAAGCGAGTTGAGTATATAAAATTACAGGATAATTTTACACACAAATTAAAAAAAAAAAAAAACAAAAAAAAAAAAAACATAAATCGTAAATAAATATAAACCACGGTCGCTCATAGCGGCTACCCGCTTTCTGGTGATGGAACCAAATAGTTCTAAAAGCGGTAAGAGTCGTTTCTAAAGACCCTGAGTCCAAGCGCTGTCACTGGAGCATCAAGAGCGTTCTCGGACGATAAAACAACAACAGAATAGCAGCATTATTGTATAAAACTATTTCAATAAATCAATTAATATGCACAGTACATCGGACTTATAATGGCTTTCATCTTGATTATGCTTCAAGCGGGTACCTCGGTCTCAGTAACTTTTCTATAATCTTTAGAAGTATATGAAAAAAATGCATTTCTCAAGAATTAATGTCAAAAAACCTATTTGTAACCTGTTATTGTGCATTGCATGCGAAACATTAGGGATGCAACATTCCTAATGTGCTCTACTGCGAAAATAAAAAGTATTTCGAACATAAAATTTTTTTATCAAAATAAAATTAAATTTTACAGTTCATTTAAATAATTTTAAATTATTTAATAACGTACAAGTTAGTGCTATTGCATCATTTCTGTATGTAACTAACCACTTAAGTAGTTATAAATTGATATCATTAATTATTTAATAAATAAAATTAAGAAAAAAATAAAAATTAAGTAAAAATATTTCAGTAAATACTTTTACTTTCCAAATAATTTAATATTGGGAAATTAAAACTTATTTTTTTGGTATTATTAAACGTTTTCTTCGAAAACTTAACAACTGGTATTAAAATTATTATTATTTATGCTTATTTATTACTATTTTCATACTGGTTATATTTGGTGTGTAGAGCAGGTGTTCTAAGATTCTTGTCAATTAGAACCATAAACACTAAATAACAATAATAATTCAAGTGCTAATTTGGAGCTAGCCTTGAGTATGTTAGATAAGTTCGAATTACCCACTGGGTGTAACGCTACATAAAAAAAAAAAAAAAAAGAAGTGCCGAGGAAGCCTGATTTTGAGTTCAAAGAATCAAAACAAAACATACCTGTTGCTGCTTCTCGTATTCTAGTTGCACTCGGGACTCAATAATATTACGGGTTCCTTCAAATGTTCTTTGATGTACGATTTCTCTAACTCTTCTGTGGAACTGTCCAGTTAATAAACCACAGAAAGAAAGAACCACACTGGCAGCAATCTGTTTAAAATAAGTATAAGGTAATAATTGTGAATTTTAAACATTACTCAAAACGTTTTTTTGAAACTACTTGAGCCACAATATAACGAGCCATAACATTATCAGGTTTTGCTGCATTACAACTTATATTTGCAATTTTAAGAAATAATTAAACTATACAATTCATTAATATTTTAAAATTATCTGCTTATCCAATTAAGGGTAAAAAATGTTAAAGATTTTCACTATATTATTTATGAACATTTCGTTAACCCTTTTTATAATCTTTATAAAATAATTAAATTTTAGCATTAATTTTAACTAACATTCTATTTTAAAAAAAAAAATATGCAAATAAAAACAATTGCTGTGTAAAATGCTTAAAAGAGATTTGTTTAAATATAAAAATTACCTGCTCAGGAAGTCGCTCAGTTTCTGCATTGGCCGTTAAGGCGGCTGCCATTATTTGAGCTGCAGCAGTTAGTACTGCTGTACATATAGCAGTAAATTTTGGTAATGGCGAAACTGTATTAACGATAAATACAGTGAAGAATACCATCAAGCTGTTTTCTGTAGCATAACGAATATCTTTCTTGAATGCAAATGCCGCTATTGTGAAATTCAACGACGACCAGACTAGGAAGAATAATAGTTTCGAATAACGTTCATAAACACTCTTTAATGGCAATATAATCAAGCAAATAGCTAACAACACCACCAGCGATACAATTAATGTCAGCAGACGAACTGAATGCATCGAGAAATCCTGGAATAATAAAAAAAAAAAAAAAAAAAATACAATATGCAATAAATAAATAATACCAGAATGTTAATTATAATATTATATATTTGTAAATAAAAGCATATTTAATATTATATTTAATTTAACTGCATTTCGTAAAAGTTAAAGATATGTCAGCAGCAGCAAAGGGCCATCCACAAATTACCTAGCAACGATGTTTTAAATTTCAGCATCCCGGTCCCAATAAAGCTTCGTAACAACAGATTTTATTGCCCCCATCCCATTAGTACTCAAATTCAAGTCATTATTTTCATTAAGAAACTTGTTACATAAACGGGTTTTTTCATGAAAATAATATTTTGGCTTCCCTCTCTTTGTGTTTTTACATTATTTGTGAACGACTTCCAAGTGAAAACTGGAAATATGGAGTATTTCCAGTTTTCTGAAAATACTGGAAATAGAATGAAAATATGTTCTTTCATTTCTAAATAAAAATAAAGGATTCTAACAGAAACCGATTAATATTAAGCAGTACACAAAAACGGACTTAAAATTCTTCAGGAATAGAAAGGGCTAAATAACACTTTTAAACCTTACGATAGTAACTGGATAACCATTCGAAAAATCGAATGTTAAACTTCAGACAGACTTCGCTCGATATCATGGAGACCATATTACAACTTATAGGCGTTGGCACAAACTTTCGTGATATAAATGTGAGCTCTTCAGTGGTAATATAACCAGTCATTGGTTACGTTTATACACTAGAATATAATTATCAATTAATATGTCGCCCAAGGAGCAGCAGTGCGTAGCACACGCTTCTTGATTAGACCGGGGTTCGAGCCCGTCACCACCAAATACGGAGGATGCGGAAAGGTCAGGGAATGACCACCGCATATTCCCGGAGCAGTATGGCCTTAGTTGCTAATGCTCCTAAACATCAAAACAGCAGCAGCAATACAAAAAAAAAAAAAAAAAAAAAACAGCTTATGGGACCCCAACGCGTTAAAAATAATTACCCTTCATTCTGGTGAAAATGAAAAGCAGTTAGCGTTTATTAATTTTTACATGTTCAATATAACCGGGGCTGTAGCCATTAAAAAAAAAAAAAAAGCGGTCGGTAACGGTCGCCTGATCTTCTTGGTTGGGTGGAGGAGGAGAAATAAAGACTCAATGATACAAAGATTTCCCTGAACCTATGTTCGGAAGAATAATTTGGCTTTTTCATCATAAAATAGCAATAAAAAATCCTCATTATTTTTGATATAAGAGGAGCTTTAGCCCCTGTCTGGGACTAAAAACCAAGGCGAGAACAAGAAAGAAACACCAGATTGTTTTTAATGCAACTGCTGCCGAAAACAAGCACTTCCGCCAACTTTTTTGGCTGATGTGAAAATAGCAGTTGGCACCTTTTCAACATTACTTGTTGCAGTTTGCAACAATTAATGATGAAAATTAATGCTGCAACAATTAATTTGCATCACTATTAGTAACAGTAATAGAGGCATCTGATGCAAGAAAGCAAGCGTATGAGCCTATGTAGCATCAGCCAAAAAAAAAAAAAAAAATATATATATATATAATAATAATAAATAAAATAATTCACACAACCATTCCCTCTAAAAGGTTGTCCAGTTCTTCCTTGAATTTATTTAAGTTATCGACTTCCACAACGACAGATGGAAGTTTGTTCCAGCAATTAACCACCCACTGGCTAAAGACAAATTTCCGCACATCTATTCTACAACTGTCTTTCCTCAATTTGAATTTATGCCCCTTTAGGTTCGTAATCTGAGCAAGTGGAAGAATCCCATCAGAATTCAGCGTGCTCAACCCATTGGTTGGGTGGGGTACACCTCAATCAGATCCAATCAGGCCAATTTTTATGGGCCTTTTTATAACGTGGCTGAGTTAGTCCGTCTCGGGAAAGGTAGCATGGTTTTACCTGCCGAGAACTCAGATTTTTCGTCCAGCAAACGGAGAACTTAGACCCATAAGAATTATCCAAAGAAATACGAAGTCGGATTGAAATCGCCAGAGCAACCTTTATGAAAATGAGGCCACTTCTTTGCAATAACAACCTCAAACTGAAATTAAGGCAAAGTATGGTCGAAAGCTACATCTGGTCTGTACTTTTATATGGTGCTGAGGCATGGACTCTGAAGACAAGTTCACTGAACCGGCTAGAGGCGTTCAAGATGTGGACACATCGCAGGATGTTGCGAATACATTGGACAGACTTGGTAAACAACAATGAAGTCCTCCGCAAGGCAACAACAGAAAGAACCTTAATAACTACCATCATATGCAGGAAAATCTCTTATCTTGGCCATATCCTACAAGGAGAGAAATATCATCTACTTCAGTTGATAATAAAAGGCAAGATTGAAGGAAAACGGGGGATTGATAGGAGGCGAACGTCTTGGCTGCATAACATTCAACAATGGACTGGCGTACAAAATGTAGAATAACTATTCAGACTAGCGGAAGAAAGACAGAAATGCTTTCTCCTTATCGCCAACATCAATCGATTTGCAATCACTAATCTGGTCGCTCTCCATTGAAATCCCCCCACCCCAGTTTCCTGAAGTGTCTTGTTTAGGAGCGGTTTCCAGAGCAGAATAGAATGCAGTCCAATCAACATCTTGTGCGGAGGGATAATGACATCCTTCTCCCTGCTAGCAAAGATGCTATAAACCATGGACAGGACACCATGTGCATTCCTGGCAACCTGTTTACAATATTGGAAAATTTCATGTCTACATAAATCACAACTTGTCTTTTTTTCATCTTGAACTACTTTTATTTTTCTCTCCCTGTAGCTTATATGTGGCTCCTCGATTGTATAATGTTACAATTAGAAGCATTCAACTTTAGTTTCTATTTTTTTGAACCATATATGCAAACCGATTCAAGCCTTCTTAAAGTAACGCTGCACAGATGGCTAGAATTATTAATCATCCTTCCAACCTTCAAATTATCGGCAAACTTTAACAACTGCCTTGGATACCGTCATCAATATCATTTATGAAAATTACAAAGAGGAGAAACAACACCAAGCCATGAGGGATCCCACTTTTTACACTGATTCACCCTGAATACCAGAATTGTAGAAGAATGACCATTTATGGCAACTTTCTTCCCCAATCGTTTAGCAAGCCTGCACAGAATTTTGCACAACTATTTTTCCATCACTGCAACCACATCCCTGTATGCTATTTATTTGCATCATGAAGCGCTCATGAAAACACTTGATTAAAAATCTCTCTTTCGTGAGAGAGAGAGAAATCATTAATCATATTATTTATAAAAATTTATAACTTTAATAACAATTTATTTTATCTGCTCAGTGCAGATAATAGAAAGTTACCTACATAGTGAAAATAAAACAGCAGCAGGAACAAAGAAACCACTCCATGCAAAAGGCAAATTATCACCAGGGAAATGAACAGTGCATAACTCAAATGAGTACAGTAGCGCTTCCTAAGGTCATCAATATCAACTGCAGAGCTCATTCTTCTAATCTAAACATAAGTAAAAAACTGGATTTAAAATTAACATCTAACAAATACACCACTCAGCAGATAAATATATTAAATATATATAAAATTTATTTAAATTAATTCAATCAATCTACGAGTATATTAATAAATTAAATAAAAATTAAATTAAATTAAATAATACGTACAATTCAAGGATAAAAAGTGGACATGATCTAGATTTGAATTTAAGAAATCAAGTTTTTGATTTAATTTTAGCTGAAAAGCTTGCTCGAACTTTAAAGACCAGTTTGATTATTAATGAAAGTAATTGGTAAAAACAGTATAGATATTGTCCTGCTTATCACCTCCAACTTCTTGAAATAGTTTAGCTTACAATATATTTACACAATAGAACAGAACTGTGGGCATTTTATTTATAAAGTAATTCGCAGTTTATGTTGTTACTGGACAAACGTATTATAAATGAATTTTTAATAAATAAATGCATGCGGAATTGTGCATACAAGGCCTACATACATATTAGTCAGAGGGCAACACATTTTCTGAACAGTATGTTTGCATTATTTCAGGGAGAGTTTCTGTAAAATTTCTGTGTTTCATGACTTTTTCATGTTATTTACCAACATTTAAAGCGTTCGAAACTTCGCTAATAAGAAAATAAGTAAAGAGCTATATGATGAATTAAAGCTGCTATTGCAACTTTCGTATTTCTTACATTTTCAACCTGATTGTATTATGAAAATCAGTCAAATTGTAACGCTAATATATGTTATTACAATTAGCGATGCGGTTCGGTACATAATTGCTGTAAATTGCGTGTTTTCTGTGTTCGTTTTAAGATAATAAAGCATTCAAACTTAAGTTGGTATTATTACATTTATTTCCAAATTGGAAATATGTACATAATGAAGTCAAACGTTTAATGCGTACAGCTCTCCCTACAATATCACATCACAAAAGATCACTCACTTCTGTCACAAGAGCTTTCTGTATTTGGCTTGCCTGTTTTGATAACTCGAAAATCAAAACCTTTCAGAATAAAGTTATGCTAATATTGCCTGAGACCGACTAACTAGGCCACAGTGTGAAAAATGACTCTACAAATTTTTGCCATCTTGTATGGATCGATGCTACAGTGCTAACAGCAAAGGCCAACTTAACTTTACAATACTTGGAAAATTAGCATAAATACTGCCTATTTTGGATTTTTTTTCCCCCTAATAACAATACACCTTCCTAAAGGTTGTACGATGTAAGCAGGGTAGTTCCTATACTGACTGGCGCTCCAGATGACAAGAACCCAGAGCACTCATACCATTCTACACCCACTGCAGCTGGAAAAGTCATTTTAATGGCCGATCAATGACACTTCCATGAGCAGAATGGTTATGTGCATTTATAGTTAATTCGTCATGCTTGCAATACGTTGTAAGATGTAAAATCTTACAAATATATTATTTTATAGAAAAGCGAGATTAATTTAAAGTAAAACTTATAATATGGCAATATGGGGGAGCGAACCTTACAAGTCAAGAATATTACTAAGATCTCTGGCAAGGGATTAAATTAGACAACGTCTATACAAGGGGAGCGGTAGGCTGAAAAGCTATTAGCAACCTGGGTAAACTCGACTCCCAGCTCTCACAGGCAAACCAGAACAATAGAAACCAGTAGCAACGGCTATTAGTAGAAGGTGTTAACTCTGGAAAACAATGGCGGAGGACCATGCTACTGTCGGGATATTTTCTTTAATCGGTGACACCTGGACAAGAGACAAGGTAGTGAATACGGAAGAAATGTTGGGAATTAAATTTAAGACTGGCGTCTGGCTGTCGGTGATGGCAAGTTTTTAGATTGTGGGAAATTAGTCTGCTACAGTATAACTATAAGCGGCTGACTTCAAAAAGGTACAGACAGCTTGAGAAATTTTACAAATTTCTTAAAATAAGAAATTGGATAGAGCACTAAATAGACAGCGTAAGAAAGATTAAAATTAGCGAATAAGAACAGAGAGAAAGTTGATAAAATGAGTAAGATTGGTTAAACTGAAAACTAGGGCGGCTTTGACATATGTAGGCGGTACAGAAATTGAGATGAACAAAAAGTGAGTGAACAGGGGGAGATGGAGAGGACCCATAGTTGAGATCTTGTGGGTGTTTAGGAAAATGGGTTAGTGGGATTCTAAGTTGAGTTTTTGTTGGTGCTAGGGAAAATGAAATAGTCAGCGGACACAGCAGTCGAGATTTTCGTCGATATAAGTAAAAATGAGTTAGTAACATGGACAGTTGAGGGTTCTGTTGTGGTAGGAAATATGTGTCAGTTAACAGTGGAGTGTTAGGTCGTGGTGGGAAAAGAGCAGGGTAGCGCCCTGGGAAGTTTTCTTCTTGAAAGAGATCTTAATAGGTGGAGCGGAAAAACGAGGGTAGCACCCTATGTGTTTTTCCTTGTGATAAGTTTTAATAAAGTGGAGTGGAGAAGGAGTTAGTGTGAGATGCCCTATGAGTTTTCCTTGTGATAAGTTTTAATAAAGTGGAGTGGAGGAGTTAGAGTGAGATGCCCTATGAGTTTTCCTTGTGATAGGTTTTAATAAGGTGGAAAGGGAGCGAAATCCGCAGAATCAGTAGCTCGATAGAAAGGAGGGAAAATGCGAAATTAGTAGCTCGATGAGAAGGAAGGAAGAAGCGAATGGATGGTAGCCCGAATAAGGTGGAGAAAGAACGCCAGTCCCCATGCAGCCAAGAGTTCCTAAAAAAATTATCTGTAGCAAATTCAGGTGAAAGCAGATGAAGGAGATCCTCAGTGAGCCAAAAATGGAAGTTTGAGACCCTCCCCGGAAAGGAAAGAAAAAAGATAATAGTAAGTACTGTAAGTTAACAAGGACTGTTAGTGAAACAGTATAGTGACTAATTAATGAAAAACAGAGATAGCACTAGAAGTAAATTGATAGATAAATTATCTCTTAAGTAAATTATATATATACTAACAGAGTTTAATTAATTCAAAAAGGTTATTGTAAAATGCAAGAGAAACGAAAGATAAGTAATAGATTAAATTGTTGTTCAAATGATTATAATATGTTAGAAGGATAATAAAGTTTATATGAGAAGTTTTGACTATGTTTTAAGGATAGATAATTGAATATAGTGAGAATCTTTGAATGTTCTAAGGATAGATAATTGAATATAAAAAAAAGGCCGCCGTAGCCTAGTGGTCAGGCGCGCGGGTGCATAAGTACACGTGCCTTGAGTGACCGGGGTTCAAGCCCGTGACTACTGAATACGGTGCTGTTTCTTGTAATCTGTCTATCTTGCGAACTCCTCTGACCGTTCGGTCGTCCCGGAGTATAAACACAAAATTTATTTATTTAGTGTTTGTATTGATGAAGAATTGTTGGTCCAACTGAAAGACTAATAACAAATAGAGACTTTAGGAAAGTTAAGATTGGTCTTCAGTGTATTGTAACAGAATGGCGAGAACACAGAGTATAATGATGAAAGTAGCATATTGATTGTTAATATAAGGAACACAATTGTATCCCCAAGTAAATGAAATAGGTATGGTGATAAGTCTTAGGAGTTAGTCAGTTAAGGCAAGAAGGATGTATCATTGTTTTCATATAATGATTAACTTAGATTAGATAGTGAAGGGAAACAGGAAGGAGAATAATTTATGCAAGGTATCCTTGATTTAACTGTGATTTGTGGTCTAATGAGGCATTGGAGGCCAATGTGGTGAATAACTGGTCGTAGATTCAAGAAAAAGTTGAATACTTCGATTTTGTGGAAAGTGACTTATGCCGTTGTGGACAAGTTGAGTCTACGTGTCTAGTTCATGTGTTGTGGTTGAATGCTCGAATTATTATAATCTGAGGTTTAACCTGAATATGATGGTATTACAGAGGATAACTTTAGTAAACTATCTTGCATAAACGGTATTTCAGGGAATTTTGTAAATCTGTAGACAGTTTTCAAAAGAAGGAAGCTCACGCAGTGTATATAGAGGAATGCTTGATCTCTGTAAAAATTAGGGGAACTTTATATAGCCACATTAATTAGCGTATAATGTAAATAAAGTATTATGTAAATAGAGTAAAGTGTACGTATATTGCATAGATACGGTTATATAAAATGTACATAGCCATGTAAAGATAAAGAGCTGTGAACTGTAAACAGTATACACGATACACGTTTTATGTACTTTTCTAAGTTACACATTATATCCGTAATGCTGAATAATGCTGAAATTGTAGTAGACTACTGTATTGTTGAGATGTACTTCAATTTTATGATGTGCATATGGACGCCAGTCCAGAAAGCACTTATTATATGGTTAAAAATCAAGTTTAGTGGACATGCTAACCGACACGGTTTTGCTTACTGGACACCGAGAACCCTAATATTCAAACTGAAAAAGCAATTAATCTCCTCAAATGTTACTGTTCCAGAATTGTGCCGGGAGTGGGAAGGGCAGGTTGTTGGAGCTTTTTTTTTTTTCCAACAAAAATGCTAGTTCAGACAACTAATTATCGATGGTCATCATCAGCCATTTTCAATCCACTGCAGGATGAAGGTCTCTCCAGCAACTTTCCAGTTCCTTCTGTTTTGTGCAATAGCCATCCATTTACTACCCACAAACTCATGAATTTCATCTGTCCATCTCCGTAGTTGTCTTCCAGATTTTCTTCTAGCTCCTCTTGGGTACCATTGTTATTTTCTTAGTCCATCTGTCATCATGTCTTCGAGCTGTGTCCTGCCCAAGACCATTTTAGTTCTTTAGTTTTGATAAGAATGTCCTTTACTTGAGTTTGCTGCCTAATCCATGTGTTTCTCTTCTTATCTAACAGTCTGATTCCCAATATAATTCGTTCCATTCTTCGCTGTGTAGTTCTCGGCTTCTCTTCCATTCTTCGATTGTACAAGATCGTAAAATTGAAGGAAAAATAATGTGCTTCTGCACATTATTTTCCCTCGAAGTTAGGAAATTCCTAAATGAAAAATTACCAAACAAGTGGATTGGTTGTCTTGACCCTAACCAAAAAGGCCGCCCAGTTCGCCAGATATTTTTTCTATGTGACTATTTATAAACCTATGCCTAATTCAGAAAACCTCGTACCGCAGAGAAGCAAAAAACATTGATAGCTAAAGAATTCGTAGATTACCAAACTGAATTGGAAGTTTGTAAAAATCTGACAAAGAGACTGCTTTCATGCATCGAGACCATTAGCGAAACTACAATTTCTCTACCCCCCCCCCGCAAGATTCACGAACGCGTCCAGTGTTCTTTAACAACCAATCTAAATCAACCGAATGTGTTGCTTGAGCCTACGGTTTCCTCCGCCGTGGCGGAGGAAATAAGGTGGTTTCGCTATTGATTAGGCCAAAGGACCCTGAATTTTGAAGTTTAACATACTTTCCTATATGGCCTTAAATTTTTTCTGAGTTTGTTAAATAATAAAAATTTAGTTTCTATACTTTTCCAGCGAACTTTAAGTATACCCGAACTTTTGGCTCACCCTATATTTTACAATAAATGAAGAAATTATAAACCAGAAATTAAAAACCAAACCAAGGCAGCATTGTTTTCTTGATATGATGTGAAAACAAAAGCAGAAGAGAACATCCACCTCGGGTACACCTTATCGCCCTTGAATTCAGTGCTAGGATGAGTTATAAAAAAAAAAAAAACAGGTCTATTAATAACAATCAGAAGATTATCAAATAATCTGATATATCAAATTACTGACACAAATAGCCAGAATAATTTCTAACTCAGTTAAGAATAGAATATTAAATAATTTAAAATTATTTGAGGAGTAATTGTTTTATATAAAATAATTTGCTTATTTTCTTTTAGTTATTTTTAGAGGAAACAAAAAGAACAAGAGTGAATAATCTTTCACTTAGCAAAAGCATCATTAAATTGGAAGAAAATAAGACGTTACGCATAATTCATGATTAGCGTACATAAGGAGGTAATACTGCCACGATGTATCAAACTGGCTTGAAATTTGTTGACAAGGTAATTATGATACTTTCATCCCTGGAAGAGTGTCTCTCGGTAGTGTACTAAAGAGAGGGCTAATTTGGGATAGTGCGGTTCTAAGTCGACCTTAGATCAATAAATACCTTTGAAAATTTATATTTATGGTACGTAATGCGCTCTGAAGTCTGTGTTTCAAGGTCAGTTTCTTAATTTTTAATAGTCATAGTTGTACAAAAGTAGAACTGAATTTTGCTATCTTACCTCGGCTTGGATGAATCTACAGCCAACGGTTTCCTGAAGTCAAACAAATCCTAAAAATACCGCTTCACTGCGCATGTATCATTACTTCTGTCTAAACACCCCCAGCATGATATCAAAAGTGACTTAAAAAACCAGATGACGCCGCACAACTGCGTTACACTACTTTAAGGTCGGTTTGTGCACAAGGGTAATTTAATACCTGCCACCACGCCTTTGGTGATTGCATCTATAACACTGGCGCCTCAGTTGTCAATGATATCAGCTACTTTGAAGAAATCTTTGTTTCGGCCTATGTCCTTCTATAAAAGTAGCGACTCCATAGAACTGGCAAATTCCACTGCACTGCTTAAAATTTTGTATTTTGAAGCGGTCGTCCTGTATTAATCATTTAAGTCGAAATTATATTGACAACTATAAAAGTATGAGTACACTGAAAAAGTAAATCCATACTGGGAATAGGAAAGGGGGGTATGCATAGAATAGCGAAAATAATGCATGGGTAAAAGAAACAAGACAGTTTGACTCATTCATATTGGAATGCACTGTTCAGATTAACTTGCTATTAAAAACAACTGATGAGTGGTGAAATTAATAAAAAATTCACCTTTAGATTTTGGTATAGCAACGAACTTTCCCTTTCCCCCATTGTAGTCTTGAAATCATTTCATTCATCACTCATCGAGTCATGTGTTGTTCCAGGTGGTGTGATTCAAAATTAATCCATGCTATTGTTTTCTTCCAAGTCTGCACAGTGATAAATATAACGTAATTCTAAAAACCGATTGCATTTGGAATTAGGGTGATTTAATGAGAATGGAAGTCAGCTATTTCAACCACGTAAAAGTAGAACCACCTATCATTATTAGATCTCCAAAATGATCTGCGAAAATATTAGAAGACATCGTCTTTTCGTTGAATTCTTTACCCAGTTCTTCAAAATTAATGAAATGCAATACGATCATTAATTGTGGATGATCCCTAAACAAATAGACAATGAAAAACAACGCTTTGTTTTTTATTTATGAAAATATTTCGTTTCAACAACAGGTAAAACCAATATTTCGTCATGTAAAAGCAATAAATCAGCATGGTCTGTCTGTTACAGTGAATAGATCTGACACTATTATATCCGTTATTCTGACAAAATATTTCACAAATAACCATATACCTACACTCAGTGATCACTGAATTATGACCACTCCTATGAAAACTGAATGCAACCCGTTGACCACGTGAGCTACGAGAGTGAGGAGTTAGTCGACCTACGTAGCATAGATAAGGTGCCAGTAGTTCAGTAGGTAGTGAAATTCCGAGCGTGATGGGTAAAAGGAAGGATTTATCGGACTTCGATAAAGGACATATTGTGGGTGCTCGAAGAGCTGGTGCCTCGATTTCTCAAACGGCTGAACAGGTGAGGTGTTCGAGAGCCGAAGTAGTTAAAGTGTACTAGGACTGGCGTCAAAATGGTCAAATGATCCGACGGTAAAACTACAAAGATCAGCGAAAGGTTGATGTTAGAGGTGAGCGCGAGGTCCGACGACTCGTACAGGCGAACAGACGCAGCACTGTTGAAGAGTTGATTACCCAATGCAACATGTGCCAACCTGGGAACAATATCTGGCATGACCATGCGTCGCACGTATGGGCTATACCTACCAGCAGACGACCCATACGGATCCTCTCCTAACCAAGGTTCATCGGCGTAAAAGACTCGCCTGGTGCAAAGCGCATGCAAGTTGGACGTTAGAAGACTAGAAGAAGGTGTGCTGGTCGGATGAGTTACGTTATTTACTCCACGGTGTGGAGTAAATAACGTAACTACGGATTTGGCATCAACAACATGCATGGTATCAAAAGTGCAGGCCGGTGGAGGCGGTTGTATGGTGTGGGGTATGTTTCACTGACAGGAACTAGGACCCCTGGATCATGTGGAACAACGTATCAGTGATCTCCGCTATTGTCAACTGCTTGCTATTATTATTATTATTATTATTAACAGCTACAAAACAGCAAACAACGTGCCTGAGGGTGCAGCTACAAAGAATTATTACATAGCTTCAAAAAGCTTGGAGTATACATTCCCAAAGTAAAGAAAAAAGTATATGTACAGATAAAATAAACTAAATAAATAAAAGGACTCATCCGTCCTATTTAAGTGAACAGGCAGAGCACTGGTATTTCTTCACACACAATCAGAGTCTTCGAACTTAAAAGAAGAGTCTATTTTAAGTCAGGTACCGGATGAGGTTAGCAATTTCAGTTGCCTCTTGAAGTGTCCGGGGGTACCAAATATCTCAATATTTGCTTTGTTCATTGATCTTGCAGTCCTGTTGTAGAAGTTGTAGTATCCATAATTTGTTCTCGCATAGGATGGTTTCTTAGCGCTCTTGTCGGAGCGTTGAAATTTATTTGTGAGACGAGATGAGGGCAATTCAGGGTACCATTTATTAGTTGGTTAAGAAGGAGTAAATCGGCTTTATCTCTTCTTTTTTCCAGCGTTTCGAGTCCAAAGAATACACACCACTCTTGGTAGGATTTCTCATAGTATTCAAGGCCACTTTTAAAGCAAACGTACTGGATTGCTCTCTTTTGAATATTTTCAATTTCTAATTTTTGGTACGCAACATGTGGGGACCAGACTTGTGAGGCAAATTCTAGGGCTGGCCTAACATAGATTTTGTAAAGAAAGATGAAAAGTGCCAACTGATTGAACTTGCTGACTGTGTACACCCCGCTATGTTACACTTTTTCCCGAATAGTGATGGTGTCTTCCAAGATGATAATGCGCCGAGCCATCGGGCAATTGTTATGCAGGAATGGTTTGAGGAACACAGTTCTGACTTCCAGCATATCGATTGGCCTACGAACTCCACCGATATCAATCCCATAAAGCACTTGTGGGACACTATGGAAAGGCATATCAGGCGTCTGGATACAACAATCGCCTCCATATCTGCATTGCTGACCGCATCAAGCACAGCTTGGTTGGCGATACCTTCCGACATCTTGTTCAGTCAATGCCACGTCGGATAGTTACTGTACTGAGGGCAAAAGGAAGACCTACGAAGTATTAGGTAGGTGGTCATAATTTAGTGATCACTCAGTGTATATTTTAAGTATGAGTCTCATACATGCACAAAGGGTATTTTCATGGCATTAACAAAAACTGCGTATCGGAGGAAGAGTTTAAGCAAAACCTCACCACTATTAAAGAGGTATTTTAATTTGATATATCAGCACAATGAAACAATGCGCTACATTTCTTGTGGCAGCGCTCGGGCTCGACCTAGTAATGTAAGCACTAGCGTTCAGGTATATTACTGTGCTACCAACGAGATTCAACATGATTTTCAATATTCAACAGCGGAAAAGACCTGAGTTCGAGAACCCGTTGATGACATAATGAATTTTATGGGCCTTTTTCACGTGGCTGAGTTAGTCGGTCTCAGAAGGTAGCATGGTTTTTTCCAGGAAATTCGGGTTTTTCGTCAAGCAAAGAAAATCGACCTCAGAACACACGCAGTTTACAGACAGTATACATGGGACAATATGGCCTTAGTCGCTGATGCTCCTAAAAGCCTACTAGAACAATCATGGCCGACGCTAGGTAGCAAAACCTTGTAACGGCGCTTAATTCATATCGTATCTTAACACACATATATACAGTATATGCAGTGCGGCGCGGCGCCTATTTTAGACAGCGCCTATGGCAAGAGCCTCACTTGCGCATCCCTAGCGCCGGCCCTGACAACATTACTATAGGGCAACAGCCAGCCTTAAATACAATAATATATTTATAATTTCAACGCCTTCCTAATAATGCAGTTTACTTATTGATTCCTGGATTTTAATAATTGAAATATAACACGTATCGGTTGTGTTTAATATAATAAGAAAATGATGATTCATGATTTATGTATTAAACCGATTATAAAAAAAAAAACAACTTTTATAGGGGAACCGAAAAAAAACTCTTGTCATGCGCATCCACCATGAGCCCGCCGTAGCCGAGTGGTCAAGTTCATAGTACACATGTACAACTGCTTTGAGTGACCGCAGTTCAAGCCTGCATGACTAATAAATACGGTGTTGCATGTATTCTCTATGAATTCCTCTGATCTTGTGGTCGTCCCGGAGAATAACCACAGATTTATTTTCTTTTTAAACTGCCGATTCATTCTTCTAATCAGCGAACGACAACAAACATAATATCCAGTGCTTTATTTACAATATATGGTACCGTATATGAATAATTGCCGAATTTCTATTGGTCCGATCTTAATAAAATTTGGAAGACTTAACAAATCATTCTAAGAGAGCCAAATATAAAATTTCGCGAGAACTCATCATCCTGCTGGTCGATGTATTAAAGGCGGACGGACAGACAAAGAATTAAAAATTTCATGATTTGGGAAGGCTCGACAAATCTTTCGAAAAGAGCCAAATACTGTATAGAATTTCATTCATTAGGAGTACAGTTATTGCATGCGGACGGGCAGATTGAAGACAACCGGCACGCATACAGTACATACTAAGGCGCCTAAAAACACAACCATGCAAACCCAGCAATGGTATACACAATTTGGATAAAAAATGTCACCTTTGCCACACAATCCAGACCTCGACTGGTTTTTTTTCCTTTTTCTTTTCTTTTTTTTTTTTTTTAAATAGATGTCCATATACCGTCCGTCGGTGTTACAAGGCCCTAAACTGTGATGGTGATTTTGTAGAAAAATAATGTCATGTTGCCTCTGTTCTGTACACACTCTTGTATTGCTGTGTCGGTGATCTGAACCAAAAAGAAGAAGGTCATGGTTGCGATTGGTTAATTGAATACGAATAGGACTCATTTCATATTAGAGTACATTTCAAGAAAGGGAGACGTCCTACAAAAATGTTTTATCAAATTTATTAGTTCTCACATTTACAACAGTGATAGGGGGAATTAATATTCTAAAAATTACAAATATCTATTTCCTAAAATTAGAAAAGTAATCGAAGTACTCCAGTCAGTCTTCATTTTATTTCAGCATTTACAAGTCTAACTAAAGTATCCTCGCCACACGCATCCAAACGCTTCCTTAAAATTTTAAAGACTCCTTTTTTTTTCTTTTTTTTCTCAGTACTTATTTGTTCGTTTTTCTGATCATTTTCATTTATCCCATTGTTCTCAACGGTTGGGGTCTCCTGTACAGAGATGCCTTCATTTTCTTGCTAGTCAAACAAAAGAAAAAAAAAAAAAAACGAGTAATATTAGTTTTATAAGAGAGGAAGTGCTAGAGGTTCAGGGCACTTGGAATTCTATTTTTAATTATAAAAACCAAAAATGTCATATTAAATCACCGTCAGAAATGGATATTTTTGTGATTGCAGGTATTATGCAATGGAAGAAAGGTCTTCATTCTCCCTCTCCAATTATATTAGGCCCCACGTTCAATGTAGACGTTTTCTGCCATCAACTACAACAGATGCCGTTTGGTTCCTGTAGAGGTGTTTGATTATTCGGATGTCCTTTTCATCAAGGCCGGACTCCTCAAGGATCTTGATGAGCTTGGTGTGTGGGACTCGATCAAAGGCCTCAAAGTCAATAAAACAAAGATGGGCATCAATCTGTTGTTCTCTGCACCTTGACCTAGGCACAAAATAGTACTTCTCTTGTTCACAGTCCTTCCCTAAATCCAAACTGCGCATCGTCCATCGACTCATCACGATTCCTGAAAATCCGATTTTGAATTATTTTTAGGAACATTTTGAGGACGTGGCTCATCAAGCTGATTAGTCTGAAGTCTCCACAAGTCCTGGTGTTTAGTTTTTTGGGAAGAGTCATGAACGTTGATGTTAACCAGTCCCTAGGTATGTTGCCCGTGTCGTTAATTCTGTTAAATAATTCAAAAAGAATGTCGGTGTTTTTGTAGTCGAGCAATTTAACTATTTCCACTGTGATTTCATCAAGTCCTTTGGCTTTTCCCTTCTTCATTGATTTTAACGTTCATACGCAAAATACAATTTATACTGTTTGAACGGCCCGGTCCGTTGAAATAAATAAATAAAGGGTTCTTTAGTTACTGTACAGGTGCTGGATTTTGCATCTATCTCATTAAATTCGTTACCTAATAATTTAGAGTATTTTTATTGTCGAAAAACAAGATTTTAAATATGGATTCTACCGGTATGATGGCTGCTGCTAGAAAGAGCTTAGCACCATCTGAAGGTGGTAGTAGACCATCAATACCACAGCCTGTAATGAAAGATAATATTTTGGTGGCACTCTCGTCCATTGGTGAAAATACAAACTTTTTAAGAGATCATTAAAGTAATTTGCTTTTCTTCTGTTTCCTTTAAAAAAATAGTAAAATTTATTAATTTTTAAAACTTGATTACATTCATTTATGATTAAACGTTTCTAACAGCGACTGACGTTGGATGTACTGGTAATTTTAGGTGCTGAACTTTACAGTAAAAGTTCAGAAATTCATATTAATTCATAAAAGTTCAGAAATTCATTTGATTAATGTGAAGTTTTTAATAAGACTTATCGAAGTTTTAAAGGCAATTGTAACTGTTTATTGTAATTATAAGTCATTTCGAAAGCTCCAAAATTAGCCATAGCTTGATATTAGCAATATCAAGCTATAGCTAATATGGATAGCCATTCAGTGATTGGAGAGGGGATTCCCTGCGAACTTTTAAACTGACACACAGGCATAGATATCCATAGGAAAGGCCCCGTGCTTATTAACTCAATAACCAATCAATATCCAACATATCTACTATGCAGGCTTCAAAAATTACTAAAAATCTACTATAAAACTAATAAAGAAAACTATGCTTACGAGTGGCGTAGTGGTAGAATTGGACTGAGGAGGACCACAGGTAACCATTTTCTGTTGCATTTCATCGAAGTCAACTCTCTTTTCATTCGATAATGTTCTCAGGAATCCCAAATATTCTTGCAAGTTGAGCGATCTTCTTCTTCTGCAAAAGATTCGTAAATACAGATATTCAGATACAAAATAAAGCAAATTCACGTGAAGGTAAGATGGAATGTAAAATTAGCCAAGTGTATTTAAAAAAAAAAAAAAAACTGCCTACGTGACTAACATCTAAGCATACAGTAAGTTAGATGAAACACCTGTATCGACAACCTTATTATATTTCATGAAAATTTCAAAAACAAGTACCAACTGTCGAGAACGATCCGAGACATGGGCAAACCAGTGGGCATCTGAGGACACCGAAGTCCTATGGGTACCTTTCCGATTATCCATGTGTCCTATGGGTACCTTTCTGATCATACATGTAAAGGACGTGCTAGAATTTATAATTATCAAAATACAGTACTTTTGCTCGCCAATACGTATAGAACATCGTGTCCTCGCGGGTAGCGAAGTGGTTATAATCGCCGTCCTACCACACCAGTTGGTTGTTGTTGTTATTTGGTTTTTAGGAGCATTAGCAACTAAGGCCATATTGCTCCGGGAATATGCGGTGGTCATTCCCTGACCTTTCCGCATCCTCCGTATTTGGTGGTGACGGGCTCGAATCCCGGTCTAATCAAGAAGCGTGTGCTACGCACTGCTGCTCCTTCCCACCTGGCTACGGAGGCGCCTTCACACCAGTTGGAAAACGCTCCAGAATACCATCAATGACGCGAGGAATTTTAATGAGCAATTTTTACGTGGGAGAATTAATCGATCTCAGGCGAGGAGTGCATGTTTTATTTATTTTTTTTTTCCCAGAAAGTCGAATTTTTCGATGGCTGCTGGAAATAACTCAGCGCCATCTGAAGGTAGTGCTCAGCTATTTCTAGCAACCGACTGAAGAATACACGTCATTACAGACGCAATATACCCACGCCTCATAGCCTTAGTTGGTTTTGCGCTTAACACACACACATGTACATCGGAAAATCTGCTCTGCTAGGAAAATATGGACGTTGAGGGATACAATATCGGAAGAAAGGTAACGAAGTAGAAGTTCAGAATAAGGCAGCTTTTGGCTTGTTTATAGAACGAGAAGTGAATGTAAGCATACCCAGTGAAGTAATCACAAGTCCAAAACTTGTCATTTTAATGGAATTACGCAAATGCACTCATAATCGGAAAATTTGAAACCGAACTTAAAAACATACCTTTGTAGTATCCGATGGCTTGGCAAGAGAGTAGTATCCGGAGAGTATTTGAGCCGAATGCCTTTCAGTACACGCGTTTGACTTGATCATTGCCTAAGGGGTTAGGAATATTTTTTTCTGGCCTTGGTTTGTTTTTCTCTCGATAGATGGCGTTAATACTAATTTCAGCCCAAGAAACCTATAGGGAAACAGAAATCCAAAGAAGAAAAAATTAGTCAAGAAACACTTGTCATGATGAACCAAAGACGACTAATGAAGAGCAAAAAAAACACTGACAGGGAGAAAATTGAGTATACTGAGTTATGCAAAGCCATTAGAAAGAGACTCAGAGAGGACATAAGAAGATTTAACACAAGAAAAGTAGAACAAGCATTAAGGGAAAACAAAGGATTTAAATCAGCAGCCATGAGCAGTAATACAGAAAGACAAATGATACTGAAACTGAAGAATAGCGATGGTGTACTTATAAACAGCAGAGAAGGCATAATTCAAATAGCAGAAGACTACTATAGAGAATTATACAAGGAGCGAGGGAATGATACCAGCAGTGGGGAAGATGGATTGCAAAGTAGCAACACATACGACATACCTGATATTCTTCCTGATGAGGTAGAACATGCATTGAAGAAAATGAAGAATCGGAAAGCCCCGGGGGAAGATGAAGTTACTGTAGAGTTGTTAAAATTGGGAGGAAGAGACATAACACAAAAACTGGCAAGGCTCTTCACAAAGTGCATTAGAAAAGGTGTGATGCCTAAGCAGTGGAATAATGCAATCATAGTTTTGCTGCATAAGAAAGGAGATAAATCAGAAATTGGAAATTATAGACCAATTAGCTTGTTATCCCATATCTACAAGTTGTTCACAAGGGTCATTACTAACAGATTAGAAAGAATACTGGATGAGAATCAACCGAAAGAGCAAGCTGGCTTTAGGACAGGATTCTCAACTATGGATCACCTTCACGTAATATCACAGCTAATGGAGAAAGCAAATGAATATAAAACACCATTATGCCTGGCATTTGTGGATTATGAAAAGGCATTTGACTCCATACAGCATAAGGCAATGTTTCGGGCACTGGAAAGACAAGGCATAGATACTCCATATATTATGATTTTGAAGAAAATATATGAGAGTGCTACATCCTTTATTAGACTAGACAAAGACTAGCAAATTTAAAATCGAGAAAGGAGTTCGACAAGGAGACACAATATCTCCGAAGCTGTTTACTGCTGCGCTTGAGGAAGCTTTCAGAAGATTAGACTTGTCGCAGAAAGGAGTCAATGTGAACGGAGAGTACCTAAACCATTTACGATTTGCAGATGACATTGTGGTCATAAGCCACGATCCCAAAGAATTAGAGGAAAATCTTAATCAGTTATGCATAGTTAGTAAGGATTTTGGACTAAAAATGAATATGGCTAAAACAAAAGTAATGATGAACAAGTATGCCACGGAAAGGGAAATAATGATTGAAGGAGCAGTAATTGAAAAGGTGGAGTCATATACTTATCTGGGACAAGTTATTAGCTGTAATAATGATAAATGGCTGGAAGTCAAGAGAAGAATAAATTTTGGATGGATAGCATTCAGGAAATATAGTCACATACTGAAGAGCAATATCCCAGTTTGTCTGAAACGTAAAATAATGTATCAATGTATACTCCCCCACCATGACTTATGGAAGTGAAACTTGGGCACTCACCAAAAGAATGGAAGAGAAGCTAAGAACTACACAGCGAAGAATGGAACGAATTATATTGGGAATCAGACTGTTAGATAAGAAGAGAAACACATGGATTAGGCAGCAAACTCAAGTAAAGGACATTCTTATCAAAACTAAAGAACTAAAATAGTCTTGGGCAGGACACATAGCTCGAAGACATGATGACAGATGGACTAAGAAAATAACAGAATGGTACCCAAGAGGAGCCACAAGAAAACCTGGAAGACAAAGGCGGAGATGGATAGATGAAATTCATGAGTTTTTGAGTAGTAAATGGATGGCCAGTGCTCAAAACAGAAGGAACTGGAAAGTTGCTGGAGAGGCCTTCATCCTGCAGTGGATTGAAAATGGCTGATGATGATGATGACTAATTTCAGAATTTAATTTTCAGATTATTTTTACCTTTGGGGTCGGGGCCGTGAACTGGGGTTATTATGTTTGGCGAGCGGTGACCTTAGCTCGCGACTGTGCGGGCCCCCCGTTAGATTTGGGTTAGATGTAGTCTTTGAATGTATCGATTGTAACGTCATAGTGAATTTTTGTGAATAATTTTAGTGCTAATTATGTGGCAATGCATTGTGGGTGTTCATTGGAAGGTTTCCCATCCCGCACACAAGGTTCCGCGACTGCAACGCAGACGCAGGGCGGGCGATCCTCCCACACACCATAAACACACCAAATAAACCCTCCCAATGAACACCCACAATGCATTGCCACTAGGGCTTGCAAACCGGTTTTATAAAACCGGTTAAATCGGTTTTCATATTGAGTTGTTAAAACCGAAACCGAGCTTCTAAAACCGGATTCGGATATTTTCTTAGTTAGCCTTCGAATATAGTTTTTTGTTACGCACATTTTCTTTTGTTTGTTCGTTTGTCTGGATCGTTCAACTGCTTTATGTTTTAAACATGTTTTTTATTTTATTTTATTTTATGTTTGGGAACGAATCTCATGGGCAAGTGGCTCAAATCTAGGATGGAATACCTTTTATCTTCCCACCTGTATCATGGCACGATGCAGGTGTACTCATTTACGACTGAGTGAGTCGGAGCGATAGCGTAAAAGAAAATGCTCAACATTTCTCCGTTCCATCTATCTTGTTCGCCAGGCAAGTTATGGAACGCGACTTATTGATGGTTACCCACTAGAAACAGATTCACTGAATATTGCATCAAATTTCAATCGTAGAAAGTTTTTTGCTTCTTTATTCCTATTAAATTTGCGATCAAATGTTCTCCAAAAAGCAGCTTCACCAAATTTAGCTTTTATGTAATTTTGAAAATACAATAGATTTAATTGGGGAAAAAAAATTGCGAGTAAATAAATAAAAAATTTCTTTCGTGAAAATTTTGAAACTTGCCTCGTTTAGACTCTTCATTCAGTGCTTGCGGGAGTGACGCATAGTATTGTGCCTTTGTTATCTTCAATATTTTTATTTAAAATTGTCGGTGATATAAATTCCTACTAATTAATATTTATTACTCTTAATATGTCTAAGATGAAATCAAATGTATGGAATTATTTTGCTCGAAAAAGCAAAGATGAAGCACAATGTTCGAAATATCAGAAGATAATGAAGTCGTCTGGAGGATCTACATCATCTTTGATGTTGCATTTAAAGAAAATGCATCAGATTGGCATTAAACGAGATAACAGTGAACCTCCCGTAAAAATGGTAAGAACATTAGAAAACTTATCGTTAAAAAATCTATGGAATAAGAGATTTCGAAATTAGCTGCTTTAGATGGATTTTCTTTTAATTCAATTGCCAAGAGTGAGTTTATACAATCAAGCCTTCACCTTCAGAGAAATAAATACGATAAATTACCACCAGCCTCAGTGAATGGAATTAAAAATATGGTTCTGAATTATTATAAAACTAAGAAAGAAGAACTCATTCAGCATTTCAAAAATTCATTGGTTTTGGGTGCACGGTATTCATTGACTCTAGACGAATATACGTCTATACAAAATAAAAGGTATATGAATATAAATGTGCATTCAAAAGACAATCATTGGTCGTTAGGTCTTATTGAGATTAATGGTTCACTTGATAGCAGAAAAACTGAGCAAATTGTGAATGGACACTTGAAGGAATTTGGTTTGAACTTGGATGAGGATATTGTTGCCTGCACAACCGATGGAGCAGCAATGATGATTAAGTTTGGCAAGCAAATTACGCCTAATCATCAACATTATAGATGTACAGTTATAGATGTACTTTATGAAAAAGCAATCAATTATAGTGCCACAGTCTCTGAGTCTCCCAAAGACAATGAAGAAAATGAAAATAATGAAGAAAGTAGTGATGATGAAGCAGTTGAAGAAAGACAGCAAGGCATGCTTTATCAAACCGACTTTACCGATGAGTTCATTTATTTCTTCAATCCAATGGCCAATATTGCACAAACTATTAACAAAGTCAGAAAAATTTGCAAGCTTTTTCGAAAATCGCCTACCAAAAATGACGTATTACAAAATTTTGTTAAAGCAAAATTTAATGGGAAAAAATATAAACTTATATAGATTGCAAGACTAGATGAGATAGCACATTCTATATGATTGAGAGAGTTTTGAAATTGAAAAATTGCATTCCAAATGCTCTATGTGCAGTACTGTCAACTGAAGCTGTGTCTGACGATGACTGAAAAACACTTGAATTGCTAAATGAAACTTTGCGACCAGATGAAATGATTCTGAAGGCTATAACCTCAGAAGATACAGACTTACTTAAAGCAGAGTCCTCAATAGAATTTCTGCTTGCTAAGCTTGATACAGCAGAAAACCCATTTGCTTTAAAATTTCACCAAAGCCTTTTGCAGTGTTACAATGCAAGACGAAATTGCCAAATTTTGGCTTTGCTGAGCTTTGTACACAACCCCAAAAAGTTTAGGAAAAAAGATTCAGGTTCAAGAACTTTTTGATTTTCCAAGTAAACAAGTTTTGAAAAAGCATGTTGAAGAGATTTATCAGAGATTATTTGCAAAACATTGCGAAGGAGTCTTAGCGTTGAATGAAGAAACTGAAAATAAACGAACCGTTCTTTTAGAAGAAAACAAAGACTCGTCTAGTTCCGATGTTGGAGATACACTCATGCGAGAGTATGTAATAGTGTAATAAGGAGATTAACTGAAGAGCCTTCAAAATATCCGAGTGAATTGGAAATCAGCAAAGAATTTAAAATTTTGGAGGCAACTAGCAGTAGAAGTGAAAAGCTGGAGAAAGTTTATAGAGCACTGCTGACCATTAAACCAACAAGTGTCCAATCTGAGAGAGTGTTTTCGATCACTGGTCTCTTTAACACAAAAATAAGGTCAAGTCTATCAGGAAAAATGCTTAATATACTGTGTTTTTTAAAGGATCATTTTCAGAAAAAAGCTGAGCAATAAATAGTAAAGTAATTTCCCCAAGCTGTTTTTTTTCACATTATTTTTATTTATTTATTTATTATTATTATTATTATAGGGCTTATTATTTTTTTGTTTACTATACGAGAAGATAGTTTTTATTCAAAGGATTTGAATACAATTTGTAATTTTGTATAATCTCAAGCTGGTTACTTTTTTGGAGAATTTTAATTTTTTAATTTTTTTTACTATAAGAGGTGATAGATTTTGTTTAAAAGATTTGATTACGATTTGTACAATCTGCCCAAGGTAAAATAAATACCTGTGCTATAAGCTTTTAATTATTTTCCCTAAGTCTGAAAAAATTGGTTTTAAAACCGGGTTTAGGAGTAAACTTCGGTTAAACTCGGTTTTGAAATTTCTCGGTTTTATGCAAGCCCTAATTGCCACATAATTAACACTAAAATTATTCACAAAAATTCACTATGACGTCACAATGAAAATCTTCCAGGATTTATTTCTTACATATATATTTTTTTCATTGGCTAGATTGTAAGGGCGAGAGTGCTGAAGTAATCAGTTGTTTCGTGGGAACATGACTCTGGGGCAGACGAGGTTGTCAAGTGCAAACTAAGTGCGTAGTTTATCTCACTCTTCGGATGAGTGGGGGGGGGGGTTACCTGAGGCTGCAATTATTTCATTTATCTTGAGAGAATTCATCTCATTAGTAAATAATTGGCAAGAGCGATAAGATTTTTTCAAGAATTGTGGAATCTCGTTTTTTTTTCAAACTTGATGCACAAAAGCCTTAATTTGTGGAATGGAAAAATATCGTGCTGCAACATGAAAGGTCCGGTTATATTGAATCTGACAGAGTGTAGACACCACGAAGTTGTCCAAAATGTCAACATGCAAGATGTAATTGGGTAAGTTCAACACTAAGATCAGCGATTCCACCAGAAATAGCCTTACACGAAGATACTTCCTGATCTAAATTTCATTGCCGGGAGGCGCCTCAGTAGCCAGGTGGGAAGGAGCAGCAGTGCGTAGCACACGCTTCTTGATTAGACCGGGGTTCGAGCCCGTCACCACCAAATACGGAGGATGCGGAAAGGTCAGGGAATGACCACCGCATATCCCGGAGCAATATGGCCTTAGTTGCTAATGCTCCTAAAAACCAAATAACAACATAACAACAGCTCTGAATTTCATTGCTGGAACTATGCACTGGAACTATACACAGCAATGAAATTCAGAGCTGGAAGAATTACTTCTCAAATTATTTCTCTGGACATTGTTCAAAATCAAACTTGTCAATGCTGAACACTGCCTGAAAAAAAAAACAAAAAAAAAAAACACTATTTATTAGGGTAACCCGGAAAGTTATTTCATCTACCCATGTGTATTGTGTCTGTAAATTGCGTGTGTTCTCTGGTCGATTTGCATGCTTTCTCATCATGCCATAAAACTTGTTTCCATTGTTCGCGTGGGTAGCATAGTGGTTATAATCGCCAAATTTTCCGATTCCTTTTTCACAAGGTGTGGAAGAGTAACCATGGTTACCCTTCTTTGTTTCGGTACTTTGCAAGCCGAGACAAAGATTTCTTCTCCACAAGAAAAGGCTTTTTCTTCTTCGCATCCAAGAGCTTAAAGTCTTGACACAGCCACACTGAGACCATCAGTACGTCGTTTGCAAAATATGTGTTCTAAGTTCACTTTGTATTTTGAGACAAAAAAAAGGCAAAATGTCAAGTAAAAACCCTGCAACTTGGCTGAGTTCGGTTAACAGAGCCATACTTTAAAGAACCTAATTGAATTACTTCGTCATCGGTGAGATTTTAACCTGAACTTGTTCAGATGAGTAGCAAGTGATACCGAACTATCCTACCATGGATGTATTAAACGCAGAAAAAATTTTCATTGTGTGGTTTATCAGTAACTTTCAAGGTCTCATGTAATGGAATTACACTATGTAGGCTTGTTGCACGAGAATGTAAATTATGCAATGCACTTTCTCCTATACACACTGGATAAAAAAAAGTTAAGGTATACTCAAGTTTGCATGATAATTTTAAAAACATACTATTGTAAATTTTAAAATGGCAAGGACTTTTAAAAGAATTGAAACTATGGAACACTTACCTGGCAAAAAGGATAAAATGGATTTCGGTGTCTCTGTTGTTTACCTTCTTGTTTTCCATGACATGTGCTTGTTTCAGCCACTTATCACTGTTCGTTAGGGATATACTTTTGCCAGTGTTTCTCTTGTCTCCGTATTTAGCAAATAAACGGAATTGTGATTTGAATGTTGGAGCATCGCTGTGTTTTTTCTTTTGCCTTCTTTCTTTCTTTTTTCTCCGAGGTTGAACTGGGTTATCTGAAACACACTTCCTGAGCCCTTTCCTATCTACTGGAGATGGCTGTTCGCTGTCCGACAAAAATACCACATTTAATCCTGGATGGAATGCATACGGATATGCTTCATCCATTTCACCAAGATCGTCTTGTAACAGCACAATGCTGTCACGATGCAACTTCAAGTTTTTATTTACTTCTATAGCACTTTTGGTGTTTTCAATCGTTTTTGACATTCGACCCCTACTTAACGACCTGAGTTGACAGTTCAAGGCGTCTGCTTCGTCCATACAAATCCAACGTGCAGTGATTGGCTCAGTGTCCGAACTGCTACCCTGCTGTGTTGTTCGTCTCTCATCAGTTGACAAAGAACTTTTATTTCTCACGTTTGTGGAGCCGGTTGTTGTTTTTCTTCCAGTTTTGTCTCTTAATTTTCTTGAACTGTTCTGTTTTTGATATTCGCGATTCCTCCTATTTCTTTCGCCTTGGGCTGGAACTGTGGTGAACGCTGGTTTACGAGTGACGCCCTTTGTAGCGTTCGAAGAGGCTGTTGACACAGTAGTTATTTCAGCTGTTGGCGTTTTCTCCTCACCTTTAACGCTGCCAAAAGTGACAGTTTTCGTCGCCCTGTGTCCAGGAAATGATTTCAAATCGTTTGAAGTCAGCCACTCAATGCTTTCTTTTGTTTCCACCCTCACTGTCGATGTAGCTTTAGATGACTCATTCTCACGTGAAGGTTCCTTTCTCCTTTCCCTTGGTCTTCCAGTAAGTGGACGAGATGCAGACTGCGAATCTTTGACGTTAAGGTTCATCTAAGAATAAAAAAATTCTTTATTAGTCCAAGCTAATAAAATCAGTTAGCGACTAGTGGCATTTCAAAGTTTCAATTATCAATATTATCAAAAACAAGCTTCATTGTCTCCAAACTCTCCTGTTGCTTAATGAGTTTGATGTCATCTGCCTTACAGAAACATGGTTAACGGCGGATGGACAGCTTGATCTTACCCATTTTAACACCCCTTACAAACACATTGGGAATTACAGGATTAACGGGCGAGGCGGAGGTATTGAAATCCTGTTCAACGATCGATTCCAGCCAATAAGGACACGAGTGAGCCAGTCAAACAACTTTGAGGCAGTCTCCTTGACGCTGAGGAGTCCTCTTCTTCAAATCCAATGCTGCCTGGTTACCTTCCTCCAGACCACAATGAAGGCTCTAGAGCTGAGCTGCTCGCGTGGTAACAACCAACTTAGTGCCTAAAATTCCAACTGTTGTTGCAGGTGATTTTAACTTGCCACTGCCCAGGCATGGGAATGCCCTTGAGGGCCTTGAGGCCACTCTTCGGGCCTTTAACCTTAACGGTTAGGGACGCAACCAACTAGAGCATGTCAAGCGCTGGACCTAAATCGTCCACAACTTGCAAGATATCAAACTCCTACCTAGCAACTTTCGATTCCCATCTGATCACTCGCCATTGTATGTAAACTATCCTTACAGAGCAATTCCCTTGGGTTACCTGACGAGTACTCCGCTGAATTGCCTAGGATAGCCTTCTCTACCAAATATCTGAAGCCAGAGATCATTTTCCAATGCTTGATTGGGTTTGACTGGGGACGTCTCTATTCTGAGCCGCTGGAGGATGCCGTTATGCTCTTGTCTGAACAACTGAAGTTAATTGCACTACATGGTGCAGCCAGAATCACCAGGATTGGTAACAGGTCGAATCGGGGTTTTAATAAGAAAACTAAGATGGCTTTCATCAAGAAGCAGAAGGCCTATCGGAAATGGCAGAAAACTCAACTTCCGTCAGACCGTTCCATCTTTAAGAAAGAAAGAGCTTGCTTCTTGAAAAAGAAAAGGCAGGTCCTTAACCAAGCTGTTCTCAATAGGCTGAAGAGTGGTAGAAGGATCCTTTCGCATCATCATCATCTAGCCATTGACAAAAAGCTTGTCCAGGAATGGGCACAGTTCAGCTTACTGCAGGCAGATTTTCCTGACTCTGATTCCTCTCTCTCGCAGGAGGACTGGTTACCTAGGGCACACTTGTCTGAAATAGAAATAACCAGAGAGACCCAATTGATGTCATCAAAAAACTACCCAACAAAGCCACTGTAGGTCCAGATGGTTTCCCACTCTTTATTATCAACATTTTTAGCCCATATATAGTCGACCTTCTCCTTCACCTTTTCAGACAAATCCTGCAACCTGGAATAGTTCCTTCAATTTGGAAAACTTACCATGTTAAGCTCATTCCAAATATCAAGAAACCCGAATCTCTTAAAGACATGCGACCAATCTCCATCAGTTGTTCTTTACTCAAAATTTTTAAAAAAGTAATTCAGCCATCAATTTCCCAGCATTGCTTTGCACACAGGCCCGAGTACCTGAATACTGTTCTACAAAGGAGAACGACAACTACCAATCTTCTTGATACCCTCTGCAGAATTCAGCGCACCCTTAACAACAAATCACAGATTGATATCATATTCCTCGACATAAAATCAGCCTATGACAAAATACACCTCCCAGCTCTTTTTACCATTCTGAAACACTACTTCGGCCTGGCAGATATCTTACTTCAAATTTTGAAGTCTATTTTACTTCCTAGACACCTGTCTGTGACCCACAATGACTTTCAAGTAACTATTGACGTTTCAAGAGGCATCCCGCAAGGAAGCGTACTGTCAGCTATCCTCTTTGCAGCAGTTTTGGAGCCTTTCCTTGCTCAGAATCCGAACTTTGTCTCTTACGCCGACGATCTGAAGTTCTACGTAAGCATAATCATCAGATTCATGATATCAACCAACAAGCTTCTAGGCAGATATTGAGCTTGGAAAGTTATCTTGCCACAACTGGGCTGCATCCGAGCCCTTCCAAATCAGCGCAACTGACGATAACCAAGTCAAAAATGATATCCAAATCTTTGTTAGTGGGGAACCGGTGCAAAAGGTGACCTCTCATACTGATCTTGGCCTCACCTGGGATGTTGAGCTCACATCTCAGCCTCATTTTTTCAGGATGAGGCAGAAGACGTACGCTGCTCTTTGGGCAGTGCGTCAAGAGCTCGTTGGTGTGCATCAGCCAGCGCTGCTTGTTCGACACATCCTGAGGTGTATTACGCCGATTCCTCTCTATGCTTCAGAAATTTGGTCATCTGCCCCTGCCTCATACCTTCAGAAGTATCTTAGTTTAGAGTACTGGTTGCTTAGATGGATGAACAGGGTGGTAGGCCACCCCCTAACTATCTCCAGATCGATCCTACAAGCAAATCTGGGCACCACTCCCTGGAGACATATCATCATGGCAAAAAATATCCTCACACCTGCACGGCTTATAACGAGGCGAATTGATGCTCCATCGGTATCCACATTAATCTCTGGCCTGAGTAGGGCAAGAGGGGAGCACCCAGACTCCTGTCTCCCTCTGCATCTTACGTTGTCAAGCATTGATTCCCTGAGGAACATGTTTCCAGCCAATTGTCTTCGGATCTTCAATAAATTTAGGATCCACCCTGATAGGTTCTGAGAGGACAAGCCCTACAGGAAGGAAATCCTCAAGAACTGCTACCAGATAATGAATCTATAATACTCACCTGCTCCTGGACATGACTGACTTTTTTTTTTTTTTTTTCACTTGCCTATTTGTATATGACAAAGACCATTTGTCTTCATGTAATCATATATTTTGTATATTACTGTATATTTTGTATATTATTGTATATTTAATCCTGTAAAGTTTCGGATAGAGCACGCATGTACTCTTGTTTATTGTACATTGTGTTCCTCGCACCTTAGTCTGTAAAACTTCCCACCCTTCTGGCAGAGAGCCGTCCCGAGGTGACCCAAGGTTTCTTGGGAAATAAACTGATTTTAATAATAATAATAATAATATACACCGATGGACAAAAGTTTAAGCGTATCGACTTTGCACAACTAATTGTGCAAAGGCTAACCTTTTCAAATCGAATGGAAATTGTACGCTGGAGCAATTGTTCAATCTTCATGTTCACATAATGTTATACATTAAGATAAGTTTAAAGGATACTAATAATTTCTGGTATAAAATCGACCCTTTCTAACAACATAAGACCATATACAATTATCCAATTAAGATTTCCCCATATTTTGACAGGTTCAAGGTGTCATCATTAATTATGTTTTCATTTATGAGCCAAAAACAATGAAATAAAATAAACTAAATTACACACACACACACACAAGCACGCGCGCCCGCGAGCCAAAACATAATGACCACCTCTGTCTCCACGCGTGGACACTTTCCACGGTACCTAGTAGTAACATCACTGACCGCCGAATCATATACAGTGACGACACGGTAGTACCTGTCAGTTCGTCAGCACGATGACCGTACAATGGGGAAAGGGAATTTGAACGGGGTCTGCGGAACCTGACGGAATTTGAACGGGATCCCTTTCAGTGATGTTTGGGAGGTGATACCGTGTGCCAACCTCTCGCCAGATTAGCAGACGTCCAGAATCGCTGCTGAGACTGAATCTACTATCATCAGTAAAGAGTACCTTAAGTAGATTTTGTGGTTGTAACCTTTAGAAATAGTGTTGGTCCTTAAGTTTTGCACACCAGTGTAGTTGGATGCAAGTAAAGTTTTTGATACTGTTCCTAATGAAGGCTGCTATATAAACAGGAAGAAGTTAAGAGATATTCTACATTGGATCACAGGCTAGCTAAAAATAGGAGACAGAGGATTGTCATAAAGACCCAGTCTTCAGGACGAACTAGCATGGCAGGTGGGGTTTCACGTATAAGCTGGAGGGAGGCTAAAAATGGCTGAAAGCGAAAAGGTGTTTTGATTCAATCCAATATGAAAATTTTCCATGCAGTGTAAACAGGAGTCTAGGAAGGCACGTGTCGATACGTCTGTTTATGATTTACAGGATCTTTGTTGGTAGGGAGAAGGACGTCATTATCCCTCTTTACAAGACGAGGGCTAGTCTGCATTTGGAATATTGTATTCAATTCTGCTGACCGCTCCTAAAGAAAAAACTCAAAACTTCTGGGGAAGGTCAGAAAAGAGAGAACAGATTCGTGACGAGCGCAAAGCTCGTCACGAAAACATACATATGAAGAATGACTTAGAAGGTATCAACTGCAATGACAACTAGACATCTAAGAAGAGATCTAATTGAGGTTTATTGAGGCACTGAAGGAATTGAGTAAAATGAATGAGAAAGCGAGACACGAACCAGGGGACACACAAACATAAAATCTCACCGAATAATAGGAGATTAGATCTCATTAAGTTCATCTATAGGCAGCGGGTTGTCGAATACTGGAATAAATTGTATCTCAACGTGGTGGAAGAGTTGAATCTGGCTAAGTTTAATGCATAATTCGTTTATTATCTTGTAGGAATTGGTACAGTGTGAATATTCTGTTTATTATTATTATTATTTTGTATAATTCTTTTGACTGATACTGAAAATGGTCGCTTTCTTTCATACCTTGGCCGTACTAATACTAAAAGTAAGATATAGTACCAGTTGAAACGTGTAGTCTAATGCTAAAAGTAAAACACAGTAGATATTTAAAAATAAATTGTAACTTTGCAAGTAACTTGCACTCCAGATTATTTAAAACTATTTCATTTTTTCTGTTGCAGTAAATGAAAATATATTGCTTCCCCCCCCCCCCAAGACATTTTGAAAATATCTATAAAAATGCTCTTAACTAAACGCTGTCTCTCACTTGAAATAACTCCAGAATAAAGATACTTTTTGCGTTACGTTTCATATCACAAAAGTAAAATCTTAATTCGAATTATTTACAACAAAATCTGTATTGCATCCTCTTATTAGTAATTATAAATTTGCCAATAATTAATAATTTGGAAACCATACTATGCTAGAAAATTTCATTTGCTTGTGTTTAAAACGATTTAAAAATCCAGCAGCCAAAAGGACGTATCATAATTGATACGACTACAAAATTGATAGGCCTACAAAATACAAAGAAACTTTTTACTACAGAATTTTTGAAAATGTTTACAAAATACGATAGCTTACTTTGTATTTATCAGAGATAGGTCGTTGAGTAACTGCTAAGGAAAATTTCAACTAATGAAACACCGGTATATGTTTAGCAGGTTTTGAAAAACTGTATTTTGGAATTTTTGCTCAACAATTGATTGGAAATCGTGCCACCTACATCTCAGACAATATTCATAGATATAAATATACTGTATAATACTAGTGCTCAAATAATAATAAAATAATAATTTATTTTATTATTATTATTATTGCAAAAAAGTGAAGTAAACTTGCTTTTAAATAAGACTTAAAATTCAAAAAAAAAAAAAAATACGCCAGGATTGAATTTCAATTTTAGTGTATTCTTTTAATTAATTAATTTAATTAATTTAATAAATATAATTAATCAATATTCATTTTATATATATGATGTACATCATAAAATGTGGTATTAACACTAAAGGCAATCCAAACCTAAACAGGTTGCTAAAAAGTTATGTTACCCTGTGATTAGAACAAAAAGACTGTCCGGCCATGGACAGGAGTAAAAACAAGATGCTACGATAGTTTAGTTGTTGTCGGTGTAGGTTTTTAGGAGCATCAGCGACTAAGGCTATATTACGGAGTTTGCGGTGGGAGAACCCCAGTGCTGCTTGACAATAAGCGTTACACACTATTGCTCCGTATATACTGCTTGTAAATTGCGTGTGTTCGGTGGTCAATTTTCTGTTTTCTGGATGATAAATCCGAGTTTCCGGCCTTCGTGGGTAGCACACTTAGTAGGATCACTGTCCTCCCCACCAGGTGGAAAAGACCTGAGTTTGAATCCCGTGAATGACGGCAAGAATTTTTATGAGACTTTTTCACAACACAACACAGCTGAGTTAATCGGTCTCGGGCGAGGACAGCATGAATTTTTCTTCCGGAAACGCGAGTTTTTCATCCAGAAAACAGAAAATAGAACTCAGAACACATGCAATTTACATACAGTATACACGGAGGAACATGGCCTTAGTCCCGATACTCCTAACACTCAACTACAACAAAATACCGAGTTTCAGGGAAAAAAAAAAAACCCTGCTACTCTCGCCTGAGGTCGACTAACTCAGTCACGATGCGAAAAAGGCCCATAAAAATTCTTCCTCTTATCGACGGGACTCGATTTCAGGTCTTTTCCGTCCGGTGTGGGGAGGACGGCGATTTTACCAACTGTGCTATCCACGAGGGCACAATAGCATAGGGAGTAAGTACTTGTAATGAGCGAATGCATACAGATTCAAGTAACCAATACACTGATGAGCCAAAACATTATGACCACCTACTACCTAATATGATGTTGGTTCTCCACGTGCAGCCAAAACAGCTCGTACCCGGCGAGGCATGGACGCAACAAGATTTCTAAATGTGTCTTGTGGTATCTGGTACCAACACGTAACCAGCAGATCCTTTAACTCCTTTAAGGTCCGTGGTTGAGACGCCGCAGATCGGAGTTGCTGTTCCAACACAAACCACACATGCTCGATGGGAATGATGCCTGGGGAATTTGGAGTCTAGGGCAATTTCTGAAAGTCTTCATCATGTTCCACGAACCACTCTCGGACAATCCGGGCGGTGTGTCATGGGGCCTTATCCTGCTAAACGACGGCACTGCCAAAGGGGAAGACCGTTGCTACGAAAGGGGGTACCAGGTTAGCAATGATGTTTAGGTAAAGTAGAGTGTAAAGTATTTAGGGTTAATGGCACCAGCGGTTTCCCCCATCTCAGCATTGTATGCATTGTTTGTGAAACACAGTACTCTGTGGAGACCAGAGATTTAAAAAGTATATGGGTATTGTTCCGTAGTGTAATGTCGTGGTGCGTTGTATCTTCTGACCATTTAGCCGTTGGGCTCCTAATTGGACCCACACTTTTCCACGAGGAGGCAGGTCAGGTACCCAGTAGATTATATTTTGTACTCTGGCAGGCCCTGCCATCTAGTTTCCAAAGATTTCAGTGGCAAGAGCCTATAGTAAAAAAAAAATATATATATAAGATATATAAGCACTAGAGTATGATTAAGCCGAAATTAACGCTAGTAATTTGGCTGTTAATTTAGAGGGCATATGCTGTCGTTTTAGTTATAGTGGGGCAGAGACTAAAGACTGGGGGGAGACAGACAGAAATATGGGGACTATAGAGAAGGAAACCCCAGACAGATCAGTGGGGGAATGCCCCGCGAGAGGAAGAAGGGGCAGCCGGGAGGGGAGGAGACAGAGGCCATCCCCTCCCCTCCAAACCAGGGGAAGGAATAAAGATACCTACCGAGCAAGTGAGTCGGTACAATCGCCAGAAAGGCGCTGGCAGCAAATTATTATTTTAGGGTTGCCCGTAATTAAATACATTAACCCGTATTTGTGTCTGTAAGTTGCGTATGTTCTATGGTCGATTTGCCTGTTTTGCTGGACGAAAAACCCCAGTTACTGGGGAGAAAAACCTTGCTATCTACGCCTGAGACCGACTAACTCAGCCACGGAGTGAAAAAGCCCATTAAAGTTCCTCCAGTCATCGACGGGATTCGAACCCAGGCGCTGGCAGCAGGTGGTAGACATCAGAATGCCCGGAACATGGATGACTGGACCCAGAGTATCCCAGAAGAACATCACCCAAAGCATGACACTGCCACCACTGGCTTGTTTTCGTCCTACGGTGCATTCAGGCTCCATCACTTCCCCAGGTAAACGACGCACATCTACCACGCCGTCCACATGGTGCAACAGGAAACATGATTCATCGGACCAGACGACCTTCTTCCAATCACTCAGGGTCAAGTTTCGATGCTCGCGTGCCCATTGTAGGCGCTGTCGCAGGTGAACTGTGGTTAGCATGGGTACTCAGAGTGGCTTACAGCTATGCAGCCCCATTTTCAGCAGGGTTCGATGTACTGTGTGTTGTGACACATTACTTCCATCACCAGCATTCTAATTACCGGCGAGTTGCGCCACAGTCGCCCTTCTGTTGCCACGTGCCATCCGGGAGAGCCTTCACTCACCTCGAACATCGATGAGCCGTGGTCGTCCAGCACCGTGCCGGCGGTTCCTGGGTTTCCCCTCTTCGAAACATTTTCGGTAGGTACTAATCACGGCTGACCCTGAGCATCCCACCAGCCATGCCGTTTCAGTTATGCTCTGACCCAGTCGTCTGGCTATTACAATTTGGCCTTTGTCAAACTCGCTTAAGTCCGCTGCCTTTCCCATCTGAAGAACAAGAGTAATACTGATTAACGGAGCTCAGTATCAAATGTTTTTTATACCGTGTCCCTACCCGCGCACGCACCGTAGTTCACATGCAGTTGCTCCGATTTGCATAACGACTCCCTGGTAATAATGTTTTGGCTCATCAGTGTAAAAATCACTCACATTTTGAAAGAAGTAAAATAACAAATAACTATGAATGTACCGATCAGAAATCGACTGATAGGTACATTGACATTCCATAAGTTGTTGTTGTTATTTGGTTTTTAGGAGCATTAGCAACTAAGGCCATATTGCTCCGGGGATATGCGGTGGTCATTCCCTGACCTTTCCGCATCCTCCGTATTTGGTGGTCACGGGCTCGAACCCCTGTCTAATCAAGAAGCGTGTGCTACCACTGCTGCTCCTGCCCACCTGGCTACGGAGGCGCCCCATAGGTTAAAAGATGTGATAAATACATAGAATCTACTTATACAGTAGATGGATATGATTCCATATTGTAAACGAGCAATGTCAGCGTTAGCTGATTTTATTATTTAATGTTCAGTTATTTAAAACAGAAATCAGTTAGACACAGATGTATACTATAACAAAGACTGCAATTGTTTTAATAGTTTGCGGTGAGCGTTACCGTGTCAAATCATTCCTTTTTTTTTTTTTTTTTTTCGTACCGGTTGTTTGGTTGTTTTGGAATTTTGGTTTGGTTTGGAATTTATTGGCGCTAATGCGCCAATAAATTCCAAAAGTACGCGCTAAAACCAGGTAATATAAGATAACTATGATTTCAGTTTCCTTATGAATTAAGTCACTATGTAAAAATGTATAGCAATAAAACATACGTAAAATGATATAAAATGTAGTACATTTTAAATAAGAGTGAAAAGATTTAATGATTTTAAAACAGCTGGCATGAACGCTGTCCCATAAAATCTGACCGAGATTGTATAAGGCTCAGTCAGATGATTAAAAGCAGTAAAATATAAAACACGCTCGTATCTATAACGTGGATACTCATGTAAAATACAGTAAACCCCAGGGGCTCACATCTGGTAAGTAAGGGCTTGACAAACCCAGGGTCCTTAACTGGATATCATCATTCTTCTCTTTTTTTGGTGATACTTTTCTACTTTCTCTCTCTCTCTCTCTCTCTCTCTCTCTCTCTCTCAGGATAACTCGGAAATTTTTTCTACTTTTATTTCCAGTTTTAGCCGAAGACATCTTAATTTTCTTAAGCCTACCTAATCTCTTTAATAACTTTATTGCTGCAGACTAGCTTACACTTACATAGGCTGCTGCGTTCTTGTTTGTTTGTTTTTTTGGCTAGAAATATGGCACCTGTCATGGATTTGATGAGCTAATCCAAATTTGAAGCCAGATATATTTCCTAGCATCCGTAGATATAAAGGGAATCTAGGTGTAGGTTACACTTATTGAAATTAAAAAAATAATAATAATAAAATAACAAGTATTACAATAAACGGTATCCTTGCGGGTAGCAAAGTGGATATAATCACAACTTTCTCACCCACACGAGTGGAAAAGGCCTCAGTTCGAAATCGTGAATGACGTAAGCATTTTTATGGGCTTTATTCATAACGCTGGTGAACTAGTGGGGATCAGGCCAGGATTGCATGCGTTTTATTTCCGCAAACTGACCGAAGAATAAATGCAATCACAGACACTATATACTGATGCCTCATAGCCTTAATTTTAGCACTTAACACACACTAACATAACCAATAAACGAAGTACAAATGTATTGTTATTTTTGTTAGCTTTTTCTTTTGTAACGATAAGGAGCCTCCCTAATCGATGTCCAGCAATAGTCTCGTCTGTGCCAGGTTTACAGCGATGGTCTGTCTATGCTGTCTACCATCCTTAGAAAACATTTTACAATGGTAGCAACATCTTGATGATAACGTTCATTGTGTCAAAAATGAAATCTGAGAAACAGTCTAATTTTCAGAAATATTGTAACCAAGGTTTCTGTAAACTTGTATTAAAAGGAGTGGCAAAAGAGTTAAAGTTAGCCCTAATTATAAGGGTATTCGTGGATTCTGTGGATGTTCCTACAGATTGCAGTTGTGCAAATCTCTTGTCTGTAAGGACATCACATTTGTAGATTTCACCGTTTGATTTTCTTTGTGATTCCATCAAGTGGGATCAAAGAGTGAAATAAGAACAGATAGGCCATAGAGCAAGAAAGGTCCATCTGTGTTGTGTATGTTATGTTCGGTTTAGTTTGTGTTGCACGACATATGAAAAGTCCATTTACCAATGGTTTATGTAGACATGTGGATGTGTGTCTTAGGCAGCACCTAAACATTGGTACAACTCTGCCATGGTATGCTGTGATGAATATACAACTCTGTAAATTGGTCAGAAATGAGTATGATAGTAGTAGCTGTGGCAAATGATGCAAGGAATATTTTATAGCATCAGTCAAAACAAACAAAACGCACACACACACACACTTCCCCATTCCCTCACAAGAATTTGTGGAGTTCTTACTTGAATTTCTTCAAACCATCCACTTCCACAACAGATGGAAGCCTGCTCCAACAATCAACCACCCGCTTGCTGAAGGCAAATTTCCATACATCAATCCTACACCATCCTTCAACTTGAATATATGTCCCATTATGTGTGTGGGCTCGGCAAGAGAAAGAATATCATTTAGCTTACTCAATCTATTCCAAGCCTAAAATACCTCAATCATATATCGTCGCATGTGCCTGTCTCCAGACGCTGCAAATTGCAGAACTGAAGCTTTTATAGGTAAGAGTCCCCTTTTGTTCCCTTCACCAATCTGGTTGCCCTTCTCTGCACCTTCCAGCAGATCTACATCTGGTTACATACAGGTCTAGAGGTTTCACTTTAAGAAGTGAAACCTCTAGACCTGTATGCGACCTAATCATAGCCTTGTACAAGGCGATAATCACTTCCTTATCCCTGCTAGCAAAGTTTCTGTATGTTATTGACAAAATCCCATGAACTGTCCTGGTAGCATGTCTGCACTGTTCAGAGAATTTCATATCTGACTGGACAATCATTCTCAGGTATTTTTCATTTCCACTATGTTGAGTATAGTACCACACAGCTGATAAGTTACTCTGGGGTTACTGCTACCCATAATACTGTGCATTGTCAATATTAAACTTCAACTGCCATTTCTCAGCCCAGTGACATAATTTTTCTAGATCTTGTTGCAGTAGTATAGTCATTACTGTATTAACCACTCTGCCAACCTTTGTATCATTTGCAAACTTGACATTAAGCCTAATACACGATCAATAAATATCGAAAACAACAATGGGCCCAGTACTGAACCCTGAGCGACTTTCCTAATAACGTTAGTCCACAAAGAGCAGTGTGATTGATAACCACTGTCTTCTTCCACTTAACCATCCCTTAATCCATAGCAGTAACTTGCCCTTAATGCTACATTGCTCCAGTTCGCACAGCATCTTTTATGTGCAACAGTATCAAAAACTGCTCTGAAATCCAAGTATATGATATCAAAATTACTTTTTTGCATCCAATTTCTTGGTCACTGCATCATAGTAACCTATCAGATTGGTTAGACAAGACCGTTAGACTCTTAACAAATCCATGCTGTGGTGGCAGTATAATTGCATTCCTGTCCACAGAGTCCTGCATTACTTCTTTGATCAGGAACGATTATTTTCCCTGAAACAGATGTTAAGCTAACAAGTCTGTAATTACTCATATCACTTTGGAATCTATCATTGGATAGATTCCAATTATATTAATTATACTGGATAGGGGTACTCTTACCACAAAAGAAGTTCTGTAAATTGCAGTGCTTAGAAACTAGGCATTTAAAAGAAGAGCGAGTGTTTAAGGCTTTAAATAGGTTGAGTAAACTTGATGGTATTCTTTCTCAGACAATACATACAAAGGGACAAATTGAAAAGTTCACTGCAGGCTAGACCTGCAAAAATTTGCTTTCAGCCAGAGTAATTGACTGTTGGAATAATAAACACCATCTGGAGTTGTGGAAGTGGATAGTTTGAATACATTTAAGGAAGAATCATATATACATATATATATATATACAGCAATACTCCGCATATCACTAATTATAATGGGTTTGAATTGAATACGTACCAGAGAAACGGTCTATAAACAAATTATAATAAATCTACAAACAATTTGCGCTTGATAGCCAATTAAAAGGATTTGAAATAAAAAATATTGCAAACATTTTTTAAATGAAAAGGTAACATTATGAGACACGAGAAAAAAAATTTCTAAAAAGGCGGTTGTTTATTTAGGTATTTCAATAATGAAATCTGGTGAAGTTGTCTTTTCTTTTTCTTGGCATCCAAGTCATTGTATCATCGAATCCCATCTTGTAAAATTTTCCGTATCTTGATGCTATGTTCAACATTCGGATTTCCATTCATAATCGCCTCGCAGGCCAAGTCAACCCACACCCTCGAAAAACTTTCTCCAATCTTCTGTTGAAAATACTTTTGGTCCCACTTTGGAATTGTTTTCCTCTTCTTCATATGCAGTTTGCTCATCAATTTCAAGGAGAGTTGCACCATCTAAGTCACTTGTATGGGAGTCAATGCAGTGTCCAAAGTTTCGAATCCCAAGTCTTTTCCGATCTTCACAATGTCTTTGGCAGTTGTCTGAACTTGCGATTCAAAACCAGTGAAATCATTTACCAAATGGGGCAAAACATTTGTTGGCAGTGATTTCTAGCCAAGATGCAGATATTTTCGATCGTATTTAAAGGGATAAAAAAATGTGAAATGAAAAGCTGTCATGTCTTCCCATAAACAAGATGAAATTAAGAATATTGAACACTGTTGCAGCTGACTGCCTGAGGGGAGCTATTGTCACATGTGAGACAATAGTTGGCACAGCAGCATATTGTACCGTACCTAAGCTACAACGCGGCATATATATAGACTACGTGTCTAGGCTATTGAATGAGTTTCAATATGTAAAGTAAATTTTCGACTTAAACTTAATTGAAAACAGTGTTATATTGAAACCCGTGCTGTTTGAAGCAGTGCTAAGCGAGGTATTGCTGTGTGTGTGTGTGTGTGTGTGTGTGTGTATATATATACACACAGCATATATATACATAGCAATACCTTTATCAGGTACATACTTTATATACCTGATAAAGTGATGTTAAAAATGGAGAATGTTAAAATATATATATGGTTTTTTTTTGCAGATGTTGTATAAGCTTGCTTTCTTGCATCATTTTTCCAGTTCTGCTACTACTATTGCTAATAATTATATTGCTAATTCTGAGTACAGATATTCAAAATTTTTTTAATGGCTCACTTAAATACAGTCAGGTCTCCATATTGCAGATTCATGTTTTAGCGTTGGCGGTCGCGAAATTTATCATACTAAATATTTGGCTGCTGCTCGCTGCATTCACCCTGAGTAATGGCGGGACACAAGCGTCTTGTCTCACAGTGAACGTTATCCAAGTAGGATGGCTTGTCACCTTTGTGTGTTGTGTCTGCATTAAGCAGTTTGTGCTTATGTGAATACCCATGGGTTCTAAACGAAGTGCACCTAGTGATGGACAAAAGCCTAAAAGAGCCAAGAGATGTGATGACTTTGAACGAGAAAGTGCGGATTTTACATAAACGTTGAAAAGGGTTCAAAAATGCACCATACGCCGCATGTTTGGTATCAACGAAAGTACTGTGATACATAAGGAAACAAGAAACAGATCAGAGAGGCAGTGCAAACTGGTGGAATTCTTACTGCTAAATACGCAGCTTATGTACCTGATAAAGTGATGAAAATGGAGAATGCACTGTTCATTTGGATTGAAGACCAGCACAAGAAAAACTTGTCTGTGAACATTGGTATGATTTCTGCTAAGGTACTCGTTCTTTTCAATAGATTTAAGCAACATATCCCCTGTACCAACAGCACCGAGGAAACCATTCAATGCCAGAAAAGGCTGGTTCAAAAATTCAAGAGGCATTATTCACTACGTAATGTAGATTACGGGCGAGTCTGCTTCAGCTGAACACAAGGGGTCATTAAATTATGGATTACCCTGTGCAACTCAAGAAGGGATATAAACATGAACAAGTTTTTAATGCCGATGAGACACTATTATTCTGAAAGATACCTCAGTGCACCTATATAGCCATTGAAGAGAAGAAAGCCCCAGGATTCAAGATGGCACAAGATCGGGTTACACTTCTAGTTTGTATCAATGCAGCAGGCCATATGACAAAGCCTGGCCTAATTTTCCACATGCAGAACCCACGAGCTCTGAGGATGTAACAAGAATATACTGCCTGTGAAATGCAAAAGCCTGGATGACGAAGGAACTGGTTCCACCAATGTTTCATTCCCAAAGTCAAGGAATACTTGTAGGAAAAGGGGCTTCCATTTAAGTCCTCCTAGTACTGGACAATGCCCCAAGACATCCAAGTGATGCACAAGACTATGCAAATGAAGACTTAAGAGGTGGTCTTTCTACTCCCAACACTACCTCCCTTATCCAGCCACTTGATCAGGGGGTAATCAAGGCCTTTAAGGCCAACTACACAAAAAGGTGTATGGACCGAATCGTTGAGGCCGCGGACAGTGGCAACCTCATTCAGTTTTGGAATGACTTCACCATAGCTGATAGTCTCTTCCTAATAAACACATGCTGGTAGGACAAGTCTGAAACACCTATTGGAAGAACTTCTGGTCTGAGGCCAGAAGCCTGTCTGTCTGTGTTGCATGACTTCAGCCCAGATGAACTATGAACCATTCCAGACGAAAAGCCAAGAAAACTATTGCAGAAATAAATGAGTTGGCCAGGAGAATAGGGGGCATAGGTTTTGAGGACATCAACGATTTAATTGATGGACAGGCAACAATACTAACAGATGAACTCAAGGAGCTTTTTAGTTCCAATTCTGAGGATGAGCAAAAACCATGGCAAGAGAAGTTCTACTTGGAATACCTAGATCAGGCAATGCGTGGCACCAAACACCTTGCAGATTTCTACGAATATGACGATTCATGCAATGAAGTTCAAGGAAAGCCTCGCCGATATTTTAACACCATACACAGCCATGTTCGAGTTAAAAAAAAAAAAAAAAAAAAAAAAAAAGAAACAGCTTCTCATCACAATGTTCCTGAAAAGGACAACCTTTACATTGACGCCAAAAAATTCCTCCATACCCCAGAACTGGAAGTCTCAACGTCAGCCAACGCTGCTTCTTCTCCAACCTCTGAGACCCCTATTATTGAGGAGAGTACTGAATCCTGTGGTGAATATCCTGGTGCATGCCTTGTTCTTAACTATGTAATAAAATTTTGATACAGCATTTTCAAAACATGGATTTAAAATGTTACTCATCATTGTAAAACTCAATTAAACATTTTTCAGTTAATTGTAAATGGTTGTGTAAGTGTTTAGGCACATGTAGAAATTAGTGGGGCTATTTGGACAAGAGTACAGATTTTCGCAGGAAGTGTTGGCACGTAATCCCCGCGAATATGGAGACCCAACTGTATGTACATTTAGTATAACTGTTCTTAAATTGCTACATGGATTCCCTGATGACACAGGCTAGAAATCCATATGGTAATTTAAGAACACAGGCTCTTAAGTTTTATTTAAATTTCAAGAGACTATGTTTGCATAAGAATGATCGACAACTCATTGAATGTTTAAAGTTCCTTTAGTTCACAAGAACAAAAATTTACAGAAATTAAGTTTTGTTGATAATTTTCTTCTAATTTTTTGGAACAAAAGAAACCATAGATAAAGCAACAGTAACAGTATTAATTTTAACTCTTAAAGGTGACCACCTGCAAAAACTATACTTAAAGCTAACCATTGTTAGATTTTCTAATTGTATACAGTTCTAACCTGTTGAAATGATACATTTAGTTTTAGTAAGGTGGTAAGTTTCTCAATTCTTAAGATGCCAGTGATATATTTAGTGATTTAATTCTTAAATCAGTGATATATTTATATAAAGTTTTCATTTTCGCAAAATAGTTTAAACAAGTTCTTTAGGCCATGAGCATAATTTTCAGAATGATAGAAATACGACGGAAAATTCTAGAAATATTTCTAGAAACAGTTGCTTATCGTGAAATTCTAATTTTTGTTTTCACATAAACAATTTCGTGTCGTATTTAATCACTTTAGGCAATTCTGCTCTAACGGTTCCTACATACATACAAGTATAGCACTACTAAACATAAGACAAATCTAATGAAGAATATCTCCTCATTTCATTCATTCATATGAGGAAACTTAAAAAAACATCTTTTGACCTCAGAGATTAAAATTACTAAGAGTTTATTGTTAACCTATGGTAAACCTCCTTGCATTGGCAGAAAGCTATTTTCCTTTTAGTTCTTGAACTTGCAAAAGAAATCAGTGACTCATTAACTTTGATAATAATCCCTTTAAATCTACCCTTTCATTATTTCACTGTGTATTACTATTAAGTAAATTTATGGACTTGACTGTGGCACTAACAAGCAGTTGGCAGTGAAAATAGAAACTACTTCACGAGTGAAAATGTATTGTGCTGCACGTGAGCAACAACAGGAGCAGTATTCTTGCAACAGCTACAAATAACTTTTAAAAAAGCAGATATCGCTGTTATGTGCTTATCAAAAATTAATAATTTACTTTATAATTATTCAAAATGTAAACAGAACAATTATAGTGTTACTCATAGGCATTACATAAGTGTTACTCAAAGTTCTTTTCTTTTTGTTGCTATACCTTTACAGAATATAGTAATGAGAGAGATGGGGCCAAACTCATTATTGGTATTCTGAAGGTTTTGATGTTGGCAAAAGCATGCTTTAAAAGGATACACATTTCAAAATGCAAAAGAATGCTAGCAAATTCAGAGGGGGCACATTTTATTATAAAACAGCATTCAAAAATACATTCCACAGTTTCAAATATACATAATTGATAAAAACAGACTAATTACGATGAGGAAGAAAAATAATTCCTGTTCTGTTGTCACAATAGTATATTGTATTGCAATTTGATACAAAGATTAACAAAAACATTACTCTTTGTTAAAGTAAAATCTGTCAAATGGAATGTCATTTGATGGCCAATATGAATTCTAGGAAAACTAAAATTATTCTGTAAAAAAGGAAACGGATGTTGACAGATAGCACAAATCTGCTTCATTTATCAGATGTCCACAGAAAAGATTCCTCCAATTTCATGCAGGATACATATCACATATGGAATTTTTAAATAATTATATACATATATTTATATTCCTATAAAATGTTCACATGGATGTCAGTGGACTAATAAAATTTGAGCGACACACTACCTTCCTTCGGAATGAAGTAACAACCACACCAGTAACATCACACTGTGGTCTTCATTGAAAGAGAACAGTCAATTTTGCTGACAGTTGATCAGTCACTGGTTTAGGTGCTTTATAATTCTTCTAGCAAGCAAGAAGAACAAATTATGTAACTTTATGCATTCATGTCATCTGTTCCCATTTTTTTTTTTCTGCATTGGCAATACTATTTCACAACAGATCTACTTTACTGAAAAAGTCCTTAACATAATAGAATCAAAAAGCACTTCATCCTCATCATTGTTTATTTCATCCTTATTCAACAACCATTTCCGGCTTTCTCGCTCTTGGTCCTCTTCCGTTTCTGCCACTGAAAGTTATGAAAACATTCGGGGGGGGAAAAAAAATAAATTAAATCTCAAAAGGAATAAGATTTCATAGGTTAGATACTATACTTAATTCCAAATAATACAGCAGTTTAACAACACAAAAGCTATAATCAACAATTTTTACCAAATACATATGTAACAAATTATTAATACAAATTTTGTATTAAAACAAAAATAGAATACCTTCATATATCGTTAAAAGTTAGCAGAATTATTAAATTTCTGATCATATATGAAAATTGTCTAAGATGCTTATTCTGATTTTATATAAACAAATACTAGAATCAGTCTAAAAGCAATATTTTACCCACTTTGAGAAATATATGGTGTGTGAGCACTTTTATTCAAATAAGTTTACCATCCTCATTATATTCAAGGACGACTGTTGGGATTTTACATTATAAACATTTTGCTTATTAATTAAAGTCAGTTAGTCAGTCAGCAAATACAAAATGTAATTTCCGATCAGTCCGCAATAATAATCACATCTTTTAAATTGCATGTTAGAAGTAAGTTGCATTATTACAGTTGTTTATATTGTCAGTTTTTCCTTTAAATAGCAAACTTTCTCTTAGAATTGAATAATCACAACAAGGCATTATTCATTTTAGAATGCTTTAGCACCATCAGGTTTGCAAATTTAGAATAATGTTTAGGCTGGCTATCATCTTTTGACTTTTGAATTTCTTCAAACTGAGCCTCAACTACATGTAGAAGCAACTTCTTTCAGCAGTCAACAACTCGCTGGCTAAAAGAAAAATTCCTACAATTTAGTCTAAACCTCTTCTCCTGTAACTTGAATTTATGATCCCTCATTCTGAAAATCTTTTTATAATAGTAAAAATTCTGCCTTTATTCATTTTACTAACCCCTCTCAGAGTCTTATAAATCAGGTTTCCGCTAAAGAACCTGGTTACCAAGCTCTGCGGCTTGCATAATTAAAATCATTCATATTTAAAGTAAAAAGTCAAGTCAAAAGCCAAACAGTAACTTGTATTGAATATACAAGTTACATTTCACAAACTGCTTGTCCACTAGAATTTACACTTCGTGATTTTATAATATACATATATATATATATTAAGGACTGTAATCAGCATGTTTGTTTTATTTGCTGATTGCAACCCTTTATTTTTGACTGCCATTAGAAATTATTTCTCCCCCTCACACTTTCCAAAGTTTTCTCAGACTTTGAAATGGTACATGCACTTGAACATACTGGCTGAACTGTGTAGTAAAGCTCATCGGGTCACAAGTAAGAAACTAAGTGAAACTAAGAACAGAATAAAAAGCTTATGGAATACAGTGGGTAAACTCGTGCAAGTAAAGTGGGGGATGGTTCATAACTAGTCAGCAGGATTTGTGCACTGAAAATGAATTTCTTGTGAGAAAAGCAGTGTACTTTTAATGTTATTGTTAGAAAGCATATACTGTATTTATTTCATTCATTTTCAATATTTATATAATGAGTAGCTTATAAAAGGATATCAGGCAGTTTCTGAATTTTCACTAGCATAATTACAAGTATGTTATCAACATAATCCATATTACCCACACTGACTGGTTTTGCAAAGTTATGCAGCATCACAAAGTACTTAACGTGGATTTGCAGGAAGCCACAAGAACTGGCTAAAAATCAAAGCTACACTGTGGCACATATTCGTATATCATGCATTGTTTTTCACAAATTGCTCAAACCTAAACTAATAATGAAGCCAGCTGTATATATTATGCAAACATTACAAATATAGGTCGTATAATGTATTTTCTTAGTAAAATTTATAATAATTTACTCAGAAAATTTTCACTATAGGCTTGTATTTATTAAAAGGAAAAGCAGCATTGAGAATAACCTTTTCGTGTTACAGCACCACAGAATTATTTTTCCGATTTATAAAGAATGCTGTAATTCAGTGATTACAAAACTTTTTCAGCTATTGCCCCCTTGGTTCCATAAGCTCATTCCCAGTGCCTCCTACCCTACCCTGTAAAAAGCATAATCAGACTAGCAGTTTGCACAACCCACTAAGGAAAATAACAACACAATAAAATTCAAAACAGTAACAATTAATTACACATTTATTCAAAATCCAATTAAAACTAGTTTAATTAATTCAACAAAATTTCTGAACTTGATCCAGTGATACCAGCTTTTCAGTCTGATAGACATTTATATTCTTAGATACCACAAGAGTCTTAGATACCACATTTAGTAACCACTTCGCTGTTCGATAAATTCATAATGCAATGGATAGGCTTGATGAAGTGATAACAGTTCCCAATGTCTGGTTTAAAGTCACCTATCAGGAGTCTTAAATCACCACATTTGGTAATCCAGGGTCAATTTCTTGGCTTGGTGAAGTTGGATGACCACACTAAAACCAGCATAAAATATATGTATATATAACTACTTACTGGCACCTCCGTAGCCAGGTGGGCAGGAGTAGCAGTGCTTAGCACACGCTTCTTGATTAGATCGGGGTTCGAGCCCATGACCACCAAATACAGAGGATGCGGAAGGGTCAGGAAATGACCACTGCATATCCCCAGAGCAATATGGCCTTAGTTGCTAATGCTCCTAAAAAAAAAAATAATAATAATAATAACTACTTACTAAACATGCACAAACCTTTGCTACCGCAGATGTAAGGTAACTAATTTATAAGAAAATCAATAACTATTACCAATGATTGGCAATCTGAATCGTAAATGCAAACAAAGTGACCAAAAGAAATACCTCTGAAAGTGATAAGAGCAGTAAAAATTTTAATATGAAGCGACGAAGAGACAAGGTGTGGGAATAAAGTTCCTAGACTCTACTGTTGCAGTCATGTTCAATAAGTTTGAGAAAATAAATGGAAGTTGTATGTTGTAGCTGAAACGTCCTACAACAGATGGCGGTAAAGAGAATGATCAGCAAACTGATATGTTGCAAGTAACAATGTGTTACTTTCAATGGAGCAATGAATGAATATTAATTTTGAAAACTGTTTATGGTGATGAAACATTAAGTCATACCAATGTGTCTGAATGGTATAAGCAGTTCAATGATGGACACGAGGATGTTCCTGATGACATAAGAAATGGGCATCCGTCAACCTCTCAAAGTGAGGACAGAGTTGCAAATGTTTGAGAAATTGTGGCAAGAGATCATCATTTGACCCTCAAAATGATGGCCAATGAGTTGGATATTAATAAGGAGACTATTTGTCAAATTCTGCATGAAGATCTGAAGAAAAGGAAGGTTTTGTCTGTAAAAAACTTGTGCCACAAACCTCACAGATGAACAGAAGCAATGGAGTTCATTCAGACATGTCAAAACACTGCTAATTTCCTTGATTGTATTGTCACTGCAGATGAGTGTTGGATGTTTCAGTACAACCCAGAGACGAAGTGCCAGAGGATGCAGCAGACCTCAAAATCATCACCAAGGCCCAAAAGGTTTAATTTATAGAAGTCCAAGGTCAAGGCAATGCTATTCATGTTTTTCAACAAACAGGGTGTGATTCACATGGGAGTACTTGAAGGGAGAGAGTCAATGCTGTGTTCTACGTACAAATGCTTCAAAGATTTCAGGCATATTACTCAGGTGAGGCTGGAATTTTGAGAGAAAGGCAGCATGTTCTTGTTGCACGACAATGCCCCTGTCCATTCTGCACTTGTGAAGGCATTCCTGATGAAACATGAAATGCATTATACAGATCAACCCATCCACCCTACTCTCCCGATCTAGTACCAGAAGACTTCTTCCTTTTTCCCAAGGTGAAAACTGGCCTCAATTTCAGAATGTTGAGAACATAGAGAAAAATAAAACTGCTGAACTGAACATAATCTTTTTGGAAGCCATCACACTGACTCTTTTCTGAAATTTTTTGAATGGTGTAATAAGTGCGTAAGTGCATTCAAAAAGTGGTGATTACTTTAAATAAAAATAAAATCATTTTTGAGCTCCTTCGCTTTTGTGTTCTTTTTATTGCACCAGTCTGGGAACTTGATTGCCACACCTTGTATACATGATTTTTAGGTGTTGTCTTTCTGCAGTATGTATGACTCTTTTTACACTACTTGGATTAATGCAGTTTATTCTTGAGCCACTTTTGAAAGAGAAAAGACTGTATACATCACCCTCCTGGTTTACGACCATCTAATTTACAAACTTTCCGATGACTTCATAAAGCATCAGCTTTTGAAAGTAAAATGGGTAAGAATGAAATATTTTCAGGTTTTATGTACACTATTTAACATACACTCAGTTTTTTTTTTTTTTTTTTTTTGTTAATTGTTGGTGCATCAGCTTCTGTAGCAATAATGCACCCCCCAAAGTTTTTACATTTTACTCTGATCCAAGCATGAGGTGGGATTTGAACCTGCAACCTTTGGGTCGCTAGGCAGGCACTTTACCCACCTGGCTAGCCCGGTCGGCTATACACTCAGTGATTACTGAACTGTGACCACCCCATCCATAATGGACTAATGCTACATATAGCACACAGTATAAAACGCTGAACAGCTTCCTAAACTAGAGCAGTGGTAATTTGCATCTGGCCATGCAAGTCACAGTGATAAAGTAGCAGTTATGTGACACAGTAGAGATATCACAGAGTTTCAAAAGGGCATGACTGTGGGAGCTCATGTTTGTTTGTTTGTTTGTTTGTTATTTGGTTTTTAGGAGCATTAGCAACTAAGGCCATGTTGCTCCGGGGATATGCGGTGGTCATTCCCTGACCTTTTCGCATCCTCCGTATTTGGTGGTCACGGGCTCGAACTCTGGTCTAATCAAGAAGCGTGTGCTACGCACTGCTGCTCCTGCCCACCTGGCTACGGAGGTGCCGGGAGCTCATGCATCAGGTGCTTCCATATCAGAAACAGCACATCTTGTCATATCCCACTGTGGTTAAGGTACACAAAGAATTGTTGAATGGATCAAACCACCGCACACAGATAGAACTGTAAAGGATTATGCAAGGTGGATGTGGTGAGTGAAGGGTGCAGCATGTTGTATGGGCTCAATGACAAGTCACTATGCAACAGTTGACATCTCAATACAATATGGGGAATGCAAGAACAATATCTGAAATGATGATGTGCTGCACGCTCAGATGTATGGGGTACCACAGCAGGTGACCCAGGAGATACCCTCTCCTTACTGTTGATCATCATCGATGGTGAATGTGTCAACAACAAGCTGGTTGGAAACTGGATGACTGGAAATAAGTGGGATGTTTCCAGTACCTACAACAAAACTTGCATATTCAAGAAGCAACCTTATAAAAAAATGGAGGGATTGTTAAGCAAATGAAATGAAGAGAATCAATGCGAAACTGACAGATTTAAATGTCATGGCTGCACAGCTTAAATGAGTGGTGAAGTAGGGAGTGCCGAAGATCAAGCAGCAAGATATTTTGGAAGAGAATGATACTTTCATATCTTGAGAAAAGCATACAGCATGTCTTAGAGTTCAAAGCTGATAAAGATCAGCTCGTGCTTATCAAGTGGTAATGTTTTAGGGGATTTAAAATTAAAATCCTTGCTTATCTACATTCCACAGACTCCCCATGCAATGGGGAGGTATTCCAAGGAACATCTGGAAGTCAAATCCAAAAAGCACATCTGGAAATGGGCATTTCTCAAGAATGGTCCAGAAGAGAATTCTGCAAGGAAATACTATTGTGAGGCTAATATCTTGGAACTAAAAGTGTCGTTATTACTGAACAATAATGTTCCTGGTCACTCAGTGAATTTGGAAACTAAATTTGTTGCCTATGGAATTGGTGTTCTTTCCCCAAAACAAAACATCCCTTATGAGCTTGAGATGGTTGAAGTAGAGGGCAACAACATACAAGAGTTACTTCAATTGAACAAGACAGATTTGACTAACGGGGAACTGGCTGAACTGGGAATAGTAAAATTCTGCTATTGAGAATGAGGACTCTACAAATGATATTGGGGGGGGGGGGAGATAATAAAATAATTAATAACAATTTGACAGTTTTTATTTAATTCCTTAATATATCATCAGTCAGTTTTTATTTAATAAGATTCATGATGCTTGAGAATGAATTGAGATATAACAACTAAAAATAACTTAAATTTTTAATGTGGAGAGATGTTCTCCTCTCTCTGCATTTTACAATACAAGGAAATGTATTGTAAAAAAAATTCCAGACAAGGCAATCAACCCCTGACACTATTCAAGAAAGACCATAATTTTTTATACAGCAGCACTGTAGTTGATCCTTTTATTTGCCTTATCATAATAAATTACAGTTTTAGTGGCACATATTAATGTAGCAAATGTTATTAATTATTTAATGATGGCAAAGTCTGAGAAAAGTGAGAATGGTGTCCAATGACAAACTGAGACAAGACATCACCCGTTGTGTTTAAAGCTAATCAGCCCAGCAATGGCTGATACTGTGATACCAATTGGTCACATGAACAGTTTTGGTGGCTCAGGCTGCACACACAGCACATTGGTGTAGCACTACTGAAAGAAATATTTTCATGTATTTTACTCTCGCATAAAATTAGGTGATCTTATAACCAGCACATTTATTGAAGGATTGTATAATTTATGAATTTTATTTAAATTTGATATAAGCACATCTCCTTTAAGTCTCAACCATTCACCATTATCTTCATATGAGTTTACCCTTTAAAATGCTGGCTATGGTCCAGTGCTTAGTATGCACAGCTACTAGTAAGGAGGTGGGCAAAGTGGAACTTTCAGAGATCATAATATATATCTTTATTGCTACCAGTGAATATAAATAAATGGATTACATAAAGGACTGATGCAATACCCATAACAGAAATAATGCCAGAGAGATGTAAAGTTTTTTATTTTATATTTCAAATATAAAATAAAATAAACAAATAGAAGTAAATTAACATATAACATATTAATATATATATATTATTTGCAACATTACAATCATGGGAAAGTTTGAAGGGGTGGGGAAGTTGCACACAAAACAAAAGCAGCAAGGACTTCTTTACTTTTTAAATAAATGCTAGAAGGAACAGGATGAATCATGTTGGTCCACTAGATATGAATGGTTTAACAGCCATTCATATGACCTTGCTCAGGTTGCTGATAAATAGAACAGGTATTTTGTAGCTACATTCACAAGGAATTTTTTAGGGACTGGGATGCTATAAGTGTATCAAATTCTAATAGGGAACTGAATGATTTTGAGAGAACTGAGAGGAAAGTGGAAGAGAAATGTCAATGCTAAATGTTAAAAAGGCACGTGGGATGGATGGGATTCTACCAATTATATTCAAGAGGTCAGCTAACCTTTAGCCATAATTATGAGAGCATCCTTGGATTCACTGGAGGCCCCCATGGACTGGGGATGTGTGAATGTATCCCCAACTCACAAAGGGGGATCAATTGTGACATGATTAATTACAGACCTGTTAGCTTGGCCTCTGTTCCAGGGAAAATAATGGAGTCACTGGTTAAAGAAGTAATGCAGCATCATCAAGAGAGGAATGTGCATTTATATTGCAGTCACATCATGGATTTGTTAAGAGACAGTTTTGTCTGACTGATCTGATTGAATACTATGACAGAGTAACAGAGGAACTGGATGCAAAAAATAATTTGGATATCACATGATTCACTTGTTTCTGACAGTTGATTGAAAAGAATATTGGTCAACACCAGTTGATATATTACAGAGATCACAGAAAACAGTGATTAACAGCATTAAAAAATTAATTTTCTTTCTTCTATTTATTTCACAATAAATAAAATAAATAAGAAAGAAAAAAAAAAAAGAAAAAAAAAATTAAGTTAATGTACGATGTGAATTACATTTTAGGCACATTAGCGAATAGTAAACTGAGAAAAAACCAACTGAGAGAGAGAGAGAGAGAACATTTCCTTTCCATGCATCCACCATATTGCCCATTCATTCCTCCAATCAGTGATGGCAACAAGCATAATATCTAGCACTTCGGCTACGATATATGGTATATGGATAGTCAATGTGATGACATCTATGAAAAAAAAATAAATAAAATAATAATAATTTTTAGATGTCTATTGGTCAGATTTCATTTAAATTTGGCAAAGCCTGACAAATCATTCTAAAGAAGCAGAGCCAAATATAAAATTTCACAAAAATCCATCCACTGAGTTAAGTTATTATATGCAGATGGATAGAGAAAGAAATTATAATTGTCAACATTTCATTGGAATTTGGTTTGCCGCCAAAAATGTTTTTATAAAACAGCCAAATGTAAACTTTTGTGAAAATTCATCCAATGGGAATAGTTATTGCATGCAGATGGGCAGACAGACAAAAAATTAATAATTATCAAATTTCTACTGGTCTGATTTCAATGAAATTTGAGAAGGCTTGACAAATACGATTCAAATATAAAATTTTATAAAAATCCTCCACTAGGAGTCTGAATTATGGATAAATAAACAGGAATAGTGAAAACAATGGGTGCTAACATACTATACTATTTGCAACAATTGCAATCATGGGCAAGTTCAAGGGAGGTGGGGTTTTCCATACAATATATCATATATATATATATAGTATCAAATTACTAAAGCGTAAAACTGATGTTATAATTACTAAAGCATTGAACAGGGATATTATATGATAATATTAACCAATGGGATTAATGCCATCAGCGATAGAACATTACATCCGTCGTTATGCAGGAATGAAATAAAGTTAAAATGTAGAGGCCGTCGTTTAAAAGACCCAAAGCAATCCATGAACTAACCAGACCCTAGGCAACAATGGTTAAACATAAATATAAAACTCAATAAAAATTATATATAATTAGCCTTCCATGGGAAAAGATACTTTGCAAGGGACTTTGTCGAGGGCTAAACCCCTACAAAATACCAACCCCATGGTTGGCAGAGCTATCAGTTTCTGTTGTCATCTGCCTGTATAACTAGGACCTAAAGAAGTCCATAAATATCCGTAAGATGGGTATAATATAAAATCGAAATTATAATAATAAATATATTAATAATAATAAAAAATTAAGTAGCTTATTAATAGTAATTTTGCAGAATACAGGCTGGATGACATTTAGCCCGACCAATAGCTGAAACAAAATAGTAGATAAGCAATGCTGAGAACCAAATAATCTCCTAAACATAAGCTAAATTAGCTAACAAAAGGAGAACGGAGAGAAGGCTAGTTAAAGTAATAGTACCTCAATCCCCCTCGAATTGCTCTAATAGTTCATGAGGTATGAAAAAAGAGAATAAGATAGTTAAAAGTAAAAAGTGAAGGAAAAGTGTTTATACGATTGTACATCAGATATTACCGGGAGCGTAACTTCCCGACCCTATAAGAAAGGGATCCTGGTATAGTAAGAAGAGCCGGTAAAGATGGTAATATATATTACCATATCGAATAGTATCTACTATTCAATATGGTAATATATATTACCATCTTTACTGGCTCTTCTTACTATACCATATCAAATAGTATCTACTATTCGATATATATTACCATCTTTACCGGCTCTTCTTACTATACCAGGATCCCTTTCTTATAGGGTCAGGAAGTTACGCTCCCGGTAATATCTGATGTATACAATCGTATAAACACTTTTCCTTCACTTTTTACTTTTAATTATCTTATTCTCTTTTTTCATACCTCATGAACTGTTAGAGCAATTCGAGGGGGATTGAGGTACTATTACTTTAACTAGCTTCTCTCCGTTCTCCTTTTGTTAGCTAATTTAGCTTATGTTTAGCAGATTATTTGGTTCTCAGCATTGCTTATCTACTATTTTGTTTCAGCTATTGGTCGGGCTAAATGTCATCCAGCCTGTATTCTGCAAAATTACTATTAATAAGCTACTTAACTTTTTATTATTATTAATATATTTATTATTATAATTTCGATTTTATATTATACCCATCTTATGGATATTTATGGACTTCTTTAGGTCCTAGTTATAAAGGCAGATGACAACAGAAACTGATAGCTCTGCCAGCCACGGGGTTGGTATTTTGTAGGGGGTTTAGCCCTCGACAAAGTCCCTTGCAAAGTATCTTTTCCCATGGAAGGCTAATTATATATAATTTTTATTGAGTTTTATATTTATGTTTAACCATTGTTGCCTAGGGTCTGGTTAGTTCATGGATTGCTTCGGGTCTTTTAAACGACAGGATGGCCTCTACATTTTAACTTTATTTCATTCCTATATATATATATATACAGGGTGTCTCAAAAATATTGGTACAAACGTTTAGGGGAGGTAGGTAACATCTAAAGGAATGCGAATCGCATAGGAACCCATAACCGGAAATGTCACGGGAAAGTAGTAGTAGGGGCACAAGAAGCAGAAATGACACAAGACAGTAATTAGTGGCAAACATTTATTTGACATAATATTAACAATGGAGTAAGAGATGGATTCATTTCATGATGTTATAACAGATGCTGGAAGGTTCCACCATGATGCGTGACACCGACGCAGCATGGATTGGCGGACACGGTTGAACACACCTAGAGTTTCTTTGACAGTAGCAGCAGTGCAGACGAGTCTCGCCACGAGATCCATTTCCATCTCCAACAGGCGATTCATACACGATAGATTTGAGGGCCCCCACAGAAAGAAATCAAGGCTCGATAAATCAGGTGAGCATGGGGGCCAGGCAATGGATCCACCATGGCCAATCCATCGACACCCAAAACGCCTGTTCAAATGGTCACGAACACACCTTCCATAATGGGCAGGCGCCCCGTAATGTTGAAACCAAATGTTGCATCTCACATTTGCTGGAACATCGTCAAGTAACCCTGGTAGAACTTGTTCAGGAAAGATCCGATATTTAGCGGAGTTCATGCGGGATGGTAACAGGTATGGGCCGACTAAGCAGTCACCGACCATACCTGCCCACACATTTATTGCGAAGCGATGTTGTGCCGCGTGGGTTGTCGTGAGCCTACACATGAGCATTGTGCTGATTGAATAAGCCTTCCTGAGTGAAATAAGCCTCATCCGTGACCAAAACATAGGCTGGAAAATTCAAGTCTTGAACACTTTCTTGGAGAAACCACTGCGCAAAAGTGACAAGTGCAGGATGATTTTGGGGGAGCAGTAACTGAACCCTTTGGAGATGAAAGGGGTGTAAGGAATCGTTGTGCCAGACACGCTGTACACTGCAACGAGACACTCCTAAGGCAGCGGCATGTGTGCTGGTAGTAGGATTATTCTGGATGGCATTCAACACACTTTCTTTCATGGCGAGAGTTCGCGTCGAACGTGGTCTGCCCTCACTACTCCTGTTAACTCTAAATGACCCATAATCGCATAAACAAATTGTGGTCTGGTACATGTCTGTCTGGGAAGCGTTCTCCATAAATTCGTTGAGCGGCTCATCCATTGCCCTCTGCTAATCCATACACTAGGTGCATGTCTGCCAGCTCACAGTTCGTATATCAATGCATGCTCTTCGTGCAGCGACTACAGCACCGTCTACCGACTTACGGTGATGTTTCCAGTTATGGGTTCCTATGCGATTCACATTCCTTTAGATGTTACCTACCTGCCCTAAACGTTTGTACAAATATTTTTGAGACACCCTGTAGATAAGATTGACATGCGTAGGTGATGTAATATTACATCAGCCGTTACTTTCAGCTATATAAGCACGCTCTGCAAGAGTTGCAGTCGTTCCTTGCCTGTGTCACGAAGAGTGCTATTGTTGCTTTACATGAGGAAGGATGTTCTTCCCGTCATATTGCTTATAGAGTCTTGTAATCAGTCGACAGTGAGTAGATTTCTTTCCAAACTCAAGAATACTGGTTCTGCTGAAAGGTAAAATGGAACCAGACACAAACGAGTCTCTACGCCAAAACAGGACCACGTTTCGAAGCGCTTATGCCTTAAAAACCATAAAGCTTCTTCATCTGAGCTGAAAAGAGAATGGGAAGAATATACAGGAGTGGTAGCAACTGCAGTAACAGTCAGAAGATGCCTCTTCAAAAATGGACTTGTAGCCCATCGTCCCAAGAAGAAGCCCCTCCTCACACAAAAAATGAAAAAGGCCCAATTAATTTGGTGTAAGGAGCATGTCAAATGGTGGACCCTGAAGCAGTGGAAGTCAGTTATTTTCGCAGATGAGAAGAAATTCAACCTGTATGGCTCTGATGGGAGACAAATGATTTGCCATAAATGTGGTGAAGAATACCATCCAGACTGTATGGTGTCTACAGTGAAATTCCCTACCAGCCAAATGATATGGGGGTGCATTTCTTATCATGGAGTAGGTCACCTGCAGTTTATAAAAGGTTCTGTAAATTCCAATGGATACCTGGCTATAATGGAAGGCAAATTGATGCCAACCATTAGAGACCATTTCAACCTGCCAAGTAACTGCATCTTTCAGGACGACTCTGCTCCTTGTCATCGGGCAAAAAGTGTAAGTAGGCACTTCTGTAGTTACTTTAGCTTCATTTCTGCATTAGAGATTTGAAAGTAATGTGTTTACATTTGTTACAGGTGAAAAAATGGTTAGAAGAACGGTCCATTACAACTCTTAGCTGACCAGGAAACAGCCCGGACCTGAATCCTATAGAGCAGGGGTGGTCAACTTAATTTGTGATGCGATCTGCTTTTTTTTTTTTCAAAATGTGCTGCAATCTACCATCTCAAGAATTTCATTGAACATGGTTAAAAAAGTTAATCAACACATATTGAAAAATGTTGTTTATAAATTTTAAAATTTAATACAATTCAGAATTCTTATTTTAAATTCATATATATTTAAATTTTTAATTTATGTGAAGTTTGGGTGTTCATGTCATCTGCCAAGCTTTCAAAATTGGGGATATACCGTGATAAGGCCAACTGTAAAGAATCTTCTGTATGCAAATCCGTAAGAGTAGAGCGATTCTTCATCTTTGTTTGTTTCAAATACGAAAAGGCCGATTCACATAGATTAACCCCAGGGGCTCACATCTGGTGAGTATGGGCTTGGCACACCCAGGGTCCTGAGCTGGATATTATCATTCTTCTTTTCCTTGGTGATTCCCTTCTACTTCTCTCTCTCGGGGTAATTCAGAAAATTTTTATTTTTCGCTGGTGCAGCATAAGCTTCAGGCTTCCTTGCGCCATATGGCTAATAATAATAATATGTGGAACCAAAACAAGAATTAAAGTTCACTACATCCCCCCCCCCCCCATATTTGGGTACTTTTCTTGGCAAACTTATTTCCAAAAGTCTTTTTCTGATGAGCTGGCTTTTAGGAAGATATCGTTTCGCAATGAAATAATTTTCAAGTAATATTTTCTCTGTGTGAAAAATCTCAGTGATTTTTTCTGTAATTTGTTTCATATCTAAGTGGACATTAAATGGATAAGAAATATATTGAATGATGTCTTCAATTGTTTTAAAATCATCCACAATTTTCTCAATTTCAGAAACATATTTCTCACTATTACATTCAAAAACAGGATACTTTTGCAAATGATCTTGCATATTTGCAAAATGATTGAATTATTTTTCTTTTAGATCCTTAGCCATTGCCAAAAATTGATATTTATATGCATAATTACTTACTAATTATGTCACCCACATTTTTTTTTCCTCGTAATTCCAAATTCAGATTACTTAATTTACTGGTAAAATCTGCCAAAAAAAAAAAAAAAAAAACAGATTACACAACCACTCCCTATCTTGCAGCTGCTGATAATCATCTCCCCTTTATTAAACAAATTTTTTAATTTCATTCAGCAAATTTCGAAATATCTGCAGAAACTTACTCCGACTCAGTCACCTCACATCTGTGTGTAATATCAGATCTGGTTCATTTTCATTGAGTTGCATTTTTAAAAGTCTAATTTAAAGAGATTTCCTCTGATAGAATTCGCGATTTTGAAAGCGATGTCCGTAACACTTTTAGTATTTAATCTTTTGCTGGTGGATGATACAGTGGTACCTCAAAATATCTGGGAATTCATCATCCTTTTGGCACAATGAGATGAATCCATTAAGATGCCCCGTCATTGTTTTAGCTCCATCTGTTGTTATTGATACGAGATTAAATAGTGGTAATTTAATTTTTTTCAATAAAATTTTTGAATGCGTTAAATATATCAAGACCTCTAGTTCTTTCTTTTAACAAAATCCATACGAATAAAATCGAGCAATTGAGCTGTATCACTGATTTACAACTGGATGTATCTGTAGATTCATCCAGTTGTAAAGAAAAGGACACACTGTTAGCAATATGTGCATGCAATTGTTCACTCACATTTTCTCAATATTATTTCAAGATAAATGCAGATCTTGAAGAGCGCTTTTAATTTAGTTTTTGTTCTTAAAATTTTCAAAAAGAGAATCTGTTATTTCTAAAAATGAGTCTTTGATGAATTAACCATCAGAAAATGGTTTGTATTTTTTGCAAGATGATGACTCACTTTAAATGATGCTACATTTACTGCTTTAGATTGTAAATTAGGTATCACAAAGAAATTTTGTTGTGTGAATAATCTGGATTTAAGTTCTTTTAATTTATTTTTTCTAAGGTCACTATTAGACTGAAAATCCGATTGGCATTTGCCATGGAGCGCGTTGAAGTGCCTTTCTAAATTTCCTTTTTTTTCGGGTATAGCCACGGAAGCATTGCAAATCAAACAACATTTTTCTTTTACCATTTACAAAAACGTATTCTAGTTCCCACTCTTGATGAAAATGATATGTTTTACTCTTTTTTGTGGTATTCATTTTAAATCAAATCAAATTAATGTATAAGTACTGTTCAGTTATTAATATTAAGTAAGCTAAATAAGAATTCCACACATACACTATGCTCGCCACAACAAACTGTATGAATTTTCACTAGACAAGCCTAGCGGCTGCGCGGCAACAAGAGTAGTTACGTGATTCAACGGATTGGTGATAATTGTATGCAGTGGAGCCGTTAATAATAATAGAACATTTAGATTTTGACTAATCTATTTATTATTATTATTAGCCATATGGTGCAAGGAAGCCTAAGGCTTCTGCTGCACCAGGCAAAAAAGAAAAACTTTCTGAATTACCCTGAGAGTGAAAACAAGAGTCAGAAGTAGAAGGGAATCACAAAGAAAGAGAAGAATGATGATAACCAGCTCAGGATCATGGGTGTGCCAAGCCCATACTCACTAGATGTGAGCCCCTGGGGATCTTTTTTTATATATATTTAAGATTCGTCATGATCGACTTGTTGGCCACCCCTGCTATAGAGAACTGTTGGCATCGTGTGGAACCTGCAGTTGCAAGAAAGAAACCAAAGACCCTTCATGAACTTCAGGAAGCCATAATTTGTGTTTGGAACCACGAACTATCAGTTGATTATCTTCAGAAATTGATCTTGTCAATGCCTTGATGGTGTGCTGCTGTCATCAGGGCCAGGGCAGTTCAACTAAATATTAGTTTGCACCTGGTGAACTTTTCATTTTGTTTTTCATTTAAAATGATAATCTGAAGCAAACTGAGAGCTTCTGATAACATTTCAGCCATAATTGTTGTGTTTACCAAAACTGTTATATAAAGGTTGCAAATGCTCATTTTGGAATATTTTGAGAGCACCTGTCAAATATTACTTAGCTTTGCCTTAACTATTAATAAATATTTTTTGTTTATATTTCTATTTGTGATGCTAGTCATTAATGTAACATACCATTGTGAAAAAGGTTAGAAATGTGAAATTCCTAGGTGATGCACTTTCTTTGAACACCAGTGTATACAATTTCATAAATTAATGTATACTTCAATATAGTTAATTTCAAATACTGAAATGGTAAACATAAATCTAAATAAAATACACTTTATACCTGAATTAGTGAACTGGTTTGTCCATATTTCATTAAAAAAGTTCTTTGTAAAAACTATACGCACTTCATGCCCTCAAAAAACCCAAGTTACCTCCACTCGGGTGGCGTGCCCCACACTTTTGGAGCCTCTGTTATAAACAATTAGAGCACTCTCCATTATCCAGGGGCAGATTAACTCAGGTCTCTGGAATCCATGAAAATCCTGAGTTGGTTAACAAAATGAAGTACACTGAATATTTTACAGGTGCTTTTGTTTACATTTTATGAGGAATTCGTTACCACAAATTCCTCAGAAACGTCATCCCCACCTTTGCTTTTTGCCTACTAATTCACACTATGTATATTTCAGTAATCCTTCAGTTTTGCTATTATATGATTAATTGTAATGCTTTTCTCTAATTTTTTTAAAAATGTGTCCACATGTCCCATCATGTTAAAACAGAAACAAGTTGCCCTTTCCAATGAACAAAACCTTTTGCACATCAATAAATATTAAAAAGGTGCTACTAAAGTGTCAACCTTAATGAGTCTCTACTTGATTAGATGTAGATATATTATTAAGTCATATATTATTAGATATATTATTAAGTCTCATAAGTTAATGTATATTTATTTGTTTTTCCAGATCCACAGGCTACTGAGCAAGAGCCACAAATATAATGAGAGGTGGAATGCTGGAGAAGGTTGAGTCTGATCCATTATAAGATGTCTTCATTTGCAAGGCAAAGAAGCAAAACAAATCCATGAGGAGATGAAAGCTGTATATGGGGAGGATTGTCCATCATATGACTGTGAAAAATTGGAAAAGACAGTTCAGGTGTGGGCAAAGCAGCATGTGTGTGTGTGCATGACCCAAGAGAAGGAAGATCCATCTCAGCCACTGACACTGCAATTGTGAATAAAATGGAGCAATTAGTCACTGAAGACAGATGCATGGCTATAAATTTTATATCAAATGAAGTGAACAGTAGCCATGGATCTGGTATGCACTATAATGCACAAGGTCCTGCACATGTCTGAGATGGCAGCCTGATGGGTTCCAAAATTGTTGACATTTACTCAAAAGTTTCATAGGAAAGTGTGTTCTCCACAATTGTTAGAGCTTTATAGAGAGAATTTTGATGATTTTTTTTGACTAATTATGAAGGAAGAATGCTAGGTACATCACCAAGACCTAAAAACAAAACATGAGCAAGCAATGAAAACATTATCTTCTTTACCAACCCTCAAAAAACCCAAGATTCAATTGTATGCCAACAAGATCATCTTGCCAGTCTTCTGGGATGTACTACAGAAACCTGGGAAAGTTAATAGAGGCTATTAAGTTGAACAGATACAGGAAGCTATCCAAAGGTGTCTGCCTTCTAGCTCACAATGCTCCTGCTCACATGGCTACTCTAACAGTGGACTCTGCAATCAGGTGCAATTTGAAAATCTGCAGCACCTATCTAATTCTCTCTACCTCCAAGTTTTAAATCCCTAACTCAAATATTTCTAGGTGAGCATAAATTTATTCATCACCCCTCATAGACCTCAATGACCCTTTTCAAAAAATAATAAGCATGTATTAAATTTTATGTCAGATCTTTTCATGCTACAGTATACATTTATAAATATGAATAGAATATATACATAAATTTGTTTTTGGCACATTTATATGTTTTTTCTTTCATTCTGAAAATTATGCAGGAAAATTTATTTTCTAGCTATCCCAGATAATTGGGAATCTACTATAGCATAGAACTTATTTTTTCTATTATTATTATTTTTTACTTCACTTGAAGGCCATTCACTCTGGCCAGAATGTTCACTCTGGAGTAATTCACAATATAAATCCAAGAATCCAGATAAATGTTTACTACAGTTTATTAAAACTAAGAAGTCTCTATTGAATTGGGTGAAAACATGCTAAAAAGTTGACAACATCCAAAATGATTTCAAGCAAATGTTAGCTGGTTAAAAAACTTAACAATGATAAAAGACAATATTTCTCAGTTATTAAGGGGTATCGGGAATAAACATATAAATTGTCATATATCTCAACAAACAAGGTTGTTTCTCATATGATGAATAAGAATAATTATCAGTTGGCATACTATATTTGCATATCTTAATGCGAATTTCTTGCATTAAGGTATATATTCCTGATTTCTAAAATGTTGTAAGAATGACAACACATGGATATATCAATTTTAAACATTAAGAATGTGAAACACTTATAACACAACATTAAATATTTTCAAGTTCAGTTTATCGACAACAATCATGTTTCTGTTACAATATGCACAGCTATATATTCAAACTAATGCATTTATCAGCTCACTAAATTATAAAAAAGGCAACATTTCTGATTGGAAATGGTCAAACAAGGGGTAAAATTTGTGAAAAGAAATACTTCTAGACGTCCTTCTGGACTTCTAGACACAGGAGAAATAACATAATAGGAACAACAGGTATATAATCTGCATAACATGAAGAACACAATTTACTCCTTTTTAAGGTAAAATCTTCCAAGGAAAAAAAATACTACTATAAGCATGTTCTAGTTTTCTATGCAGTAGGAATAACATAATAGGAATTATACATGTATAACTTCCATAACATGAATAGAATTTACTCCTTTTTTAAACAGAATTTTAAAGTGATCTTAAATGTAGACACAAAAAAGGTTATTATAGTGGTGTCTTTCATGCTTTAGATTTCTACATAGGCGTGCAAGAATCCAGAGCCCTTCATGTATAGCTTTTTTTTTTGTTACTGTAACCAAAACTTAACTGTTATCAATAAACTAAAGTAGAAATATTTCACATGGTATACAAGTGTGTTGCATTCTTAATATCTGTATTACTAATAATAAATCTATTGTAATTTCAAGAAAGGACAATTTTTGAGTTGGAAAAGAAAAGTTTATATAAAATAATAAAGCAAAAGATGACCATTACCATGGGATTGCTGTAAAATAGTAAATGATTTGGTGTTTTGTATGAAGTTATTAAAAAAAAAATGGTGCTCAAAAATATATTAAATATATACTGACATCAAAATACGTACAAAAGGGAAGCAATTGGTACCTGGTATCTTGATGGAGAGAACATATTTAGTACACTAAGCAAGCAGGAGACTATCAGAGTCAACAAGGAAGATGAATGGTTGCCTATGGATTAGGGAAAGAAATTAAAGAGGACAGGAGAAAGCAATAGGTTATATTTGCTTTTCATGCAATGAGCAATTTATATCATGCAACATGACATTAGTGTTAGACAATTAACTTAAAATTATGTAAACATGTGGAAACTGACTACTTTTTAAAGATTGGAGTTTAAAAAAACCATTATGCAAGTGGTCTTAAGAAGAATTCCTCACGTGACCTTCGAACCAACACTTAAGTTGAAACATAAGAGAGAGATGTAAATTCTGATATATAATTTCACTAAAAATGTGGAATACAGGCTAAATAATAACATGAATATAATTCACCATCTTTAGCAATAGAATTTTATAGTGATCTTAAATTTAGATACAGGAAAGGTTAAGGCAGTGTAACACTTTCAACTGGCCAGCATGCTTAATTCTTTCACTAGTAAAGAGTGATTTATTTGTCAAGAAATTGTAGTCAAATTGCCTGCTAATTCAGTGTACGAAAACAAGGCCTAGGTTCCAATATACTTCTAATTACAGGAAATATATCCTAATAATGAATTCCAATGTACATTTTCATTAGAAATGCTCAGATGTGGAAATTAATGAAGATTTTTCTTTTTTCAGTTCTCAGTATTTAAAAGCAGGTAACTTAATTGTAACCATGTAATATTCAAAATATTATTAGACACTTTCAAATATTATTAGAATTTAAATCCAGGTAGTTGCCGCTTTATGAGTTATTTTTTTCGAATATCAAGTATCAACAGAATCGAAAAAATGAACATTAACTGCAATAAATAAATGCGAAACATTCATTTTGTTGTTATTTGGTTTTTTTTTAGGAGCATTAGCAACTAAGGCCATATTGCTCCGGGATATGCGGTGGTCATTCCCTGACCTTTCCGCATCCTCCGTATTTGGTGGTGACAGGCTTGTACCCCGGTCTAATCAAGAAGCGTGTGCAACGCACTGCTGCTCCTTCCCACCTGGCTACGGAGGCGCCATGAAATATTTATAAATAAGGTATTTCAAACCACGCACGTAGCTAGACAATACATTACTACTGTGCATGCGTTTATTTGTTCAGGTAGAGATAAGGAGCAAAGGTCCAACTCAAAGAATTTTGGAAAAAATTCCATATTTTAGATGCAATCAAATAATAAAACGAGCCTGGGACAAAATTACAGAGAAGAACATGGTGTCTGAAATAAATTCTATCATCATTTTATTGATAATTTAAGGATTTCAAGAACCAACAGAGATCATACTACAAAATGAAATAGAAGCATTCGTTAATACTGCTAACCAATTGCAGCCTGAGGTTTCTACAACTAAAGTCGCTGATCTGCTTCAAACACACAATGAAGAGCTCTCAAATAAAGACCTTGAAATGGCAAAATGCGAAGAAGCCGAGGAAAAAGAAAATTTAACAGATGAAACTCCTGTTTTCAAGGGGCTTGACGAAGCTTTTCAACACATAGAAAAAGCAACTGAGATTTTCGAGTAACAAGATTCAAATTTCGAGTGCACTAGAAAAGTTTCTACAGATTTTAAAAAAATGCTTATGCATGCTATCATGAAATTTCTAAAGAAAAGAGAAGACTGTCTTGGAAATGCATGACCCTTGAAGCACTTCCGAAGAAGAAAACGACTCCTTGTGCTTCCAACAAACGAATGAGTGCCAAGTCAAGAATGAGTGAAGAACCATCAACGAGTGTGCATTTAGTTGATGACAATGAAGAATAAACATTCTTTAAAATTTGAATGACATAAATAATTTCTTTATTATTATAATTTGCTTGATTTTAAAGGCTATATTTACATTTCTTTGGATAAATGAATCATTGTTTAAGCATAAACTATTGTTTTGTTGACCTTTATTCAACATTACTATGGTCAAATTGTCAGTGTTGGGAACTCAACCCCTGTTTTTAACATTATGTCTATGGGAAAAATATTCCCGCTTTATGAACTTGCACTAGGAATAAATTAACTAGTAAAGTTGGGAACTACCTGCATTAAAATTTTTTAATATTTAACATCTTTATTTTGAAACTGTGATTTGCTTTTTAGTGTTATAGGATCAACTCACTGTAGTAACTGAACAGTTTCAGACACCTAAGTTCAAATATTAATTCATCTTCTAAATATTATATGCTGTTCTAATAAATTTAGGTCAAACAGATAACTTTGTGATAATCCAATAGGACTAGCAACTTTACAAAGTTGGTGCAGACAGATCATAAAACAAATCCAGTGGTTAGTTTCCACATCATTTTTTTAAAATAAAATGAAAACATCACATTTCACTTGGATAATCATGAGGTACAAAGGAGTTACTCTTTGTACTTGATGATTATCTAACAAACAAAAATATTAAAACATATCATTATATAATGATAATACAGTGTTAAGTATTCAGTCATGTGCAATCAGTTTTTCTTAATTAAAATTAACACTGATATTGTTGTGACTGAAATTTAATAGCAGAAGAGTTGTTATAATCATATCATGCTGAAAATTAACATTAAATGTCTTACAATAAGTTGCATTTAGGGAAGTTCTTGCAACTTTGAAATTTTTGTATACAGAATTAAAAGAATTATTCAGCTTCTCTTTTATTTTTCTTTCCTTTTACTATTTAAAGATTTAAAATACTGCAGCAGTCACCTTGAAAGGGAAGACAAATGTAATCTAATAAATTCATTTGTTATACAAGGCATAAAGAATAAATTCTAAGATCACAGTAAGTCAAAACATATAGCCTCACTGCAGCCATGTAAGAATAGAGGGAATTTTGTTGTTAGGATCTGAAGATGTCATTGAAAAGTGTCTCTTAGACTAGTACAAAGGGTACTAGGAAAGTTTTGCAATATGACGCAACAATGAATCACAGGAAGCTGCTTGTTGCTGCATGTTGAGACATGTCCATACGTGCATAGTAGCCACCGCGCCAAGTCGATGGGCTCAGTTATTCATTAGTAGTGAGAGTGTAAAGTGCTTGCGATGGCATCGTGGTCACGAAATGAGATAAGGACAGTTTTGCGGTATAATTTCGTGCGTGGTTTAACCATAGACCAGTGCTTAGAAGAAATGACTCTTGCACTAGATGATGATTGTCCACATCGTACAACGATATTCAGGTGGTATAGAGAATTCCAAAGGGGAAATTTCACTCTGGAGGATTCTGAGAGGCCGGGAAGGCCACGAACGTCAGTTACGGAGGAAAACGTTACTGCTGTGAGGAAAATGCTTGACGAAAACAGGCGAGTGACCTACCAACAGATAGAGGATACTTTGGGCCTAAATGCACCAGCAATTCGTTCGATTCTGCAAGATCATTTGCACGTGAAGAAACTTTGTTCTCTCTGGGTGCCGCATCAACTGACTGAAGAGCAGATGACACGACGTGTGACTTGGTGCCGGGAGATGTTAAAAAAGTTTGATAAGGGACAATCTCGGTATGTGAACAACATCGTGACAGGTGACGAGACTTGGCTGTACTATTACGATCTGCCGACCAAGGCTAAAAACAAAGTTTGGGTCTTTGATGATGACGACACACCCGTAATTGTCAGAAAATCCCGATTTGTAAAGAAGAAAATGATAGCTGTATTTTTCAAATCGAGTGGAATTGTGGAACGTGTCGTTTTGGACACGCAGAAGACAGTCACAGCTAAGTGGTATACTGAACAATGCCTGCCTAAAGTCATTGGATCTATGAAGAACCTGCGGCCAAAGTCAAGAATGGACACCTGGTACCTCCATCACGAAAATGCTCCAGCTCACCGCGCCAAAGCCTGCACCGAATATTTGACCACGACAGGACTGAAACTTCTCGAGCACCTTCCCTACAGTCCAGACCTTGCTCCCTGCGACTTTGCACTGTTCCCGCATGTGAAAATGAAGCTAAAAGGGAGGCGGTTTTCCAGTGATGAGGACCTTCTACGGGCTTGGGACAACGAGTGTGCTTTACTCCCTAGTGAAACTTGGCAGAACTGGTTTAAAGATTGGTTTCGGAGGATGGAGAGGTGTATTGAATGTAGAGGAAATTACTTTGAAAAAATTAAATAAACAAAGCTGTATTGCAAAACTTTCCTAGTACCCTTTGTATACATCCTCTCTACATCCCAGATTTGGTTCCAAGTGACTTATTTTTATTCTGAAAGCTTACAGAACATCTCCAAGGAAACAGAATATGACTCCAATGAAAAGTAAAAGCATGAGCATGGTTGGCAAAAAATAATTTTATATGAACAGTTTATAAAACTAAAAAACATACAAATTGTATCAATTTAGGTGGAACACATACAGAAAAATTATCATGTCAAAATTAAAATACAGCTTTTTTACTACAAGTATATATATATATATATTTTTTTTTTTTCCATTTTATCTCTGTTCCTTTAAATGTTATGTAATAAGAGGCCTTGCTTTTCAGCACACCCTTGTCCACATGCACATCATAAGATATTAAAATTAAGATTTAAATTAAATAAACAAGGGACATATACAAGGAGCTGATTATAAAAGGAAGGTCTGCTATGCCACACAAATTTTACCAAGTATATATTTGCATTCTGTATACAATATATTATACATTTTGAGGGAGAGATGGCAGGTCAGTGTGAACAGTGAAACTGATACTAGTCTCTCCGCATTCGTTGCTGGCCCCCTTTATAGGTTTTCAATACTTATTAATTATATTGATTAAAGAATATCAAGTTTAATGTTAAGTTTGCTGACGATACAAGGGTTGGCACAGTGGTTAAGTCAGGAATCAGAGTATACAGGACTCAGAGAAATTAGGCACATGGCTGAAAATATAAATTGAGTTTTAACATTAACAAATGCAATAGACTATTTGGGTAGTTGTAATATAAGAATAACATACCAACTGGGTGGTATCAAAATATAGTGACCAATGAAAAGGACCTAAGCATAACTGTAGTATTAAGCATGTTCTCTAAGCAGTACTGATAGGCTGCTAGGTCAGCTCATGGGGATCTGTCAATGATTTACAGGACTTTTAGAGACAGAGACAAGGAGGTGATTACCCCCATTGTATAAGATAATACTGACATTAATTATAGCCCAATTGCTACTAGTTACTGTGACATACTAATCTAATACTGGAAGATCTGAGGAGTTACTTAACAAATACAGGGAAAATGTCACAAGATAGCATAGAATTTGAAAGTGTCTGCAATTCTGCCCAAAACACAATAGGAGGGAGTATATGTTGAGAGCCTTGTCAATCAATTTGGCCTTGAAGAGAATGTACAAGGCTCATGGGGTAGAATTTTTCTCAGTGTGGTCTCTGCTTGTTAACAGGAGAGATTGTTTTTACATGAATGGGATACACTTGAATAGAAGAGGTGCAAGAATATTTGCTGATGCTATTGAGGCAGTTATAGGTGAGTCAGGAAAACTGCTAGCTTGGGAGGGGATACACAGACTAATGGTTTAACTAGAGCCTCAGGCAGAGGTGAAAGTGATATTTACACATCTACTGGAATATGCAGAAGCCTGAGAAGCAAGGTGTTGGAGATTTACAGCCCTGTTGTGGTTTATCACGGAAAAATTAAATACATGGGCTGTGTTAAAGTAACTAAGAGTAAGAACATGTGCATGTATACTTGCAAGTACACTAATGCTAGGAGCATTGTAAATAAATTTGATCAATTTGAAATACTGATTAAGTCATCAAATGCAAGCATTGTAGGGATAGCAAAGACACGGTGTCACTCAGACGTAAGCAATGCTGAATTTGAATATGGTGAGTACAATGTATACAGGAAGGTTAATGCTTTTAGTTACAAAGCATATTAAATCTAAAGCAGTGCATTCAGTCGAAATGGGTGGCTTGTGCAATGTTGTGTCAGTTTGGTGTGTCATAAGCACTGGGAAAATGAAGAAACAGCAGCAAAGACTTCTTTGCTTATATTAACAGTAGAAGCAAGGGACTGAATTACATAGGGCCACTTGATGCCATTGGTTTAACTGATGATGACCCTGCTCAGGTTGTTGACAAACTGAATAGGTATTTTGCATCTACACTCACACGTGAGGAATTCTTTAGAGAAGGGGAAGCCAGAAGTTTATCAAACTCTAACAGGAAAATAAATTATTTTGGAATATCTGAAAGGAAAGTGGAAGAGAAATTGTTGAAGATAAGCATAAAAAACATACCTGGAGTAGAGGATCTATCCAATTATATTAAGGGAGGCAGAAAAGTAGGCAAGCAAATCCTTAGCTATAATTATGAGAGCATCCTTGGATTCAGGAGAGGTCCACATGAACTGGAGATGCACAAATATATTCCTAATTCACAAAAGGGGATGAAAGTGATATGAGTAATTACAGACCTGTTAGCTTAACGTATTTTTCAGGGAAAATAATGGTTCCTGGTTAAAGAAGTAATGCAGGATTATGTGGACAGGATTGAAATTATACTGCCATCACAGCATGGATTTGTTAAGGGGTGGTCTTGTCTAACCAATCTGATAGGTTACTATAATGCAGTGACCAAGGAATTGGATGCAAAAAATTATTTTGATATCATTTCCTTAGATTTCAGGAAGGCTTTTGATACTTCTGTACAAGCTGGAGTAATGTAGCATTAAGAGGAAGCTACTGGATAAAGGGATGGCAGAATGTGAGAAGACAGAGTGGTTATTAATGGGTACTGCTTTGTGGACTAAAGTTACCAGAGGAGTCTGCCCATAGTTCAGTGCTGGGTTTATTGTTGCTTTCAATATTTATCAATGATAATCATGAAGACAATGTCTAATATATATATATATATTCGGCTTAATGCATAAGTTTGAAGATAATAAAAAGATTGGCAGGGCAGTTGATGAAGGCATGCTACTGCAACAAGATCTAGAAATATTAGTTCAATGGGCTGAAAAATTAGAGTTGAAGTTTAACATTGACAAATACAAGGTACTGCATATGGGTAGCAGTAATCCCAGAGTAACTTATCAACTGTGTGGTACTATACTCAGGATAGTGGAAAATGAAAAGATCTGGGGTAACTGTGCAGTCAGATATTAAATTCTCTGAGCAGTGCAGCCATGCTTCCAGGAAAGCTCATGGGAGTTTGTCAGTGATATACTGAAACTTTGCTAGTAGGGATAAGGAGGTGATTATCCCTTTGTACAGGGCCATAGCTGGGCCACTTCTTGAGTACTGTATACAGGTTTGGAGGCCTTATTTTCGGAATGATGTAGATCTACTGGAATGGGAGCAGAGAAGTGCAACGAGATTGGTGAAGGGAACAAAAGGGTGCTTTTAATAAGTAAGGTTCCAGTTCTGCAAATTGCACACTGGGCATCTGTGAGGAGATCTGACTGAGGTGTTTAAGCTGTGAATGGACTGAGGAAGCTCAATATTTATGACATTTTGTCTCTTGCTGAGACTACACAAGGAGCATAATTAAAATCGAGGAAGGATAACTGCTGCTTGTTGGAACAAATTTCCATCCATTGTTGTGGAAGTGGACAGTTTGAATAAATTCAAGGAAGAACTACACAAATTCTTGGAGTGGGTACAGGTGAGGTGGACATTTTTTTTTTTTTTTTTTGCTGATGTTCTATAAACTTGCTTTCTTGGATCATTTGCCACTACTAATATTAAAATTAGCATGAGCTTTTTAATCCCTTGCATAAGGCAATGGTCAGGCCACATCCTGAGTAGAGAATGTCTAGAAGTTTCATTTTAGGAAAATGATATAGATCTGTTGGGATAAGTGGAAAAAAGGGTAACAAGATTAGTCCTGGGCACAAAGGGGTACTTTCAAAACCAAGAGTACCCCGTTGTGCCCCATTCTGGAAATTTAGGTAAACTGATGGCATCTTACTCTTTTTCAGACAACACACATAAGGGGATATAAATTTATATTGAAAGATGATTTTTTTTTTTATGAAAACCCCCAAACATGAGATGTATTAGAACCTATAATACTTAGTACCATGCTTGGGTTGGAGGTTGAGAAGATGAAAGAAGATATTTGTTGATATTAAACTTGAACTTCTGTAGACTGTAATTTTCAGGAAATATGTATGAAGGAAAGTTGTTCCAGAAAACAGCAGCTGAATTAATAAATGAGGAAGATGAAAAGTTGGTTCGGTGAGTTTGAAGTTGTACAGTAAATGGATGTTGGCTGGTAACGGCACGTGTAAGCACTGTTTTGAAAGAGAGAGAGGGAATTATAGAAGCCAATTCAGAAGAACAGTGCCCGTGGAAGTAACTGTAGAAAAGGCATGCAGCAGAAACAGTACGTCTGAGACAGCGAGTGGAGAGAGACTATTAGAGATGAATTATTAATTAACCTAACTGCCCTCTTTTGAATGGAATCTAGAAGCCTGAGAGGGGGTTTTGCAGGAACTGCCCCAGATGTGGGAATAATATTCCATGGTAGGAAGGATTTGCAATTTATACAGAGTGAACAGCTGTTTGGAAGAAAAGTAAGGCCGAGAGCGAAAGAGAAAACCAAGTTTTTTTTAAAGCAGAGAAAGCAATATTTGCAATGTTCATAGCTGTCATGAATGGTGTGCAATGTAGAGTGGTGGAACAACTTGGAGGACCAAATGAAAGTCATGCTCTTCGCAGATTACCTCTGCATATGGGGAGAGAGCAGGGAACAAGTGCAACGGGAAGTTGATATATTGGCTAGTACGATCAGTGAATTTGGATTGGTTTTGAGTCAGGAGAAGAGTGAAGTAATGGTTCTAAAGAGCAGTGGCAAGCTTCACAGATACATTACAATGGAAGGGAAAGAGCTAAAAATTGTTAACAACTTCAAGTATCTAGGAAGCACCATTACAAAGACTGGAGTGATAGATGAAGAAATAAGTAGAAGGATACAAGCGAGCGGGAACTTCTATAGGCAGACAAGAGATCTGATCTGGAACAGGAACATACCACTGAAGTGTAAGAAGGCTATATATCAGGCCTATTACGTACCAATTCTGACGTATGCATCTGAAACTTAGACTATGAGGAAAAATGATCAAGGCAGAATTCAGGGGGCAGAAATGAGATTTGTGAGGAGCATAGTCGGAAAGACAAGACGCGACAAAATCAGGATTGATGTGATTAGGGAGAGAATTCAGGTTGAAAAACTCCAGGACAGGATTGAAAGGTCCTGTTTGAAATGGTTCGGACATGTAAAGAGGACGAACAAGAGGCATTTGCCAAGAAGAATGTTTAATTTACAATTAAGGGACAAAAGACCAAGGGGGAGGGGGAGACCAAGAATGAGATGGCAAGACATGATAAAGACTGATGTCATTAAGAGAGGAGGAAATTGGAGTGAAATCAACAACGGAGAGAAGTACACGGACAGGGCATGGTGGCGAGGCATCATACTTCGACCTGTGGAATGGCGGAATGATGACAGATGATCATGATGAAGACAGGACTGAGTTTTAGTAGGATTGAAATCAACTAAGTTGTCTTTGCCCCACTGTAGAATTACTTGGAGATTGGCATTTCAGGAACTGGTAGTGGATATTCGAGTAGTTCAAGCTGATTGAGCATGGCAAGGTTTCTCAAATTGGAAAGTGGAATGTAATGTGCTATCATCAGCAAAACTACTGATAGGATTTCTGCTTAATGGAAGAAGGTCATTAATATACAAGAGGAAAAGAGTGGGGGAAAGAACTGAACCCTGGGGGACACCAGCATTAGTGGAGAAGTTAGAAGACAGAGAACCATCTACCATCACCCTCAGTGAGCGGCCAGGGAGAAAACCAGATACCCAATTACAAAAAACAGTTGGCAAACCATAAGATGGAAGGTTGTTTAGAAGACCTTTATGGCAAACGCGATCGAAAGCCTTTGAGATGTCGAGAGCAACTGCTTGTGTTTCACCGAACTTTTCCATTGAATTTGTCCATAAATGGGTAACATAAGCCAGAATATCACCAGTGGATCGACACTGACAGATTCTAGGTAATTTAAGAGTTGGTGGTTAATTGATTTCTCCATTACTTTAGAAACAGTACAAGTAATTGTAATGGGATGATAATTGGATGGGAGGGGTGTCTGTCACCCTTTTTAGGAACACTGGCTGAATACGAGCAAATTTCCAAGCAGAAAGAAAAACACCTTTGAAAGAAAGAATAAGAAAGTGAAAAAAAAGGTGGCAAAGAACAGGAGTAAGTTCAGGAGCACAGGTTTTGAGAACAAGTGGAGAAATGCCATCAGGACCTGGAGCTTTCTTAGCATAGAGATTCATCAAAATCCTTTTGATCACAGGAGGAATTGAATGGAGCGTGTTGGGAATGGTGGATGGCATTTTACCAAGATCATTAATACATGAGTTGGAAGAAAAATAGGATGCTAGCAGGTCCGCTTTATCCTTGACTGAAGTGACAATAGAACCATCTGGTTTTGACAGAGGTGGGAGCAGAGATGGGCAGAAATTGCAGCCAATAGCTTTGGCAAGAGACCAGAATTCTTGGCTACCATTAGGGCAAGAAGCAAGTTTTCTATTCTTAGCCTGTTCATCAAAATCTAGTTTGGACTGATTAATAACTGCTTTACAATTGTTGAGAGCTTTGGTGTAGGCAGAAAATGAAACTTAAGAATTGGAAACAAGCCAATTATGATATGCAACATTCTTCTCTTGAACAGCCTTAGCACATTTATTGGAAAACCAAATTTTAGATAAAGGACGAGATTTTAAAGTTAAATGTGAAATAAAGGATTCCATTCCTACAAGAATAATTTCACTGACACGATCTGAGCAAACCTTGACATCAGAATTTTTGAAACGGTAATCCGACCCAGGAAAACAAAAAAAGGAATCTCGTAGGTCATCCCATTTTGCATTCTTGTAATGCCAAACAACATGAGGTTGGGAATAGCCATGAGATAAAGGCTCCATTGGAGAAGAGACAATCACCAAGTTGTGATCTGAAGTGCCTAAAGGACCACTCACTTCGACCATGTACTTAGATGGGTTGTTTGTGAGAAAAAGATCAAGTGTGTTGGCTGTATGGTTAGGATTGTCTAGTATTCTGGTAGGTAAATTAACAATCCATGCATGTCATTAGTAATTCAAAAACCTCAACATCTCGACCAGCTGGGTCTGTGTGACTAGAGAGAATGGAAGCCAGCTGGAATTGTGAACATTAAAATCAACAAGGAAAATTACCCCACTGTTAGGAAAGTTGAACTGGAGAAAGTCAAGTTGCAAAGAGAGGAAGTCATTAGTGATTAGTGGAGTTGGGAGAACGGTAGAGACAACAGATGAATTTGATAGAATGAGGTAGAGATTTTAAGCCAGAGAAGGTCAAAAAGAGGAGATTCCAAATTACCAAATCTCTGACAGGGAATATCGGAACAGACATATGCACAAGTACCACCTTTGAGGCGAAAGGAATCATACAATGAATAATTTCGGGAACTGATATGAGCAGTGGTTGAATCAACCGATAACTGAGATTCTGTCAGAAAAAGTACATGGGGTTTGGGAGATTAAGTGGAAATGGACATAGTTGAGATTAGAAATGAGACCAGTTATATTTTTGAAATGGACTAGGAAGTGTTTGGGAGGTTTACTCTATTAGATTGACAATTCATGGTGTATTCCAGGGGTGGCCAACTTAATTTGTGATGCGACCTACTTTTTTCTTCAAAATGTGCCGCAATCTACCATTTGAAGAATTTCATTTCACATGGTTAAAAAAGTTAATCAACATATATTGAAAAATGTTTATAAATTTTAAAATTAAATACAATTCAGAAAGCTTATTTTAAATTCATACGTACATAAATTTTTAATTTATGTGAAGTTCGTGTCTTCATGTCATCTGCCAAGCTTTCAAAATCGGGTATGTACTGTAATAAGGCCAACTGTAAAGAATCTTCTGTATGCAAGTTCGTAAGAGTAGAGCGATTCTTCGTCTTTGTTTCAAATACGAATAGGCCAATTCACACAGATATGTGGAACCGAAACAGGAATTTAAAAGTTCACCGCAATTTTTTATATTTGGGTACTTTTCTCGGCAAACATATTTCCAAAAGTCTTTTTCTGTGATCTGGCTTTTAGGAAGATATCGTTTTGCAATGTAATAATTTCATTTTCAAGTAATATTTTCTCCATGTGAAAAATCTCAATGATTTTTTCTGCAATTTGTTTTGTATCTAAGTCGACATTAAATGGATAAGAAATATATTGAAAAATGTCTTCAATTGTTTCAGAGGACAATCTCTTCAAACTTTCTCAATTTCAGAAACATATTTCTCGCTATTAAATTCAAAAACAAGATATTTTTGCAAATGACTTGAATATTTGCAAAATGATTGAATTTTTTTTCTTTGAGATCCTTAGCCACTGCCAAAAATTGATATTTATATGCAGAAATACTACTAATCGTGCACCCACATTTTTATTTGTTCGTTATAATTCCAAATTCAGATCACTTAATTTACTGGTAAAATCTGCCAAAAAAAGCCAGATCTCACAACCGCTCCGTATCTTGTAGCTACTGATAATCATCTCCCCTTTGATCAACAAATTTTTTAATTTCATTCAGCAAATTTCAAAATCTCTGTAGAAACTTACTCCGACTCAGCCACCTTGCACGTGTGTGTAATATCATATCATATTCATTTTCATCGCGATGCATTTTGAAAAGTCTCTTTTGAAGAGATTGTCCTCTGATGGAATTCACGATTTAAAAGCTATATTAAAAAGCCATGGCTTATATTTAAAAGTCATATCACTTTTAGTATTTAATCTTTTGCTGGCTAATACTTGTTGGTGGAGGCGACTCCGTAGCCAGGTGGGCAGGAGCAGCAGTGGGTAGTACACACTTCTTGATTAGACCGGGGTTCAAGCCCGTGACCACCAAATACGGAGGGATGCGGAAAGGTCAGGGAATGACCACCGCATATCCCCGGAGCAATATGGCCTTAGTTGTTAATGCTCCTAAAACCAAATAACAACAACAACACTTGTTGGTAGATGGTACTGTGGTAACTCAAAAAATCTGGGAATTATTACCCTTTTGGCACAATGCGATGAATCCATTAAGATGCCCTGTCACTGCTTTAGCTCCATCTGTTGTTATTGATACGAGCTTAAATAGTGGTAATTTAATTTTTTCAATAATATTTTTTTGAATGCGTTAAATATATCAAGACCCCTAGTTCTTTCTTTTAACAAAACCATACCCAGCAGTTCTTCTCTAGTGGCAAAATCATCAAAAATCATATGAACAAAAACCAGCAATTGTGCTGTATCGTTGACGTCTGCAGATTCTTCCAGCTGTGAAGAAAAGGACGCACAATTAGCAATATGAGCACGCAATTTTTTCGATGTGTCGCGTCAGTATTTCGAGATTTTGAAAGCGATGTCCATAACACTTTCAATATTTAATCTTTTGCTGGCTAACACTTGTTGGTAGATGATACAGTGGTACCTCAAAATATCTGGGAATTCATCATCCTTTTGGCACAATGCAATGAATCCATTAAGATGCCCCGTCATTGTTTTAGCTCTATCTGTTGTTATTGATGCGAGCTTAAATAGTGGTAATTTAATTTTTTTCAATAAAATTTTTGAATGCGTATATCAAGACCTCTAGTTCTTTCTTTTAACAAAATCCATACGAATAAAATCGAGCAATTGAGCTGTATCACTGATTTACAACTGGATGTATCTGTAGATTCATCCAGTTACAAAAGAAAAGGACACACACGCAATATGCACATGCAATTGTTTGCTCACATTTTTACTCATTTTTTCAATGCATCATGTCACAGTATTTCGAGATAACTGCAGATCTTGAAGAGCGCTTTTAATTTCGTTTTTGTTCTTAAAATTTTCAAAAAGAGAATCTGTTATTTCTAAAAATGCGTCTTTGATGAATTGACCATCAGAAAATGGTTTGTATTTTTTTGCAAGAAGATGAATCACTTTAGATGATGCTACAGTTACTGCTGTAGATTGTAAGTTAGGTGTCACGAAGAAATTTTGTTGTGTGAATAATCTGGATTTAAGTTCTTTTAATTTATTTTTTCTAAGGTCACTATTAGGCAGAAAATCTGATTGGTATTTACAATGGAGCGCGCTGAAGTGCCTTTCTAAATTTCCTTTTTTGGGTATAGCCACAGAAGCAATGCTGACTGGGCTAGCTGGGTGGGTAAAGTGCCTGCCTGGCAACCCAAAGGTCGCGGGTTCGAATCTCGCCTCGGGCTTGGATCAGAGTAGTGCACCTTGGGAGGTGCATTATGGCCACAGAAGCCAATGCATTAACAAAAAAAAAAAAAACTGAAGCATTGCAAATCAAACAACATGTTTCTTTTATCATTACAAAAAAATGAATTCTAGTTCACACTCTTGATGAAAATGATACTTTTTACTCCTTTTCATAGTATTCATTTTAAATCAAAGGGTATTAAATTAACGTATAAGCACTGTCCAGTTATTAATATTCAGAAAGTTAAATAAGAATTCGACACATATACTATGCTCTCCACAACGTAACTATGTGAATTTTCACTAGACAAGCCTAGCGGCTGCGCAGCGACAAGAGTAATCACGTGGTTTAATGGATTTGTAATAAGTGTATGCAGTGGGGCTCATAATAATAATAATAATAACATTTAGATTTTGACTAATCTAAATAAAATTCATCGCAATCGACTGAAATTAAAGCCGCGATCGACTTGTTGGCCACCCCTGGTGTACTCAATAGTAAGAAAAGTGGAAGGGACATGCTGTATGAAGAAATGAAATTTTTGGACATGGAATATAGAATAGATGTGTAAAAATTTGCTTTTGGCCCAAAAGGTAATCGATTATTAAGAACAAACTTCCATCTGCTGTTGCATATGTGCGCAATTTGAATAAATTTGACGAAGGATTATATAAATTATTAGAAGAGGGACTGGATAGTTGAGGTGGGTGGTGAGTGTGTTTTTTTTTTTTTTTTTGTTCATGCTGCTTAAGCTTGCTTTCTTGCATCATTTGCCACTGCTAATACGCTTTTAGGTGGTATAATACAGTTGCTGGCACATGGTTTGGTAGGCTATTTAATGATGAAACAGAAATACTATGTTTCATCAGCTATCAAAGGCTTTAGAGGACTTCAACAGTGGATGAGATTTGGCTGACATTGATCAATTTCATTTTATCGCAGTTCTTTTACATACTGGTCCAGTTATTCACTTTTTCTGTTTAATAAGAGTATAATAAGATATTTCACTTAATCTAATGGCAAATGTGACAGATGTCACACTTTCCTAAATCTAATTGGTGTTTAAACACCCAAGGTGTTAGGAATTTCAAGGCTTGATGAGAGTGCTCATGAACCAAGTGAATACATGGGCCCTGTTAGAATTACTAAGAGTAAAAACAGGTGCAGGTATACTTGGGTGTACACTAATGCTAGGAGCATAGTAAATAAATTAGAGAGTTTGAAATACTTGTCAAGTCATCAAATGCAATCATTGTGGGGATACAGACACATGTTGTCACTCAGATATAAAGGATGCAGAATTCAAGTATGGGGAGTACTGTTTAGAAAGTACAGACAGAACAAGGAAATTTGCTTTCAGCACAGTAGGAAAACAAAAGCAAGAGTAGGAGCATGTTATAATGCCTAACGACTATGATGAATATAATAATGAGATGACTGTTTTTTAAAGCGGCATATTAGAGAGGCAACTAGAGAAAGCAATATTCCTGATCTCATTATCAGCATTGATTCGTCATAAATTACAATGGTTTAAATGTTGATGATCCTGCCCAGGTTGCCGATAAACTGAATAGGTATTTTTCACCTATATTCACACGAGGAGTTTTATTGAGGAGAATTTCAGAAGTTCATCAGAATCTAACAGGGAGCTAAATGATTTTGTAATAACTAAGAGGAAAGTGTAAGACATTAGGTGAAACTAAAAACATAAAAAAGGCATCTGGAGTAGGTGGAATTTATCCAATCATATTAAGGGAACCAGCAAAGGAGGTAAGCCAACATTTAGCCATAATTCTGAGAGCATCCTTGGATTCAGGGAAGGTTCTTGTAGACTGGAGAAGTGTGGATGTACCCTAAATTCACAAAGGGGAATCAGAGGGTGATATGAGTAATTAGACCTTTTAGTTTAACTTCTGTTCCAGCAAAAATAATGGAGTAACTGGCAAAAGTAGTAATGCAGGACCATCTAGCTAGGAGTGTAGTTATACTGCAGTCATAGCATAGATTTTTTAAGGAGGGGTAATCTTGTTTGACCAATTTGAGCAGATACTACGACGCAGCAACAAAGGAACTGGATGCAAAAAATACTTTTAATATCTTTTTATCATTTTATATGAATATCATTTTATGGGCAACCTTTACCAGGGAAGACTGTATGGGGGCATCCCCCCAATACTTCTCCTTCAACCCATGCATGGTACTAAGTATTATAGGTTTTGATACCTTTTGTGTTTGGGATTTTCATATATATATATAAAAGACTGATGTACAAATTGCAGCAGTGCAGTATTAAGGGCAAGTTACTGTCATGGATAAAGGGATGGCTGAGTAGGAGAAGCCAGAGAATGGTTATCAATGGACACTACTTTTTGTGAATTAATGTTATTAGTGGAGTCTTATAGGGTTCAGTGTTGGGGCCATTGTTGTTTATATTTATTAATGATACTAATGAAGGTAAAAAAAAAAAAAAAAAAAAAGGTAAAGTGCAGCCATTATCAACCCACTGCAGGAAGCGTCCTCAACAATTCATGCTGAGGGAAATGGACCATAATCTGCCACGCTGGTCCAGTGCGGGTTGGCAGATCGACCGTATTCAGCAGTCAGGGGCTTGAACCCCGGTCTACTCAAAGAGCGTGTGCTACTGCACTCCCGCTCCTGACCACTCGGCTATGGAGGCCTGGTTAATGAAGATATATCAGGCTTAATGTCTTAAGTTTGCAGATGATACAAAGGTTGGGGGCAGTTAATGACAGTAATCAGGATATGCTACTATAAGAAGGTCTAGAAAAATTTAGCAAATGGGCCGAGAAATAGCAATTGAAGTGTAATATTAACAAATGCAAGGTACTGCATATGGGTGGCAGTAATCCCAGATTAACATAAAAATTGCAGTACCATACTCATGGTAGTAGATAATGAAAAATAACTGGAGTAATTGTGCAGTGTGCAATCTTAACACTTTTGCTGTCAACTTTTCCGACAAGCTTTCTGACCTGGGATTGAGTCGACCGTGACTGAAAGGAGCAGAGACATTTTTGGGATTTCTTCTCACTATGACTGAATTAATCAGCCTCTGGTAAAGGTTGCTTAACAAAAATACCTAGTTTTTCTTCTGTCAAATTGGAAGAAAAAAGTAGGGTGGTTCACCCCCAAGTGGACTAAAAATCTAAAGCTGTATATTTGTGCAAGGAAGCAGTAAATGTGTTAATGCTGTTTGATGCTTCAGCTGGCTTAGACAAAACTGCTTTCTCGGTTTCTTTATTAGTTAATATTACAGTTATTATGGAGTTCTCTAAAGAAGACTGTAACATCTGTATCACATAAAGTACTCAAAATTATGAGAAATCTGATTCTGACAGCAAAAATTATAATAATGCTTCCATTGAAGTTAAGTTTAGCAAACTTAAATGACATTATAAAAGACATGTATACATTCAAAAATTTTTCATGAAATAAGGAAGAGGGGATTGTTACAAGTTTGTTTCTTATAATGCCTAAAAGTACAATAACTGACTAAAAAAAAAAAAATTTTTAAAAGTCAAATTCGATCAATCAGAACTATAGATTTCTTTTTAAGCTATCAATAAACTAACTCAGCTATGTTATTATTGTTATTGTTATTATTTGGTTTTTAGGAGCATTAGCAACTAAAGCCATACTGCTCCGGGTAACATGCGGTGGTCATTCCCTGACCTTTCCGCATCCTCCGTATTTGGTGGTCACGGGCTCGAACCTCGGACTAATCAAGAAGCGTGTGCTACACGCTGCTGCTCCTACCCACCTGGCTATGGAGGCACCACTACTAACTCAGCTACCAGTGGGTTTGTATTCCAGTATTTCCTAGAAGGTATATACAGGAACTCCCTGACTTATGATGTAAGGACTGCATTTCGCAGAACTCTATAAGTCGGAGTTTCCCTAAATGCATGTAAATAGAATTATTTATTCAATTTTCTTTATCTCGTGCATAGGAAAAATTACAAGTGTGCAATTACAAAAATTTAAAAATTAAAAAATTACAAAAAAGGGAGGGGACACGCATAATGTCAGAAAGATTTACCTTTCGAGCATTGTTGCCAAAATCAATGACTCCAGCTCATAAGTATGCTGCTGCAGAGGTTGAGGGCTGTGGAAATTTAGAAGGGGTTTTTTCCAACACATCACAGAATTTCTCTGCTGCAGAATCGGCACTAGAGACTTCACTCATATTTTAACGTTGTGGAAACCAGCAACGATGCTTGAACCTATTAAACCACCAGTTGCTTGCCACGAACTTGGCTTGGGGTTCACCATACTTATTGTTAATATCTTCATAAATACTTCTCGCTTTTGCTTGAATGGCCATTAGACTCAGGGGCATTCGCTTCTGAATCTGATTTTCCATCCATGTTATTAACAGCTTTTCTATCTTCGATATAGCACCTGAATGCTGTTTTGATGACTGCTGATCTTAAATGCGTTGATCCTTTAACATGTTCTTTTATATGCACACTGTCCTTTAAAATAGTATTCACTGTTGAAGCAGCGAGGTCTAATTTCCATGCAATAGATGACAAACTTTGTCCTTTTCATCTTCATTTCTAAATCAATTTTGTTTCTTTTCCTAGCACCGCCACCACTTGCACTTTCCATTGGTTGCTTCCCTTCATCATTGTAATAAGTGAATAGGAATGAAAAGATTCTGAAAATTTATTTATGTTTTTTATATGATTGAAGATTTCAGGTGAAGGGGAACACATTTCACCATGATAACGTAAAAACCCACACAATTCCAGTTATCGAGATTATTGCAAATGCAAAGAAATAGAGTTTACTACTCGTTTATAATAGATTGCACTAACAGAAAAGCCCAATAAACCGGAAACTGCAAGTTGTTTTTATTGTTTTATGGTCGTGACCCCCCAGAAATGTTCTTTAGAAAAATATCAACAAAGGCATTCAAAATTGATTCTTATAATGGAACATATGATAACGATGAAAGGGTAGTGCTCCATTATAAAAATACCTTTTAGAGAGATAAATAGCTTAGTTATATAGCAAAAATTTCAACTTCCGAGGTCTTGGAACGAATTACAAAAAAAATGTGTTATTGTGTTCACATTGCGATATTTTCACAATACCTCCATTTATTCCTACGGGATGCAAAATACATTTCCACAATTTTTTGTGGTTTGCACTGGCTGGCAAAAACTTACGTAAAGTCGAATTTATGGAAGTTGAGTATTACTTAAGTCGGACAGTGCCTGTATATATGTTTATTATTACCACTTGACATGGGAGGGAAATGAGAAGGACATGTGGGTAATTAATTTTTAGTGAATAAAGATTTGCCCTTTAAGCAATATTCATGATTAATGGCAAAATCTACTACTTTTTTATAACATTAAAAATGCTCACTACTGTATTTCTGAGACAGTATGGGTGACTAATAAAACTAAGAGTACTTGATGTACAAAAAAATATATACAAGGACCATTTCAATTTGCTTCTAGTCGTGATAACAGAAGTTCAAGTGTCCCGTGGCATTTTTTTTTTTTTTTTTTGATCTAGTATATGTTAAAAGAATTAACACAGAATAACTGTGTAGTGTTGCTGAGAAGACGTGTAATGCTTGCTTTCAGAGCTTCTGTATACACTTCATTATGTGACCAATTTTATTAAATAATTAACCAAAAATCATAGGATTTGGATGTAGTAAAAAAAAGTGAGACAAATCTATCATTTGCCCATCACACAAATGAATGGATTACTTTGCAAGGTAAAAGTAAATTCAGTTAAATTTGGCCATTTAGTATAAGGTGCCAATATACAGTAAAATGGTCTTTTTCTCTCTCTTAATTCATAAAAAGGATAACTCTAAACAAGCTGCCAATGTTTCAAATCAATTGTTGTGCAAAATTTGATATGTTTAGAAAGTCATTTATGCTTTATACTATAAATTCTTCATCCCCCAAAACAGTTATATATATTAAAAGTATTGTTGCAAAAACGTTTTGAAGAAATTCACTTATTTTAAATTAATTACATCGAATTTAACAAGAATTAACAACAAAAAACATTGTTTAAAAACATTACATTTTATTTGTTAGCTTATAATGTGTCACAAATAAATTTGTTTCTAAATCAATCCAGAATATTTACAACAGTAAAATAGTTTCACATCTGTTAATGTATGCTACCTTTAAATATATGCTGATGGACTATTCCAGCATCAATTTCATGGTGAAAAAGTGTCTCACACCTAAGGTGACACCAATCTTTTTTCAATCTTGTTTCTCATTTTTTATCCTGCTGAAACAGTAAAAAAAAAATCCAGGTATTAATAATGCACCAGACCTTGTTATGTTTATGAAGGAAGAGGAATTTTCTTTCCTTACATTTTGCTTAAAGTAAGGAAACTATTTTGAATCAAGATATAAATCAAATAATGGTGCATAATTAAGTAACGATGTTTCACTAATATCACATTTGAAAATTTCTGCTAAATGCAAAAAGAGATAAAAGAAATGGAATAAAAAAATTGAAAACAAAATTAATAAGCAAGAGCCAATATGCCAATTTCCTTTTTCCAAGGGAAGCACAACAGTATGGGATCTTGTAAAGACAACTTTTAATTATTAATATGGTTTTTAGTTTTTTGTTTCATTTTGTAGTTTAATAGTTTTCTTTTAGCTGTTTATTTTAATTGCTTGGCTGCAGGTAGCATGTCTCAGGTATCTCTTGTTACATTTAGCAGTAATTTTCATATGTATAAAAGCATTTGATTTGAACATCAGTAGTTGATGACACCACATTTATATCTTGATTTATATGAAAACCCCTTTATATTTCATGTCCTTCAATATGGTTACTGCTACTTTTATTTAGTTGTTAATTTTTTTTCTCTATTAGTTATAATAAGTTAATCTGATTTCTGTCTTGTTTTTTATTATGAGCTAGTAAGTCTATTCAAGTGTTCAAGAGTTTGGCATGTATTGGGTGGGAAATGCTTTCAACCTAGTCTAATCTCACAATATGATATACCTGATTCTGAGAATGACATTCCAGAAAAAGAAGAGACCATCCAGGCAGATAGCTCTGATATGGACCAAATTATTTCAGTGAGGCTACAACTGGAAAAACTAATGGCAGAACACACGGGAAGGATTACTGCCCCAGTGAGAATAAAGGTAACAGAAATGTCGATAAAACTGGAGAGGACAATCACAGACCTACATATTGAAAACGAGGTCTTAAAAATTGAACTAGAGAACAAGGAAAAAGAATGTGAGACTCAAAAACACAGTACTGTGTCGTATATGCACAGGTACTAAAAAGGACCCAACAGAGGAAGACTTGCAGAGAACAGCACACTGGATTCCCTTGAAGCTGTTAAACAATGTATTACAAAGAATCTAGAAGGCCAATTTAAGACTGTCAAAATCAGAGGCTCCAGGAAAACAAGAACTGCAGGCATTGTCATAGAAACTGTCACAAAGGAAGATGCAGAGGCAATCATAAACAACCCTACAATAACAAACTTTGGGCTAAAAACAGAGAGACAAAAAAATAAGAGGACCAAGTATCCTGGTCTTTGCTATAGACAAAATCAGGGAAAAGGATGAAATTAAGTCAGACATATATGAAAAAAATTTCTGAGCTTGTCCCCTGCCCAGAGATAAATTTAACACAAAATTCAACCCCAAACATTCCACAAAGTCCAGATCTTGCAACTGAATTGTGGAGCTATCACTAAAAATGTGACAAATAGTAAACAAGCAAGAAAGAATATACATTGGATGAGGCAGCCACAGGCAGAGGGAACATTTCCCCATAGCCAAATGCTACCGCTGCCTAAAATTTGGGCATACATCCCACACGTACTCTCAAAAAGAGAGCACCTGTGGCCACTGTGCAGTCAGAGGCCATGACTACAGCCAATGTAAAAAGAGTCAGCAACCAAAATGCTCAAACTGTAAAACAGCAGGACTGGCCTATATTCATTCTACCAAGGACAACAAATGTCCTATATATATATATATATATATATATATGTTAAGGCAGTGAAACAATTGAAACAAAAACTAAATTATGGCAACTAATCATAATCCTAACACTTACCAAGTTTTGAAGTTCCTACAACTAAATGCCCAGAGAGCCCATGCAGTTGCTGATCAACTAAAACTAATAATGGAAATAAAAACAGACTGACCAGTGTCCAGAAGCCCTACACCCATGGTGGTAGAGGTCAGGGATACCCTGGGAACTACAGGATAATAGAATCCTTGACTGATACAATGTGGGCAGCTATCAGAGTAAGAAATACTAAAATAACAGTAACCAAGACAAATAACCTCTGCACTCCCCCAACTCGGATCTTTTCATGCTATATCAATGTACTGCAGCCAAGGCGAAAGCACTGGTCCCAGTATACAGTATTTGCAAAATGCTCTTAGCCTCTTATCTAGCACTACAATATCAATAGATGCAAATTGCAGGTCACCATTATGGCATAGCCATACAATAGGTAGAAAGGGCTCTCAATGATGGGTAAGAGATGGAGGACTTCATAGCTACGTCTCATCAACTAGCCACACAATCTTGCCACATTTAGTAACACATTGCATGAAAGTGTGATAGAAATTACTAAGGATACTCAAGCCATAGCTCCCAAATTTACAAATTGGAAAGTACAGGAAGCCTGAGCTATGTCCTACCACCACACCATCACCTTTCAGCTGGTTCTCCTAAGCAGATCCAATTTCACCTCCAGCCCATGATATTATCAGATTTAACATAAAAAAGGCAAACTGGGGAAAATACAAAGAAACCTTAAACCCCATATTTCAGGGAACCCTCCCACAGGTTAATCATCATCATAATAATGATATACGGGTCAGTCAACTAACTGAAACTATCAGGAGATATACAGGACCTCTATGAAAAAGAAGCAACCAAGAACAAATGTTGTCTCCTAGTGGTGCCCTGAGCTGGAAAATCTCTGGCTAAGGTTCAACTGGGCCAGAAAAGACTTTCAGAAATCTTGAGATCAGAGAGTTGGCCACCAGCTGAGGTAAATACCCAGAGGGAGTCATACCATTCTCCGAGAAACAGCTACACAAGCTTAACAAGGCAAAAGAAAAAGGAGTCCTGGCAGACCCTTCCTCCCAATGTGTAGAAACAAATGCATATTTTAATTAAAAGAAAATATTGTGGATTAAATGTAAAAACAAACCATGTAAACAAAGTAATATCTTCATAATGGTTGCAACGATACTCTACACCAACCGTTATAAACTTTTATTGAAATAAAATAAAATAAATTAAAATTGTTAATAATAATAAGATAAAATAGGTAAAATGAATACACACGTTACAATATGGCACAAGCCAACCAATCACAACAATAGTGTCGTTAGGGCCTTACTGGATAGGGCTGGGTCCCATTGCTGCACCTCTGAGGATAGAAAAGATGAAATTGAACATGTTGCAGCAGATCTCAGGAAATGTGGCTACCCCCAGAGGTTCATAGATAAATGTATCCGAGAAGAGGGGCACGGACGTAGAGAGTCATTTACACCCATTGCCACCGCATACATTCCCTACTATCCGGGCTTAACTGAGTGTATAACTCGGGTGTTGCATGATTGCCAGACATGCTGTGTGCAGCTGCCAGGGCAGAGGTTGCACACAGTTATGTCAAATGTTAAGGACCACATACTTGTGGAATGGGTAAGTGGGGTCGTATACAAAATAAAATGCTCAAGTTGTGGGGAATGTTATGTTGGTGAAACAAAGCATCGGTTTAAATATCTTGTGGGAGAATCATATCAATGCGATAAAGACTGTGATTATGGGAGGTCTGCTGTGGTGGAACATTTTTGGGAGAAGAACCATCAACTCTCTCCTGACAAAGCTGTTATCGTCAACTGGTTACACAGCTTTTGGGACTGCAAGTGGCTTGAGAGCTTGCGAATTTGCTCCTATGAGCATAATAATATTAATAGAAACAGGTGGGTCTGCATTCATCCCCTCTTTGAAGCTGTGGTTCTTGTATGGGATGAACGGTTCCACCTGGCACACTTCCGAGCCATTTCCGGTTCCAGTGCGCATATGGAGAGTACTGCTCATGCTCCTGTGGGAACACATGCTGTGAACCGTGAGCCTGCTGATATTTAAGGACACATCGTACATTAAGCTTTACTGTTGATAACGGAGGCAGATGCCTCTGAAAGCTTTGGTGTTTTATCGCTTTTATCCTGTGATCTACATTGTTTTATTTCATTGTATATATTTTATTGTACAGACAGTATCTTATTTTATCAGTTTTATCCAGCTTAATTATACTATTCATTTTACCTATTTTATCTTATTATTATTATTTTATTTTATTTCATTTCAATAAAAGTTTATAATGATTGGTGTTGAGTATCATTGCAGTCATGAACGTGAACATTCCCAATCCCAGAGGCCTATTTGAAGAAAAATTAATATCTGTGATAGTCTAAGTATACATGCATTATATGAAAGGGTGATTGATTATCTATCTGTGATTATATGTGTGTGAGAAAGTATAGTGTATGAAACTGAATGTTTGCTTTTGTGTGTGACTGTGTATACATGTGTGTAAGTCAATAAATAATTATAAATATTATTATCATCTTATGTGTATCTCTATTCAAGTTCTGAGTGAGAAATGTTTCTGCTCAACTGCAAGGGGAAAAAAAAAAAAAAGTGTTAAGTGTATAGCCCTATTCAGGTACTATACCGAGTAGGATAAGTGAGTGAAAATGATGGCTGGATGTGAATGTCCTATATATGTAGATTGCTGTACCCTGAATATGTATAAAAAGTAAATAAAACAAAGTTATACCTGCAGGTTCAGTTGTATATATGCGAGTGAATGTCAGGCCTGTGTAAACTATGCGGTGACCGAGTGAATGTTTGTGAATAGTACATAAAAATAATAATAATAAAAAAATAATGTGGTTGTCTGACAGTTGCCATGTTTAGATGGCACCTGCATTCTGTCTGGCTGAATGATGATGAATGCAAGATGACAAATGTGTGTGAGAGTTGTCCTATTATTCACTCTGCTTCTAAACAAGTAAAAAAAAAAAAAAAAAAAAGTGTACTTGTGTATATGTATGTATGACAGGTGTATAGATGGGTCATATATGTGGAGTGTGTGTGTTCTAACAGGCCCCCACAAATTGGCTGCAGTGGGGGCAACCTATTAGGAGTTCTCCCCTCCCACCATGCCAATGCCATCCCTCTGGCATGGGAACTGCTGACACTGACTCCAGCTGGTCTGATCGATGTGGGACCTTATACAGTCACTGTGCATCCACAGTGTAATATCCCCCCCACACAAGGCACCCTTGCCCTATCTATGACTTTGCCCTCAACCAATCTCATATCTTTTCACCCACCTCCCCAGCCAAATGTTTCACCTAATGGACTCTACCACTACAAAACTTTGTTCTCGACAGCACCCCCGTGTGGAGGATGAGTTCTTTTCACAGGGATGCCCCTCTATCCTCCCTGACATCCACCTTCCTTACCATCATCATCAACTGTTCCTGCCTACCTTCACTGTCTCCCCTGCGAAACACCAAAAGATACACTATCTCTGGTACTGCTTGACAATAAACACTATACACTATGTCTAACTCAGCACTTCACTAAAACAACCTTCCTTCACACAACCCTTGAAAATAAGTCTACAAAAGGCCAGGTCTAGTGTTAACAAGTATCTTCTGTCTTCCCACCTTCAATGCATGTATGTTATTAAGTACTATGTCTTAATTCCTTTCATGTTTGGGATTTTACAAAAAAACGTTTATTAAGTTTATATGGGATCAGTAAGCTATTCACTGTGAGTTCATTTGGTCACCTGGTGAAGACTACATTTTATCTCATACTGACAAATTACTATTATAATCAGAGGCAACATGCATTCAAGACACTGGATGCAGTTTTAACCATAGTTAACAGCACTATTTTGTACTGTTACAAGTTACTGCTGAACTAGTAATGGAGCAATAAAATAAAAAAATTATAAATTAAGTAGTTGTTGGAGCTCCAGTGCAGCCAAAGCATTTAAGCTCTTATAAGCAATGCCATTTCTTGGTATACCTATAATATACATATATTTTGTTTTTTGTCAGTAATATATGGACTCAAGTGCAAAATACCATCTTCACATTTACAGTGGTTTCTTTTTAATAAAAAAAGTTAATTAATGTATGCAGTAAGTTACATTTTAGGCATGCTCCATTTTTTTTTTTTTTGTGATTAATAGAAGCAAAAGTAAACATAGTTATTCACTTACCAATTAATTACTAAGACTAACTGTATACACACACTGGTCAAAAAAAATAATAAACCTTTATTTAGTATCAAATCAGGCTGCCTTTGTCTTGAATAACAGCAAGTGTGTGGTGCAGTATGGATTCTATAAGGTGTTTTCAGTGCATTTTGGCCTAATTGTAACCATTCTTCCAGCAAAAAAACATGTAGCTGTGCCAAAGCATTGAGATCAAGTGAATGTGGGGGCCCAAGGAAGATGGTGGAAATCCATGTCATTTTCTCCAAACCATTCTCACAATTCTGGCATGACGTACTGTTGCAGTGTCATCCATAAAGGTGGCCGTCACCTTTGGGATAGAAGTGTAACATTGCAGGATGCAGTAGATCTCATACAAAATTCAGGTACTCCCTGGATGTTGTTTGGCCTTCCACTGTTATTAATGGATCTAGTACGTGCCAACAAAACATTCCTCATACCATGATACCACCACCACTTGGGTTGTCTTAACAAGACAAGCAGAGTCAATCGCTTTGTGAGGTTATTGCTGCACTCTCTGTCTACCATCAGTGCAAAACAAAGTGTATCATGATTCGCCCGACCATGACTTTCTCTGACTGTTCCACTATCCAATTACGACATTCTTGGCACCACAGCAAGTGGATCTTCTGCTTTTTTCTGAAAAAAGAGGACTCCAAATAGAAGGGTGGCTGCCATACTGAATTTCTTCAATTTCCTGCACATGGTATGGGTTAAAATAGGGCAGTTCTGGGCTTGTTTGAATTCAGATGTTATTTTCTGCACACTACGATAGCTTTGCTCTTTAAGTATTGTTTTTCTGCCACATTTACACCTTTAAGATGTAGAACTGCTTGTTTTCCAGTCATTAAAATCTTTGAGATGGATGATTTTGAGAAACCAGTTATGTCTTTCATTTCTTGAATTGTGGCTCCTGCTAAACGTGCACACATGACAAGAAGACCTTTTTCAAAGTTTATTCCCCCATTATCGATTCAGATTACTGCAGTCAAACAGCCTCTGCAGTTTTTATACTCAATGAGGCAAAATATCATTACCCCATGTCACAGTTTTCTTTTGCACCTACTTGCATTTCTTCTGTCTGTGACTGTCTTAATAGAAAGGTTCATATTTCTTTAGCCACTGTGTGTGTAGAATGCTTAATAAAGCTATAGAGTTTACAATCTCTAAACTTAGCTGTTCAGTTTAATTTCAACTGTGTAATATTTATTCCTCTTATCTTGTATATTTTTTTTTTGTCTTTCTCTCTATACAAGGTGTGACAATAACATTTACAGACTGGTGCTGTTGCTGTCATGTTTGATGAGTTTGAAAATAAATGGAAGTGGTATGCTGTAGTTAAACCTTCCTCCAACAGACGACGGTACAGAGATTGCAAAGTAGGCTAACAGGTTGCAAGTAACAAGCAGTTTTGTTAGTAGAATTAATGTTCCATGTTGTGATTTTCCAATGGAGCAAAAAATGAATATCAAATTTTGCTTTAAATTGGGAAAATCTGCAACAGAAATGTATCAAATGTTGTGACCCAAGAAGTGGGCATTCGTCAATCTCTCAAAATAAGAATAAGGACAGAGTTTCAAAACTGGAAAATCTGCAACAGAAACGTATTGAATGTTAAAAACTGCTTATGGTGAAGAAACTTTCTGTCATAACAGCGTGTTTAAATGGCATAAATGGTTCAAAGATGGGTACGAGGATATTTGCGATGACCCAAGAAGTGGACATTTATCAATCTCTCAAAATGAGGAAAGTTTCAAAAGTTCAGGAAATTGTGGCAAGAGATCAGCCTTTGACCTTCAGAATGATGGCTGATGAGTTGGATATGAATAAGGAAGATCTGTGCAAAATTCATGCTGCACAGCCTCATGGAGGAGTGAAGCAATGAAGTGTGTCATCATGCAAAGACTCCATCCAGACTTGCTGAGACAATCCTAATTTCCTTTACTGCATTGTCACAGAAGGCGAGTGTTGGGTGTTTCAGTATGACCGAGAGACGAAGTGCCAAAGCATGCAGTAGACTTCAAAATCATAGTCAAGGTTCAAAAAGTTGAATTTACAGAAGTCTAGGATCAAGATGATACTCATCATGTTTTTCGACAAACAGGGTGCGACTCACAAGGAATTTGTAAACTCAAGGGGAGGGAGTCAATGCTGCATTCTTTGTACAGGTGCTTCTAAGACTATTGAAATGCATTTCCTAGGTTAGGCTGCAATTTTGAGAGAAAGGTAGCTGGTTCTTGTTGCACAACAATGCTCCTGCCCATTCCACACTTGTTGTGAAGACATTTCTGATGAAACATGGCATGCATTGTACAATTCATCATCTACTCTACTCTCCCAATCTAGCATCAGTGGACTATTTCTTTCCCAAGATGAAAGCTGCCCTCAAAGGAAAGATTTCAGGATGTTGAGGACATAAAGAAAATCATAACTGCCAAACTGAACATAATCACTTTGAATGATGTCACTGACTCTTTTCAAAAACTTTTAGAACAATGTAATAAGTGCATTCAGTCAAGTGGTGATTACTTCGAATAAAAATAAAATAATTTTTGAGCTCTTTCACTTTGTGTTCTTTTTATTGCACCAGTCCAAGAACTTTATTGCTACACCTTGTATATATGTATATCTTCAGAATCAATACCATATTCATGAGTCTCGCAGAACAATACATGTGAAACGAAAACAGACTACCCGAAGCTAACAATACTGCATTAAAACTACATTATATATATATATATATATATATATATATATATATATATATATATATATATATATATATATATACACACAAATACACTTAAAAACTATTGCAAGCCAAAGTTTTTGAGTGCTTTTTGAAGAAGTATTGTGTAGCCAATAGTAGCTACCTCTCACTGATACACTTTTGTTGGTCAATAATAACAAATTTTTAAAAATAATTATTGAATTCTAAAGACTGTGAAACCAACGTACAAACTCATGTATGTTACAATTAATGTTCTGTTTAATGAAATTGTACAGAATCACCTAAGCAAATTCTTAAAACTAAATAATCCAAGTACAATTATAGGTCAACATTTCAAAGCTACTTTAAGTCTCCTTTTCAAGACTAAAAGGTGTTGTTACGACTTTTTTTTAGAAACACTTTTTCAAAAATGAAGCTGTAATATTTCACCAATGGATACCACCATCTTTGTTTTGAAATTTGACATTTTCACATTTCATTCTATGTACGTCATATAGTTCCTGTGCCTATTTGTTTTCATATGTCTAATTATATCGTGTTTTCCACTATTTCCTAATTTTACTTTCCTTTCCCAATTTTATAGTACGTGGAAAATCTTTGTAATGTCTTCTTTTAAACACACACATACACACTATCACATTTCTTTGGAATCTAATTTAGGCAACACTGTTAAATTTAGTTTCATTCATACCACACACAAAAAATTGTATGTGTATCCTGTATGCACAAAAGATGTGTAACGTGAAAACATCCTTGGCTTGGAAGAGGTTAACAAAATCCATTTGTAAAATAGTATGACATGCTGCTAAAGAACCATAATAATGGTTCTTTTGTGAAGTCATACTTCCTTAGCATGATGTCACAATCATGCTTCCTGCAGTTGCTACTGTAGGAAATATGACTGCAATGTGCATTGTTGTGGTCAAATATTTGACCACAACAATACACATCCATCTCACATTTCTGTTACATTGCATTGTTAGGTGCAAAAGATGTTTTCAAATAAAAAAATTCTCATTATATCTAATACAGAGGGTAACATTTCATTTCACATGTTCCACATATTTTATGTAGTACAGGCTAGCAGTTGACATCCAATCTGTTAGCTAGAGATGAATAATGAAATTTAAAGCAGGAATTTGCAAATCCTTTTAATAATTCCAAATTTAATAGCAAAGCCATAGTTTTAACTGTTTTGTTGTGAAAAAGACAAAGAAAAATTATGTTAGAAAAATACGCAGGAGAATGGATATTAAAAAAAAAAAAAAGTATTGTAAATCTAGAGTTACTAGCTAAGGACAAGGACACCATCAATGAAGCTCAGCCAGGTCTTCAGTTTGAGCTTAGCCTGTTATAATGCAGAGGATTCTAGTGCCACAATGAAAACAATTAGTGGAGGAGAAACAGGTTTTCATAATGAGATTTTCACAGGGATGGCTATAGCTCATTTAGATTTTGTCTTTGAATATAAATTATTGTAATAATAATTTAATTTTTTCACCTAGCTGTTTTTATCAATGTACAATAGCTTATAGATAGATTACTACAAAATTTCTGTGTGAATTGTAAATTAATTTAAGCTTTGCTAGACAATTATTTTCAATTGTCAATAATGAAATCTTAGAAGTTATAAAATGAAAAACTATTTATGGATTTAATATCATTTTGAAAACTTACATTTATCTTTAATAATTATTTATACCCCCTTCAAAAAGTTGTAACCAGGCATTTCCCACTTCATTCCACCTGGCGGGTATATGCTAATATTAAAAATGAGACAAATATACAGTTATCATTTATTTTAAAAGGTTCGATGGTGACATTCACACTTACCCTGAGAGTGCAAAGTTTTTAATATCACATGAATGGCAATTCCTAGAAGGCACAAGACTAGTCCCACAATATTTAATTTAGTCATCTGATCACCATTATAGCTCACTGCAAGGTACAAGGTGCATATTTCCTAAAAGAAAAATGTACAGAAGTTTCATTTTAAAGTAAGGACAATTTCGAAAGAAAAAGTAACTATTATGTGGTATAAAATTTGCATAGAAAAGAACCATAAAAACATCTCTGAACAAAAATTTTCAATAGAAAATTTCTATTCAAACTTTTCTACAGAAAACTGAATAAAACTTTTCAGAAACTCTGGTTATGTATCTATCTTAATTTGCATCTCTAGATCAAAGAAGTAGTTCTATACTGAGTCGCACAGACTTCATCTCAAAACAGAAGAATTAGTTACTCAGAAGGAGAAAAAATATGCTCTGCTCTTTGCACAGTCCAATTCCTTAAAAATAAAAAATATATATATTAAAAAAAAAAAAACAAGCGTATCACAGGCAACATGAGGTTTGCACATTCCGAATAAATATAAACAAAACTTGAGCAAGAGTTTGATCGATCAAAATCAATTTTACTGAGAATTCCTATCAGATCTGGAGTGATCTCACTTTTGATGGCACATCATACTTTCAACAAAAGAAAGCTGTCCAATGCCTGTTTCAACTATTCACAACCTTGGATATCAAAGGAAGATGTCACTAGGGTTACTGATAACTTTTCCAACAAAACTGATGAACCTAACAGCTTTTCACTGTTTAGCATTAAAGATTTGTACCTTTACTTAATTAATCTGATACATCATATTTTTAAGAGAATACTTGAGACAGATTCCCCCACCTCTCTCACTCTTGAATGAATACAGAGTGAAGCTTATCCTAAAGATCAGAAATTCCAAAGGTACTATAGGATTACTGTATATTTAGTGAGAGCAGAATCTCTCCATAATCGAAACAATGCAGGTGAAGCGTACAAATTTTAATTTAATTCTAATGTTTAAAGCATTTCCTACTCACAGTCCACGTGTGACCAGCTTAAAGTTTTAAAAAAACACTTCATCCTACAACTTGCCAACCACTCATTTTTGGCAATGTATTATCAACAGTCCAGGCTGGTTTTAGGCATGATCAAAGGGTTTGGATGAGCCTGACACACACACACACACACACACACACACACACACACACACACACACACACACACACACACACACACACACACACACACGCTGATGGTTCTTTATGGAGAAACTATCAAATATGAAAAATGCCTACCTTACCCATTCATATTCCAGTACAATTCTTAAAAACCTCAGATGAGTGCATAAAAATTTTAGTTGAGCAGGGCCCATGGCACATTTTGGATACCAGGTAAATTTATTTTTAATAAAAAAAAAAAAAAAAATTTAATTGTATACATTGTAATGTACACATTTCTAGTTCTATACCGCATCATTCTTTATTTTAACAACATAACAGATACAACTAGAAATAGTATGTTTTTTTTAATAAAAGTTTAAAAAACATAATGGTGCACCCTGAGAATTGAAGTTACTCATAGTTATGATTATTTCCAGTTGAGTATATTCTTATACAATAGTATCTAAAAACCAGCTGCAATTAATTTTAAAAATTATTATAGGATAATATAAATTTTCTATATTAATTGCAGGTCCTGCAATTAATATATATTATTTCAACCAGGTTCACGCCACAAAGTGGCTCTGCCTACACACAACTCTAATAAAGCAGATTAAAACTATCATAAATCTGAAAACTTTTCTATGGATACAAAGAGCAATTAAAAATAAATTACAGCTGGCCATGATATATCTGGATATAAAATCTGCACATGAGATTTTCACTTTGGCCGACACCATGTCATGGAAGGCATTTACATCAAAGCACCACCATCAGAGGAGTCCCACAAGGTGTAGTTGCACTAAAACTCTTCTTGACAACCAACTCCAATCTATTAATGTACGTAGATGATCTACTAAAAATGTTTATGAATCTTTGAACCTTCAAACAGCCAGCCAACACAATCATTCAGAATACTAAAAGCAAGTGGAGCTCACCTCAATTCTCAGATCCATTATCCTGGAGCTTAACCAAGGGAGTCAGCAAAGGTCATGCTCTTCAAAAGAGGAAGACAATTAACATCTTTATTATTATTAATAGCAATTGGTGGAAAAGCTTCAGAAGCATTCTCACTTCAGGATTACCTGGAATCAAGAGCTTTGAGAGCAAAAACAATGGTGGCCATCTGTAATGCCCATCAGAAAGCTCACTGAATTTCTCAAAATGCTCAGAGTTGCATTTTACAATCTTATTTTAACCATCCATTATATGATCTGCAGCCCTGCAATGTTGCTAAACTAGTTCTTAAGAATGAGTACTTGCTGCTGAGATGGTTAAACAATTTGATCAGGAACTCCTCCATCATCTCCAGGGCACTTTACATTCAAATTTCACCACAGGAACATTCCTATAACATGCAAACTGGGAACTTGCATAGGGCCCCTATGAGATCAAGACTTACTAATCTTGAGCACCTCTGAAAAATGCCCCTCTCCAATGATATTGAATTTGCAATATCATGGAAAAGATGTACAGCAACAAGAAATACAAGGGATACCATTTTTGTGGTAGCCCTCCATGGCAGCTTGAAACTCACAGAATACATATATGAGGGATTTGGCAATTCCAACAAGGTACGAGGGTGGTTCAATAAAGAATTGCCTACTTTCACATATCGCAGAGTCATGATATTTTGTGTGTAGCATCATACATATCTTTGTACTAAAGGTGTAAAATTTCAGCTGTGTCTTAATTTGTTTTTCTCTTACAGAGTTGAACGTGTGATGAAGCAGCATCATGGACAAAGTTGAAGCCAGAGCTGTAATCCAGTATCTGTTCTTGAAGGGAAAATCTCCTAAAGAAATCCACGAGGAGATGACTGCTGTATATAAGGCTGAAGCCCCATCCTATGGCATTGTGAAGCACTGGCATAGACAGTTTAGGTGTGGTCAGACATCGGTAGAATCTGAGCCCATTCCAGGTTGTCCCCATTCAGCAATTGATGACAGCACGATCAGAAAAGTGGAGCCGCTAATCATGGAAGATCACTGGATATCTGTGCGTGAATTATCCCAGGAGGTGAAGATTAGTGTGAGCTCTGTTGAAACAGTCCTTCATGACCAACTCCATTTACAGAAATTGAATGCAAGATGGATTCCCCAATTATTGACTGGTTTCCAGAAGGCTGATTGACAACAGAAATCACAAGAGTTGAGGAAGACTTTCTCTTGTCTAATCACTCAGCATGAAAGCTGGATACACCATTTCGACCCTGAAAGTAAAAAGCAGTCCATGGAATGGCGACATCATGGTTAGACCACAGACAAGGTTAGAGAGGCCAATGCTGCATATGACTGAACAAGTTACTTTGCATCTGTCTTTACTGAAGAAAGATCCTTCATGCTGAGAAGAGGCTGTGCAAGTGAGGCAGAGTCATATGAAATTAGTGATTTAAAAATTATAGATGACTCATGAGCTGGATGTAGGGAACAACTTCGACATAGTTTATTTGGATTTTAATAAGACACTTGACTCAGTCCCTCATGAGAGGTTATTGTATAAGATGGAACATGTTGGGATTACTTGAAAAATTCTAAGGTGGACTGCTGGATGGCTGCAAGGCTGAAGGTTGAAATTAATGGATATTCTTTGGATTGCATAAAGTCAGAAGTGAGGTCCCCCAACGATTGGTTCTTGGACCACTGTTGTTTCTGATTTTTATAAATGACACTGACGGTGGGATAGAAGGCTTTATGCAAAATTTGCAGACAACATAAATATTGGTAGAATATTTAATGACCAGTACCAAGCAGCGGTCCTTCAGGATGATTTGAACAGGCTGCAAGAATAGTCAGAAAAGTGGCAGCTAAGTTTTAATGCTGCAAAATGCAAGGTCTTACACTTCGTGAGATTGAATTAAAAAGTGGTGGAAGAAAGGGATCTGGGGTTATAATACAGGTGAATATGAAGTTTTCTGAGCAGTATAAACAGGTGGCCAGGAAAGCCCATAGTGTTCTCAATGATTTATCAAAGAATATCCTGTAGAGATAGGAAGTCATAATCTCACTGTATAAGGCAATTGTAACACCACATTTTCCAAATGCAGCATTACAATTGCCATGTCCAAGTAAGGAGACTTAATCTGAAAAATACATGAGCTTTTTCAAATACAGGCAACTTACATGGTGAGATCAGCAAAAGGGCAACCATATGAAGAAAGACTCCATATATGTGGGCTGCAGAGCTTGCAACCAGGCACCCTAGATGTCACCTGATTGAGGTTTATAAGGCTCTGAGAGGGGTTAGTAAAATGAACAAAGTCGAAATTTTCACTACTGTTATAGAGAATTGCAAACTCAGTGGCACAAATTCAAATTATAGGGGATGATGTTTACACTAGATTGTAGGAAGTTTTCTTTTAGCCAGTGAGTCATAGACTGCTGAAACAGATTGCCTTCAGAGGTAGTTGATGCTGATGGTTTGAATAAATTCAGAGGGCAACTGGATAGTTACCTATGTGAGGGAAGCAAATAATTTGTATTTTCTTATCTACTTTTTTTTTTTTTTTCCAGGCCAGTGCTGCAAAAGCCTGTGGCTTCCCTGCACCATATAGCCATTACTATTGCTATCACAGATAACTGATGAGTTATCTGTGATAGCAATAGTAATGAGTTATTCCAGGTTTTTCAGCCTGCACAACATGCAAATCAGCCTTAAAACACACTTCTACAATACACTTATGGTTATGAGCACATGCTTGGAGGTCATTAATACCAATATGATTAGAAAAGTGAGATCTAAGTTTCATTTATCATCTGATAAATGTAGTGATAGTTTACCATTTTCTGTTTGAAAATGTTTATTTCATATTGCAAATTTAAAATCTTTTCAGGACTGTGCTCATAATCGAACATCTCACTGCTGAATAATAGACAACATATACTCTGCTTTGATGTCTTCCAGAAAATGGTAGAAATGTTTTATCAATCAGCTGCATTCAACAAAGTTCACTGTTGAAATAACAATATTCATAACTTTCAATGGCAGAATTTTATAACATAGTGCTGCCTGATGAATGGTATGGTGAAATGTCATTAGAGTTTTACAGACAATCTATTGTATAGTTTCCTTGCAGACTTGACTGCTGCATTAGTCTTAGAGACACTTGTGTTTTTTCTACCATAGGTTATAAGTTTCAACTTTGTCCAGCTCAGTTCCAAAGGAGCAACCACTTCCTTTATTTCTAGGTGCAAATCTTCACTGGTACCGCTGCCACCTTTTTATAGTTCTTTGTGAACCATAAAAGGTAGCACCAATTTCACGTGTGAATCAACAACTGTACAGTATCTGCAACATCATTACTTTCATCTATTGCAAGTGAATAATAATCAAATGAGTTTGCTCTCAACTGTTCAAGTATATTTTGCCCTTATTCATCTGTATAAAACTTGAACAAGTTTGGGCAGAGAGGCTGACTTATGTCTTTAAAAGTTTTTCTTATTTGGACACACTTCTTCAGTCATAGCTACACACACAATTAAGTTTATTACTATGTAATAATCTTTACAACCACGTAATGTCCTTCCCTAACTATAATAGTACACACAATGTTTCACAAATTCAGAGTCCCTTGGGGCCTTCCTGTTTTTGGAATTATTTCAGCCTTTACATGTACTGATTTATTTTAAATGCATTAAATATTTTTCAAATTGCAGATTATTTCTTCCCAAAGTTCACAAGTGAGACAAAATTTGCCTTTATGTTCATTCTTGTAAAGATGCTTGATGATATTGTATTTTCTTTCATAACAGAAACTATTTTTTTTAGCAGGTAGGACAGACAGATTTATTTTTGATACAGAAGTATTTGCTAGTTTAACCCCATGCAAAAACCTTACTTTCATCACACACTTTCCATTTTCTTGATGCCGTGATTCAGAAAATACAAACATTTATTGTCACAAGAGCAAATAACAAGTAAACTACCTTTTTAGTCATCTGACTACTTTTGAACATAAAATTACAATGATTGACTTCAAACAACAGGTCATTTTCATTTATAAAGGCATGTGGATAGTTCTGTATTTTCCCATAACAGCATTTGGAATCTCTTTGGATTTTCTATGTCAGATTAAAGCATGTTGCCTTTGTTTGCTTCTTATAATGATTGGGACTTCTCTGAATAAAGGAGAAGTCCCCATTGTGTTCCTCAAACCAGTCTGATATGATATAAGCAAGGTGACATGGTGCATTATTATGCTGGAAGTAAACATTATCTGAGATGTTTACAGTTAACATAATGGACTATACCAGGTCTGCACAAATCAAGGGACCATGGACTTCCAGAAAAACATTCTCCCAGACCATTACACTTTTTTCCCACTACAACATGTAATATTGTGCTTGTACATGGAGGCATGGTTTTGTATTGCAGCCATACCCAACCAAAGATTAAAATCATGGAAATTCCTTACTGTCTCACAAACTTGTTAATTGAACTTAATATTTAATGACATTCCGTAACAACAGCATGTTGCAAATGGAAGTGGGATTTGTTAGAAAACCCAATCCCTTTTTCCTCATCTGCAAGCATTTAATTTTGATGCTCCAGAACCTTTACAATATGCATCACATACACGAATTACTGCTGCTGCTGGGCAGTTATTTTCCTCATGGTGGTATCTATCAGAATACACAATCCTGGCAATCCTCTTTCTCTCTTTTCACTGTTTTATGGATACACTGTGCACTGACTAATTATTTTTTTAGATGCTCCCTATGCACTTTTGTCACTGCTGTTTATGAACATCCTACCATTTTGACCGTTATGGTTTTTTTTTTTTTTTTTTAACGGTTAGCCCAAATGTGAAAGGTACTTCAACCCATACCATATATGGGTTGAAGGTAAGATATTTGTTCTGTTGGATGTAAATTTTCTAGATTGTAATTTAAGAAATATGTAAGAAGAAAGGTTGTTTCAAAGAACAAAAAGAGATAAATTAAGATGCTAAAACTGTAGAAAAGGCCTACAGCAGAACCTTATTGGCTCAGTGACAGTGAGTGAAGTACATTTGAAATGGGGAATTAACCTGACTGCACTCGATCCACAAGAATGCAGTCAGGAGTTTAAGGAATGTTCTGGGGAACATTACTCCAGAAGTGGAAAAAAAATTTCTAAAGCAAAGTGAATCTGTGATATTTGTACAAGATCAAGAGCTGTTTAGAAGAAAAATAATACCAAGAATGAAAGAGAGAAGCCTAGTTTTTTATGCCAAGGAAGCAATTTTCTAATATGCTCATTCCGAGAAAAGTTAGAAGTTAGAGACACCCCATGCAAAGTAAATTTTTGGGATTACTAACAGCATGTTGCAAATGAAAGTGGGATTTGTTGGACAACCAAATCCCTTTTTCCCCATCTGCAAGCATTTAATTTTTATGCTCCAGAACCCATTGCAAGCAATTCTTACAATATGCATTGTAAGAACTGCTTGCAGTGGGTTCTTTTCTATAAGTCTGTGTTGTTAAAGATTAACATGGACGCAGCATCTGTTGCTTCCATGTTAATCTTTAACAACACAGACGTTTTTGAGAGATGTAAGGCAGGACTTCATTTTTAAAAAGAATGAAGTTAACTAAGTTTCCTTCTGTCTACTGGAGCATTACCAGATTAGCATTTAAGGAAATGCTGGTGGATATTCAAGAAATTGTGTTTGTGCAGAACTGGAAAGTAGAATGTGGTGTACTATCATCAGCAAAACTATGGAGAGGATTCCCGTGCCATTCAGGGAAAGAGTGTCATTGATACATAGGAGAAAAAGAGTGGGTAAAAGAGAAGAACCTTTTAGGACCTTCAGCATTAGTTGAGAAGTTAGAAGACAGAAGGCTATCTACAAATACACAGTGAGCAGCCACAAAGAAAACTGGCTATCCAACTGTAAAATTCAGAAGGTACACCACAAAATGGAAGCTTGCTTAGAAGACTATTATGCCAAACTTGAGTTTCTCCAAACTTTTCCATGGAATTTGTTTAGGGAGTAACGTAAGCTATCACCAGTGGACTGATGCTAACAGAATTCATACAGGTGATTGTTAATCAGATGGAAGGTTTCAGGTAAGAATTCATAGTTTGTGGATTTCCCCATTACACTCTTGATGGATTAAGACTCAGGTATTCTCCATACAGTATGGAAGAACAATGAGAATAAGTGCTATGATACCTACAAGGATCCATCCACTTCCCACCAAAACAGAAATAGGCCAATGAAGGTGTAAGAAGATATCCTGAGTTTAATTTTGGTTGATTACAGCTTCAGTGTATTACGAATTATGAATTTATACTTGCCAACTTAATAGGAAATACAAAATATTATCTCATATGAAAATGCAGATTTTTGCAGCAAAAGTTGACATTCTTGTAAAGATGGCAAAAACATCGATTCATCTTGGTAATCTGGCAGTGTCTGTTCATATAACAACTGAATGTAACAAAAGCATGGACATCAAGAGCATCTTGAACAAAGCAATGTATGCTTGTACTACCAGAGAATTCCAATTCTAAAGCCATTTTAAATTGAACTGCTATTAAAAAAGCTTCACCCACATTTGAAAATGCCTCCTGTATTCAAAAATACTGTATCCTTCCCAAATGGCAGGGGTGGGTGATGATGTTATCATTGTTTTCTACACATTTTTGAATGCTTATGATGATCTTTTTCAGAGATCACCTCTTGAACAAATGCTGATATTTTCTCTGTATGATCATCATTCATAACCTCCCATCTGCTATCCTATACCATTTTCCAATTTGAGTATGTGGTAATGATGCATTCTATAAAAAAAAAAAAAATTTTCATCGGTGAGAATTTAAAAAATTGGATCAAAAATCATTTACACTGCAGATCACAAAACTTCAAAGAATACTCCTCCCATTCCACATGCCACAACACATGCATACAGAAATAACAGAAATGAAAATTACCTTAATTATGCCAGTTATGGACAAAGTGAGGCTGGATGTATAAGTTAGTAAAAGATATTCACTCAATTCCATCAAGAAAGCAAGAAAAGCACCTGTCAAAATTCGACCTGAAGTGAGCAAAATTACATCCATGTCTTTATATCTGAAGACTTTTTCACTTGTAGCAATTGGAATACCTAAAAATCATGAATAAAAATTAGTCACATCTACACCACTAAAAACTAGGTATTTAATCTACCATGTGATTACAGTCACCCATCCCAAATTCAGCACCACCTACTTTCTGTGTATGTTTAGAAAAATAGAAAAATCCAAGAAACCACCCAAAAATCTATATTTTTAATTCTTAGATTGGCATGTGTCAAAGAAGCACAACAGAGCTGATTGCAGGTTGGATATTTCACCTCACAGCCATAAGGTTTTGCTGCACTCCAACACTGACAATTGTTGAACTGCTCTTCACAAACAAGATTAGTAACTCCCTGAGAATAAATGACAGATACTCAGTTTATGAATTTCATGATTCTTACATGAAGCACTGGATTGAGGTAACAATTGATTAAACAAATGTACTATTAAATGAATATTTTAGAACTTTTAGATTGTCATCTGTAAATAACATCGATATAGCAGCTTCCAATCACTTTTATTGCCTATATACTACCTAAAAAAAAAATTATATATATATATATAGGGTAACCCTTGTATAACACAGTAGTTAGGTCCCTATAAAATCTCGCATAGTGTGAAACCATGTTATATGGGACTAGAATTAGTACAAAAAAGGGGGAGCTACGTTAAGCTAACAAAAATACACCCCCCCTTTTTTTTATAACCATCGGAAACTTAATTTTTATCAAAAATAGTGATATTCAAATCTGTCAATCAAAATACTGAGTGCTTTTTTTCATTTTCTCAATTATTAGTGTTCGGGAACAAGCTATCATATTTGCAGAAATGAAAGATCCTGCAGCAACAGTAGTTCAAATTTTTTGTTCATTTTTCTTTATGGTCCGAATTGTTGCTTCATTTTAAGATGTTCCAAAATTTGTATATTTGATTCTAGAGAAATAAAGTTTCTTTTGAATAGTGCTTTTTTCACTTTCCTTAGGCATAATTTAGGGCTGGAATTAAGTTCCTAACAAATAAATTATTCCAATACGGTTCTTAAGAAAAAAAATTTTGCAATACATACCCAGAAAAATTTATAAACGATCAAAAAAACAAAAAAAATCTTACAAAAACCTTAAAAGTCATGAACTGCACAGTTCGAAGTGACAATTTTTTATGGTCTCAAACAAGCACAAGTTCAATAGCACAGAAAGTAACATGGCGATTTCCCAATAATTTTTTTTCCATAATGACTAGCGAGTCAACAGCAGGGATTCACAAAAAAGAATGAAAATGTTGAAAAATTACATCCAACATAATAGCAAGGTTTCCCCTGCACAAAAGCTCAAAATACTGTGTTATGAGAGGTTTGCAGCAATTCTCTAACCGTATTAGAGTGAAACCATGTTATATAAGTACTGTGTTGTGGAAGTACCATGTTATACAGGGTTGCCTGTATTTATATAATAAATAGAATTTTGGTATCTTAAAAAGACATATACAGAAATGCATGTCTTTTAAACTGGAAAAGATTGCATTGTCAGAGATGCTCAACATTAGGACTGTCTCAAAAACCCATCATCTTTTCCCTTATATATACTGCATATTTACAATACTATGCAATGTACTGTACATTACCTTTCTCATGGGAAAAAAAAAAAAGCTAAGCTATTTTTTATGACAATATAACTACTTAAAATTCTGAAAATTTCAAAATCTGGCTAGGAACAGGTGCTAGGGTTGCTGAATTTGAGAGGCTTGAACGTATATAATAATTATAAAGCCCTGCAAATTTCAACTCGTAGAATCATGTGTCGACCTAACTAATGTGACCCTCTCTAAGTTCTACAGTTATTTCAAAGTTAGCATTTTTTTGAATGATGTAAAGATTTTCCATAAACCAGGAAAGAGGAAAGCCATTTTTTCTTATTTTGTAGATTTTATTTAATTTAATTTAATTTATCCAAATGACAATTTGGGCACTTCATAATAAAATATTATTAACACACAATTCTCAGGGCACCTCCGTAGCCAGGTGGGCAGGAGCAGCAGTGCATAGCACACGCTTCTTGATTAGATCGGGGTTCGAGCCCGTGACTACCAAATACAGAGGATACGGAAAGGTCAGGGAATAACCACCGTATATATCCCCGGAGCAATATGGCCTTAGTTGCTAATGCTCCTAAAAACCAAATAACAACACAACAACACAGCACTTTAAAATATGAACAAATTCAAAAATAGTGTGGGAGCTTTCAATGGTGATATCCTGTCGTTATCAACCTAAAAATTAAGTGGTGGCAGCCTCTTAAATACAAAACAATACAGGTGTTAGATATCTATGTGACAGTCATGTGATCCACATTTTATAAATCTGAATTGACTCACTTGCAATGATGAGTTGGGTGTCACCGAGAAATTCTTTTTTGTGAGATGAAGGGTAGCCCTAACCCACTACTGTTGATATTAGGCCCTATATTACAGTCTCATGTCATCAATAATGTTGCTGGTCATTCTCAGTGTCTATTATGATAGCTCCACTGGGATCAATCTAGTGACCTCACAGCAAAAGTGTAGTCTTTCGGTTAGTCTTTCAATCTTCTTTTCGCCTCACTGATGTAGCTTGTATTCTTGTATACTACTTCACTCATCATGTCCAAAATGGGTCATGATGAGAATGTAGTATAAAGACAACTGTAACTTCCTGCTAGGCTGCACACATTAAACATTATATTCACACACCCCCCTGGCAACTGCTTCAGACAATCCCAAGCAGGATCTTTTGTAAATATAATACAAGTAAACCTCTATATATGCAGTTAATTCGTGCAACGAGTGTACCGTATATCTTGATTGTTGTTATGGTTTTTTTTTTTTTTTTTTTTTTTTTTTAAGGAGCATTAGCAACTAAGGCCATATTGCTCCGGGGATATGCGGTGGTCATTCTCTGACCTTTCTGCATCCTCCGTATTCGGTGATAACGGGCTCGAACCCCGGTCTAATCAAAAAGCATGTGCTACGCACAGCTGCTCCTGCCCACCTGGCTACGGAGGCGGCCGTATATCTTGAAACCGCATATATCGAAGTTAAAAACAAATGGGAAAAATTCTAATTCATCCATGATGTTTTAGAACATTCATCAGAAGACTTAATTTAGGCCTTTAAAATATGTTTTAACTATGTGCATAGATAGAAATATAAAGAATAATGAAAAGCAAGCTAAAAAACGTTTAATAAAGAAATGAGCTAAAAAATAAGTGAAAAATGGATATGCCACTTTCTAGAAAAATATTTTTCAAGCATCAAAGAAGTCGTAGCCTTCTTTTTCTCTTCATAAAGTTTATGATAGCAGCTAATTCCGTTTTCTAGGGTTCAGCAAACTAGCACGCTTCTTTTCGCGTTCGGATCTAAATCCATAATTTGTTGTTTAACAGTTTCCAAATTTCGAAACGCCTGCTTGAGTTCCTTTACCGAAATTTCCTTAGAGACACACTCCTCTCCTTCAGTCGCAATTTCTTCTTTCTCGTCGTACGCACGCTGTTGCTCCAATTCTATAAGATCCCTGTCAGTGAGTGGCTGTAAATGCAAATCTTAAGCCTTCTCTGGCATTAGGGGAATCAGCATCTTCAATGCCAAGATTCTTTCCAATGATGCTAATTTCTTCAATAACAGCGTCAACTTGATTTTCGAAGCCACAAAAGTCATTTGCACAGTAAGGCAGAAGATATTTCCACCCAGCCCTCACTGTACTAGCCATAACTTCTTGCCATGACTTATATTTTTGATAGCTTGCCTAATGTTAAAATTCTTCCAAAATTCAGTTAATAAAATTGCGCCTTCCCTATGTGCAATTTCACTTTTCTTTCCCTATGTGCAATTTCACTAAGAAGTCTATTGTTTTTATTCTTCCACAACCTTATCTTATCGTTTTGCTATTTCAATATCAGGAAACATGAACAATGCACCTCACAATCAGCACTCAGAGGATGATATGTTCTATGACAGATGATGCAAATAAACATTTGGCACATATGACATCACTATCACCATGAAATACATTATTTTTGCATTTCTTTCTACACACTGCATTCTGTCATTATGCACATTTGTTTGCAAATGTCTGATTACATCACAATTCCTGCCACTTGAAACTAAAAAAAAATCACATCTACATACTACTGTATGTAGTAAATGTGTTACCTTTTCAGATTTCACAACACAGGCACTCCTCTACTTAAGTACAAACAACTTACGTACAACTTGTAGATACATACCAAGCTTCTCAAAATTAATAAAAATACTGTATATCGAAAATATATCGACAGTTTTGAACCACACGTGTGAGGTGGCAAAAATCAGCTTCCGTGTACAGTGGACTCCCACTTTACGATATTATTCCATTCCAGAGACACCACTGTATCATGAAAATATCGTAATGTGAACCTAATAATGCATTGTTTTTTGGTAATTCATTCAAAGACCTCGGAAGTTGAAATTTTTGCTTTATAACTAAGCTATTTATCTCTCTAAAAGGTCATTTTTATAATGGCAATTGCATTTGTTTTATATAAAAATTATGTCAAATAAACACAATACAAAAAAATCACTTTTAACTAAAGGATGCAAAAACAAAACACGCAGCCAACATGTTTACAAATGCTGCTACTGTCCTTTATCCGTAAGACTGTCTACGACATGAGACAATCATAAGCCCTGGTAACATGATCACTAGAATCAGCCACTTTATAGAATCAAATTTCAAAAAAATATAAAACAATAAATGGAGCAATATGGCCTTAGTCGCTGATGCTCCTAAAAAAATCCTACTCCAACACATTTATTGCTATGTTTGGTTATAAGAATCAGTTTATAACCATAAAAATAAAAACAATTTGCAGTTTCCAGTTTATTGGGCTTTTCTGTTAGTGAATGTTAGCTATTATAAATGGGTAGCAAAACTAGATCTTATTGCATTTGCAATAATACCAATAGGTGGAATTCTGTGGGTTTTTATGTTATTATGGTGAAATGTGGTTCCCCTTCACTGAAATCTTCAATCATATGAAAAATAAATAAATTTTCAGAATCTTCTCTTCATTCCTATTTTTTAAGCTTCGTAAACTTGTTACTCCATATCTCACTTGCGAGTATTGTGTTAGTTGCAATTTGTGCATGTAACTGGTTGCTTATCTTTTTTACTGTTTTAAATTTTACAACAAAAAAAAAAAAAAAGAAAAGAAAAGGAAAGACCTCTAGTTTATTTTTGTTCTTGTATATTGTATCTTGTTTATATACTATACAGTACTGTTTGCAGGTATTATATTATTAAATTACTTTTGAATAAATACTGTATTGTACATCATGTTTTTTCAGCCTCATTAACTTGATTACAAATTGTAAAATGCTGTAAACAATACCGTATATACGGCCTGGTGCCTGTTGAAGATTGTTGGGGGTTATAATCTTGGTGAGTTGTACTGTACTGTACATGCAATTAGTATCTATAAGATCGAAGTTGGAGTTACGTACATTAGCATTAGTTGAGGCATATGATGCAAGAAAGCAAGCTTATACAGCATCAGCCAAAAAAAAAAATCCCTTCCCATTTCACCCATCTGGTCACTCCAAATGTTTGTCTAGTTCAGCCTTAAATTTATTTAAGCTATCAACTTCCACAACAACAGATGCAATTCTGTTCCAGCAACCGGCTACCTACTGGCTAAAGGCAAACTCCTTCACATCTATTCTACAACTGTCTTTCCTCAATTTGAATCTATGCCCCCTCGGGTTCTTAATCTGAGAAAGCGAAAGAATCCCATCAACAGGGAGCCTGCTCAAACCATTCAAGACCTTATACGCCTTAATCATACATGATAAAAACCAATTGAGTAAGTAAGTCGGAGTGCCTGTACATGGAAAATTTTGCATATATGTCTTCTGAAATTTTATTATGTCATATATTTTTGGAATCTTGCTGAAAGCCACTGTTAATTAGCTTTATAGTACAGAAGAACTATGAAATTATGGCACATAACAGAGAACAAGGCTATTATCACATGTTTCTATTTCCCAATGTAGACTACCACAGCACACCTGATGCCAATTCATTAAAGAAAATAAATTTGCAAAATAAAAGTTCTAATCTTAACATAGTTTTATTATTTTTCTGTGAAAAGAAAACAGGTTTTCTTTTCACAGAAAAAGTTTTTACAAAAAAGACAGAGAAACTCCTGTCACCAAATATATTATGATGGTGTGAGTGAGAAGGGTTAAATGGGGTAAGTCATAAATCTGGAGAGTTGGCAGCGATGTTCCTGAATAAGAAAATCTGAAAAGGGCTACAAAGCTGGAGTTAATTCCACTCAAGTCAACTGGTGCTAGAGTATTTCAAGGATGTGTTCTTTCATTTACTTTTTTCCTTTCAAATATAAAATATATATCTTAGGACAAACACATCACATTGCTTCAACTGTATCCAGAAAACACAGTTTGCTCTTTTCTTCCTAATGTTTCTTTTGAGTCACCGAAATTTATAAAATAATGAAATTCGCCTTACCATGGAGTAACTGATCTTGCATCTGGGGAGGATACTCTCAAAACTGCTCTCCTTAATGCACAGATGATGTTCATTTTCTAATGCATTCCTTTCCTAAAAATATCTCTGGTCAATTGCAGCATGAATCAGCATCTAATTTTTTGACTTTCTTCTAAACCAATTAGAACATATGAAGCATACAGCCAGCACCCACTCATTTGACTTCCAATTCCTAAATTTTATTTCTATAATCTTTAGAAGTTCAAGCTTAGTATCAAAAGATTAATTCTAACTTCCAAACCCAAACCTCTATGGTATTTTTGAACTACAGATTCAACCTTTTATGATTAATCACACTTAAAAAAAAAAAAAATTGTATGAAACCCCTTTACGTAAGAACTCACTGTTGATCCCCCCCCCCAAAAGAGGTAAAACTTCAAACTTATTTTAGAGAAGTTACAAACTTAGTACCTCCTCAAAACTGAAACTTAAAAAGGTATGCTTTATAGATGATTTCATGAACTGAAACAAAATAAAAAAAATAAAGCTTTAATAACCAAAGGATTTTCACAGAAATTCTGAAACTGTGGTCCATTCATCCCATTGGTGACTGATGAAAAAATAAGTGGGTATACACAATGACTTTAAATAAGCTTGTCTACATTATAACTAAGAGATTTTGCTCCATAGGAAACATTAAAATTAAGAAATTAGGCTATTATTGTTCTAGTACACCTTCAAAGTGATTACATCATTCTTCAGAATTACAGAAAAAAAAAAGAAAAACTTACCTTCAAATATAACAGCCAATGGCAACAGACCTAGTATCATCCATGGCTGCACATGATAAATCATGTCAACTGGATTACTCAAACCTACAATTAAAAGTTGCCAGATTTATAAAAAAAATTTAATACATTGAGAAAATGTTTACATACTTGAAAAAAAAAAAAAGTTTAACTATAGTATATAAAAATTCATGCTTCTATTAAATCTACCTAGTGATTTACAATTTATTCAGCATACGACATTCATCTAGTAAAAATTAATAGATAAAAGTTTCTTAAAATCAAGACACTGTTTGGTAAAGTAAGGTGGTAGGGCATTATATTGCTAATGATACATGCATATATATTTAATTCACTGACCATCCTGAAGAACTAACTTAGTAAGGATTAATTACTAACTTACTACATAGACCTGCCATCTCTTCAGATTTATGGTAGATATCCATCTATTTTTAACCTCTTCTCCATCTCATCATCCTAACAGTTTTTCTCCATCTTTCTCACAAAAAATAGTAAAACTATGGCTTTGTTGTTAAATTCTGAATTTTCAAAAAATTTATGAATTTCTGCTCATTTTCTTCACATCTCTCTCTCTAGTTAACGAACAACGGACTGGCCTTTGGATCTGCTGATCTACTTTGCAGAAAATTTATGGAATGCATGAAACAATATAAGCAATGCTCCGTATTAGGTGTGTGTGTGTGTGTGTGTGTGTGTGTGTGTGTGTGTGATGTCATGCAAATTAATGATGTCCTTCAGTAAGCTAAATAAATACAATGTATTATTTAATTTTCCATCTATTATAAAATCTGGAAAAGGTAACACATTTGCCTTTGATTTTTCTCTTTCAAGTGGCAAGTAATATAATATAATCTGAAATTTTCAAACAAATAAGCTCAAGAATGACTGAAATTCTGAACACAGCTCTTCAATCAATGGTCACACATCCATTTACTTAGGTCATTACATCTTGATATGATGAAGAGTGCAATGTGCAAATTTGTTAGACCAACAATTAAATCTTTCATTTCCATTTTGGAAGCCGATTACCATAGCAAACTAAAGAGAAATATGAATCTGACTTGTCACAAGCAGTTCTATTGCCAAGGTCGGGGACATTCAAACATTAGGGAAGATTCTGCTCTTTTGTTCAGCGAGGAAGTACTTTATTGCTGCATGTGATTACATAGTCACACAATAGTAACCCTTTATTGTACTGAAAGTAATTAATTACGATGTGGGAGTAGAGAATGTTTTCTGCTTCTAATAGATGGCAAGTACTTGACAGAAATTTTGTGATAATATCAAATGCATGAGGGAACTATTGAAATATTTTTTTTGCTGGCAAGAAACACATTTTATGTTAAAATACAGCCATAGGATTATTTACATTAACTGTTAGCTAACCTAACATTCTTCTCTCTGTGGATTTCTGTTCAGATATTCTATTAGATACCAACTGATTTTGTTTGTTTCAAGAAAGATACTGTTACACATTTCAAAGATAACAATACACATTTCAAAAAACAATCCATCATTCATAGCACGTGCTTTTCTTTTTTTTTCTTCTTTTGCAAAGAACGTAAAATGAGTGCAAAGTTTGTTCAACACTAGTTTTCAAAGTTTATAATGCAGTTATCAATAGAAATATTTTCTTGAAATTTTGTTAAAGATCAAATATACATTAAGAAAATATGCTGCGCCAATACTGTTTCCCAAAAACAATTACAATAATGCAAATCTTTTTTTTTTATTATCATATGCTCAATGTGGTGTTACAACTCCAAAAACTGCTGTTAACCAGATCCCGGATGCCACTGTGCGCTGCAAAATTAAATTTAAGAAAGAAGAGGGTAAACGTGGCCACATGGATGTAACAAGTTTAAAAGAAGGCAGGATGGATATGGTCATCAATGAAATGGATAAGTATAAAATTGACATTTTAGGAGCAACCAAAGTCATGGGGACAGGACAAGGTCATTTCAAAACTGGAAATGGGTTGTTTCTGGAAGTGACCAAGTAAAAGAACATGGTATCGCTGTCATTTTGAATAAGGAATGTTCAAGGTCTCTTCTTGGATACAATCCTATTAATAGTAGAATAATGATGGTTAGACTTCAGAGTCAGTCAGTAAATCTCACAGTTTTAGTTGCATATGCACCAACATCAACATCCACAGATGAAGATATGGATGTTTATTATGAAAATCTCCAGTAAGCTCTTGATCTGGTCCCAAAAAAAGGATGTTTTGATACTCATGGGTGATTTTAATGCAAAAGTAGGCAAGACAGTTTCTTCTAGTCTGGAATGTGGTAGGTTTGGTCTTGGCACTAGAAATGAGCAGGGGTGAAAGTTTAATTGAATTTTGTCATCTGAGCAGTGTTGTCATATGTAACACCTGCTTTCAGCAGCACCTGAGAAGGCTCTACACATGGAAATCTCCTGATCATAAAACAAAGAATCAGATTGATTATATCCTTATGCAGCAAAGGTGTATACATGGGAATCTCCTGATCATAAAACAAGGAATCAGATTGATTATATCCTTATGCAGCAAAGGTGGCATTCCAGTGCAAAAACACTTCTGGAGCAGATTGTGGCAGTGATCATCAGCCACTCCACATTGTTCTCAAGCTGAAGCTGAAAAAGATCATGAATACGGTGTTCCCTAGACGATTGGATGTAGAAAATATTCCAAACAATTATATGCTTGAAAGAGGCAATCGTTCTGAAACTCTATTAAAACTAGATGACAATATGCTGCCTGAGGAAATGTGGGAAAATACAAAAAGCATTATTAAGGATTCACCAAATAGACACATTAGAAAAAGGTCAAAGATCAAGAAGCCTTAGATTACAGAAGTCACTTTTAAACTTATTGAACAGAGAACTGCAAAAGCCCAGGGTGTACAAGGAAACGAAGAGTATCAGGAACTAAGCAAAGTCATATCAGGAACTAAGCAAAGCAAGTGCTGTTTAAGCCAGGACAAACAGGATTATATCAATCGAAAGTGTAAAGAAATTGAATACCACAATAAACGAAACACTAAAAAGATGTATGATGTAATTAAGTCTTTAAGACAAAAGTTCCGACCAAAACTTAATGTAATTAAGGACTCCAAAGGGGAAATTTTAACAGAGGAGAACACAATCAAAGGAAGGTGGAAAGAATACTGTGAGCAGCTCTTCTGAGTACCTGCTGGCACTAATGATATGCCCCCCCCTTTTCAAGAATGTGATCATGAACCAGTTCCACTGAAGAAAGAAGTCAAAAAAGCCATCAGAGAACTAACATGTGGTAAGTCACCTGGAATTGATGAAATCCCAGTGGAATTGATTAAAGCTATAGGTGTGAAGGGTGCTGAGTTTTTTCATAAAATGATTGCAAAAATTTGGGAAATGGGACAGTGGCCATCAGATGGAAGAAATCAATTTTCATCCCCTTACCAAAAAAAAAAAAGGAGATCTAAAAATTTGCTCAAATTACAGGACTATTAGCCTAATTTCTAAAGCTAGTAAGATTCTTCTTAAAATCATATTGAACAGAATCTCAAAAAATTTTTAAAAAGAAATGCCAGAAGGGCAAGCAGGTTTCAGAAGGGGTAGACGAACCAGAGATCAGATCTTAAGTCTACGACTGATTATTGAAAAATGCAAAGAATTCAATGTTCCAGTCGTTTTATAGATTATGCAAAAGCATTTGATTGTGTTCAACATGGGAAACGATGACTATTATGGGTTTCCCAATCCACATAATTTAGCTGATTAAGCTACAGAATGTGACTGGAAGAAGAAATGTGGTGTTATCAGTTTTTACAGTGATTTCCCACATGAATTTACTTGAAATTTTGCTAGTAAATGCAATCCACTTTGAAGAAAGAAGTATGGTCTTTTTGGTTTTCATAAACAATTTGTTGCAACTCTTTGGGCTGTAATAGCATTAGCAGAAGCAAGAAAGCAAGCTTGAACAGCATCAGCAAAAAAAAAAAAAAAAAAAAAAAAACACCTCTTCCCATTTCACCAATTCATTTGCTTCAGAAGTTTGTCCAGTTCTTCCTTGAATTCATTTAAGCTATCAATTCCCACAATGACTGAGAAAAATTTGTTCCAGTGATCAAGTATGTGCTAGGCTAAAGGCAAATTTCCGAACATCTATTCTACAACTGTCTTTCCTCAATTTGAGTTTATGCCCCCTCATATTTGTAATCTGAGCAGGAGGAAGAATTCCATCAGCATTGAGCCTGCTCAAATCATTCAAGGTCTTATACACCTCAATCAGATCACCTTAGTCTCCAGACCTTGCAATTTGCAGAACTACACCTTTCTTGGTAAGAGCACCCTGTTCTTCTCTATACTCATTCTAGCAACTCGGAATCCTTCCTAAAATGAGGCCTCTAGACCTGTATGCAGTACTTAAGGTGTGACTTGACCACTGCCTTATACAAGAGGATAATCACATCCTTACCCCTGCTAGCAAAATTCCTGTATATCATTGATAGGACCCCATGACCTGCTCTGACAGCCTGTCTGCATTGCTCAGAAAACTTCATATCTGACTTCATTCTCTGGGGTTACTGCTACATTTGATACATTTCTCTGGGGTTACTGCTATCATACGCAGTACTTTGCATTTGGTAATGTTAAACTTCAGTTGCCACTTCTCAGTCCATCTACTCAACTTTTCTAGATTTACTGTCATTAACAACCCTGCCAGCCTCACTATCATCTGCAAATTTGGACTTTAAGCCCGATATAGCTTCCTCAATATCATTGAT